>NC_090281.1:23021669-23376169 GCF_037392515.1 Haliotis asinina | reverse complement strand
TGGTGCCAGCAGACCAGTATTGTATTCAACTATTGATGGTCACCACAATTCCTTAGATCATATAATCTGTATGTGTCAGTCATGTTGGCGCTTATTTCCCGAATGATATGAAGCTCTCGAAGGTTAGCAGTCATTGTCGTTTCATCCTGCCGGGTACCCACTTAATGATGGTGATCCGAGGCGTGATTAGATTTTGAACAAAATGTCTTGCCTGCTTACTATCCCCGAAAATGAAATGCATAGGCGATTTGTGTTTTTAAAAATCTATCAGTTACTTATTGTGTTCAGACAAAAGTGTTGATAACATGTCTTTACACAAATGCACAAGTAAAAACTCGATTGTACCTGAAAATGTTGATTTTGATGAGATTTCTTACAATTATTAGAAAGGCATTGCAAAAGCGCAACAGAAATCACCTTCCAATTGAAGCTGCGCAGCAAAAAGCTTTCACTGTCTGGCAATAAAAATCGAGATTACTTTCAGAAATTGGCATTCGCTTTGAAGTTCAAGGTCAATTCTCTACGTCGCGGCTTTACTCTGCGACACGGAACATCGTCACGGGGGTGAGGGAGAGCTAGTAATGTACCTGGATATATGTACACACACACACACACACACACACACACACACACACACACACACACACACACACTCACTCACTCACTCACTCACTCACTCACTCACACGCACACACACACGCACACTCACACACAGATATATATATGTATATATATATATATATATGCAATTATATATATGCATAATTTGGCCCATTAGCTAACCTGATTCGAGGTTAGTCTCTCAGTTTGACTCCAAACACTAACTACAATGTCTAGACTTGATCTAGAATCCTGATCATAAAGCTGTTTCTTCTTCAAGTGGTTGTAGTGGAGTGCAAGAGTGCAGTGGTAAGACGTCTGTCTATCACGCTGAACGCCCGGCTCGATTCCCGCTGCTCACATTTGCGTAGTATCCTTGGACAAGACACATAGATCCACATTGTCTCAGTTCACCCAGCTGTAAAATGGGTACCCGTCTGGATGTGCTGGCAATGGGAATGTTTACCTCATAGTGCCTAACAGGCAGCATGATCCCCAGGGAGTTGAAAGAGTAAACAAAGTACGATAGTGTCCTGTCACCGGGGATAGTAATGTACGCAGTGCCGAGAGCTAGTAATGTACCTGGATAAGTGGAACATTATTATTCCTGTAGAGGAAGTAGTACAATAAGAATTTATATAATGATACCATGCCACTCATATAGATTAGGTTAAAAGAACCAAAATATTATACAGGCAGGCTTGACTACATATGTTGGCGATAGTTTACTCACATGAAATATGTTTTTCTAAGCTGTATTGTTAAAAAGCTGGTTTTGACAGTAACATAGACCTCGTGTTTGAAAATTACGCAGAACTTCGTAGTTAGGCAATTTTGAAAAGTTTTCAACCGAAACGTGTAAAAACTGCTATTCCGAAATCAGTGTACGTCTGTATGTAGCTAAGATACATAGCGTTCACTACATGAACGCTATGCCGCACCTCCATAGGCCGCAATGGTGGAAATCCTTTGTCGCACTTTCGCGCACTCGGTACGACTATTGCGCACGAAAAACTTATGTGAATGGCTTTTTGGAACTTATACCTACATGTGCGCCCTAGTTTCGTTATCAAAATATTAAAAAATAAATATTTGCAAGCCATCAAACATCTCAGTCGATCGAGTGCATACGAGCCGCGCCATTTTGAAACACGTGACGCGAAGGGATTACCTCCCTAAAATAGATCTAGTAACACACGTGTTCTACACCTCGCTGTTTGTTTACAACAAATTTTCATACATTCTTAAAAAATTAAAAGGATTGTGTGGAGACTTTCGTTTCCAATTTACACTGACTGACCCTGCTCTTTTTCACTTAGTCCAACCATTTCCATAACAACCAAGAAATATAGAAATGAAAAAAATCTGCAAATAGTAAAAGGCACCACTTTAGACTCTGATCCATATTTATTCCAATTTATGCTGAAAAGTAACAACCGGTTTCAGAGCTATGTACATGTACAATTTCATATACTTATCATTGTTAAAGTTCTCAATATAAGTCAAATTGAAAAGCATACTTTTCTGAACTAATACTTCATTGATAATTTGGAAATCCTGCTCTTTTTGCTGTCAAAGAGGAAGAGGTACTGTCATATTGCAAATGGAGTTTCTTCAACTGAGACTTCATTGAAGTATATAAGTAACTTAAAAAATAGAACCTTTTTCATCAATGATGTACGAACAAGAGTTTAAATATAATATTCGCCTTTGTGCTGTAATTTGAAAGATCTTTCTCAATTTAAAAATTGCTTCTTAGATGTATCCCCATATTTTGGTATTTGCTTATAACTGAAACATAACAAACACTGTTTTGCTACTTGTTTGCTAATATGGAAAAGAAGAGATGTGTAGCAAAGATTGAAGCTGGGTGCTTGAAACCTAACACAGCATGGAAATATTAAAAGTGATATTCAAGGCAGTAGAAATGTGAACTGAGGAATGTTAACGTTTTTTTGTTTTGCTTTTTTAAATTTTTTTTAAGCATAAATGGAATTTAGAGATAATTATTTCGATAACTCATCAATTATTTAGTTCCTACATTCAATATGTCTCATTAGTAAACTATGTTTTGTAGTCAAACTTTTAGGAGTAGTACAGAAACACCAATGCACCGTCAAGGTGGCAGCATTGAAAACTCCAGAGCAATTCCTTTCAAGACAGTTGTTGAAAGTGCTGGGTGGTCAGTCAGTCTTGATTGGGAAAGAAAGTCTCCACACAATCCTTTTAATTATCTAAAAATGTATGAAAATCTGTTGTAAACAAGCACCGAAGTCCGGAACAGGTGTGTTACTATTGTAGGAAATCCCTTCGCGTCACGTGATTTAAAATGGCGCCGCTCATGCGTTCGATCGACTGAGATGTTTGATGGCTTGCAAATATTTATTTTTTAATATTTTGATAACGAAACTAGGGCGCACATGCAGGTATAAGTACAAAGAAGCCATTCACATAAGTTCATGTAGTGAACGCTATGTATCTTAGCTAGTCTGTATGTAACCTTGAACTCAAGCACAATATCGTCATGGTTCAATGCCCGGCAAATCAAACAACGTGATAATACCACTGCCTAAGAAGTTATCCCGACCCTTCTTGAAAAGCAGGTTTTACTTGTCGCTATCAATGAACAGAGGACAAAACGCCCTGCTGACACCTCGCATTATATCTCACTACTGTTCAACGCTCTGTTAAGTCAATCCTATTCCAAGAACAGTGCGTGTTATGCACGGGCGATCACGTGACTACTTATTATCTCACACACACACAAGATATGGTTATGTATCCATGGTCAACGGGTCAGTTTATCGTCGCGTGGAATCTGCAGATGTCCAGGGGTCAAGGTTAATGTCTTAAATTCACGGCCCAAATCTTACCAAACGACATTTCTAAAGTTTAATATCTCGGCGATAAAATTAGCCAAACGGAGTGAGGTTTATTTGTGTCTGCTAGCTCGTCAGTGAGTACGGACCACGCCATCTGAAGACCATCGACATTCAGTTATATATCCCTGCTAGACAGCATAGCAAATATTGTTCTCCGACCTTCGTATTTAAGGTAAGCGTTGTGTTTTCTACATATAATTTTATCTCAGACCGCAAGGATGCGGTGATATAGAAAGTTCAGATTTGATGGTTGAGACATCAATCTCATTCTGTATGCATTAGATGTTCAAACGCACTGTGAGGCATTTGTTTAGATGAAAATACACAATAACATATTTAAAGAATTGCGCTACGGGCTTATGGCCTTCATGCACTAGAATAAGCAGAGAGGAGAACGGGAAGTTGTTATGCATATTCACGCCTTCATGATCATCAAGGCTTCATTTAGTTTCTGTAGAGATATGTATTAAAAGAACTTTTGTTTCACATTCAGCTGAATGTATGTAAAATATGTTGAAAGGTGCTGCGGCAGGGATTCAGTACACACCGTATGATTGGGAATCTGTCATTCAATAATCATAGGTGTTGGGGTGGGGGTGGAATTGGGGGTGGGTCGGCGGGTGGGGTGAGGGTGGGGGGTTTGGGTGGTTGTGATGGTAACCTGGTGGATAAAGCGTTCCTTCATGATGCTGAATATCCTGGTTTGATTCAGGCGCCGGAGGTGATTTAGGTCTCAGACGCCCACAGTAATGTAGGTCTCAAACGCCCGAAGTTTGGCAGGACTCAGGTGATGTAGTCCTCAGGCGGCCAATGACACATAGAATGGCCAAGGACACATAGGTCTCAAAGGTGATGTATAAGGTCTCGGGCGACTCCCAGGGTGAAGCTGGTTTCAGACTGTTATGACTTACGTATTGACAGTCCGAAAAGCGTTTTAATACCGAACGGATTATACATTAATTATTTTGCACTAACAGTAGGAGTACAAAAGTCCTAAGTATGTAATGCAGACGTTTCATTGCAGAAAATGCTGAATCACCGATTACTACCTTCCAGATGTGACGAAGCAAGTATCAACTGAAGCAGTTTCCAATAAGTTTGTTATTTTGTTTTAGAGATGCTGACGAAAGAAGAATCGTTGACGTTCATCAGGGATGTTCTGGACATCTCGGACGCTGCATCAAGGATGGCGGCCAATAAACTGGACTTCCTGAATCTACTGGTTTTCCGTCTACAGCACACAGTCCCATTTCAGAACATTTGTCTAATGGCAGAGGAACCTAGCCTGAGACACAGGCCAACTAAAGACGAAATGAAAGAATCATTATTCTCGAAAAAAGGAGGATTGTGCTACACTCAGAATGTTTTTGCGTTCTACTTTTTGAAATCCTTAGGCTATGACGCATATCTGAACAGCGCCACGGTCACGACCCCAGCAATGCTTCCGGATAATCATGTCATCGTCTTGGTAAAGAATGTCGTGAAACCTGACGATCTGTATCTGGTCGAGATCAGCATTGGTCATCCAACATTTGAAGCAATTTGCATGGATTTTGAAAAAGAATCACCACTGATCAAAGAATCTTTCCTTGAATACAAGTACGTTAAAGAAGATGGGAGGATACTGCGCATGCACGGAGAAGGAGACTTCCGGTCTGCCAAATCTCTTCCTTATGAATATTACATTGGAAAATTCAGGCGTTTTTACGACTTTGAATTGAATTTGACGAAGGATCTTGGAGAGCTTGATGCATCCTTCGACTCTGTCTTCACCGATCCTGATATCACGCCTTTCCATGACTGCATTCGTGCGATCACATTCAAGGATGAGATGGCCGTGATGATGGTGAATTCGAAGCTTATGCTTGAGGGGGTTGATGGTGAGTTCACAGTACGCCAGTTTGATGACGATGATGAGCTGATAGAGGCCTACAATAAGTACTTCCCACAGTTTGGTATCAAGGTCGTAGAAAAGGCAGTCAAGAACTGGAGAACGGCGTGCAGCTTGAGACAGAGACAGCTTGAGACAGCTTGAGACAGAGACTGGAGCTAACAAGTGAAGATTCCAAGAGTATTAAGAGGAGGAGTATCACAAGAGGCCGACAAATTTTCGATGTGTCAATTTTGTCCATGGATACACGAGGATGGTAATATGACGTGACAAAAGCAAGATATGTATTATATTTTTTTGTATTTTCTTATTGATGTATGCTGTACGGCCAAAGAAACGCATGCTCCGGCCAAATGAAAGCTCATGAACTAAGCGTACATTTTTATGTCTTCCATTTAAAAACTTGACAAAAGGCCTGAGTTGCATTTCTTTTGCTGTTGAGTACATGCAGAAGAATCTTAAAATTTACCAAGGTTTTCATAACATGTTTAATCAATATAACGATTAAGCTCAATTACTTTATGCAATGTGCACAAAGGAAATATAATAGTGTTAAATATAAAATATAATCAATTCATTATTTGTCATTTATTTTTGTTAAAATATCTTGGACGTATAGGAATTGACACATGGTTGGCTGCCTGTGTTGTTGTTTAATGCCGCACTCAGCAACATTCCAGCTATGTGGCGGTTGTCTGCAAAAAAGTTGAGTTTGGACCAGACAGTCCAGTGATAAACATCACAAGCATCGATCTAAGTAGTTGGGATACGATGACATGAGTGACCACCAGATTCCGCCTCTTACGAGCATGGAACGTCTAAGCTACTCAGTCATGGAACCTGGCAGTCATCAGTGTATTTGTTTTGCACTCCCGTAGCCGTCTGCATGGTCCAGTGGACAATGCGTCTTCCTAAATAGAGGATGGTCGCGGATCACGCCCGGAGGCGGTAAAAGATGATACTTGTTGTTCCCTTGCCTCGAATCAAGGGGTTAGAACAACGTCTGATCGGCTCGGTGTCGTATGAGTTGTCGAACTTCTGCATGGTATTTTTCAAAAGTTACTTTAACCTATTGGGCCAATCAGAAAGTGAGCTACAAATAGCCACAGTGAAAGCTCGGCTGAAATAATGTTCTGATAAAGGTAGATGGAGAACGGTCACGCTGACCAGTTTCTATCTAGTAATATCCAAGGCTAACAGTATTTCTTTTTTCGATCACCTCGGGCAAAGGCTGAAAACATTGAGGTAAGAAAACTTATTATTACAGAGACAGTCAGATAAATCACACCTTTGCCTCTGTAGTCACTTTTATAACTTCTCCAATCGAAATATAGTTAAAAACCTAAAAGATCAACTCGGATACTTTGATGGTTTAGTGAGTCGGTCCAAAATGTTATCGTACAGATTTCAGGATTTTACGAGTGCTTGAGACAATTTAAAAGAACTTTTATAATTTCGTAACTGATACGTGGTAAGAATGTCAAGAACATTTGTTTCCAAAAAGTATTCAACTTCCAGATTATGTATGCTTGTGTCTGTGATATGTACAACTTCTGCTTACATTACAAACGTATCGCGTTGACCAGGTTGTCTGTAGCACACGTACAATCACGCCCGGCTGCCACACCGACTGCCACATCTTGCAAACAAGGCAATCCCTGAGGAGATATTTAGTGCGTTAAGCTTGTCGTGTCCCGAAGTGTTAATCAGGGCTGTAAAGTGAAACCGAAGCAGTCCATTGTTTGTCTGAAGAAGCGCAAACAAACAAAATGAAAACTTCCACATTGAAAAAAAAACAACCCAAAATACATAACTCAATGGCCAAACAACAAACCCAAATGTGATAACTTTCACCACAATGGCACATCAGGAACTACTGGTAATAGAACCAATAGAAACCCGACAACAACAACACTGCAAAACCTTAAAATAGCGATCTTTGGTTTCGGATGTAGTCACTAGTTCGCTTGTACAAAGTAACTCGACTTTGTGGACAGTTGCTCAAAATATCAATCACTGGATTGTCTGGTCCACACTTAATCACGCAGAGACTGCCGTTGTATAGCTGGAATATTCTGATAGCAATCAGTTAATCTGAGTCTCTCCAGCAACACATGCTTGCTCTAAAACTAGGTGGTCATGGTCGATGATTTGATTGACTTGTGACAAGAGGAGAAACTTGCACCTCCTATACAGCCCCTTTCCGTCTGCATGAGAATCATTTCAGTCTTTGGCGTCTATGTTTACTGTCTTTTGGAGTACAGCTAAGGACGCTCTCGACAAAGACACAGCCAATGCGAAGCATTAACGGATCTGTGGTCTTAAATCATCCGAAAAAGGAGGTGGGGTGGTTCCACTCCCTACCCACCTCTTGGATCCGCCAATGCAATGTTCACGTTATGATCCCATGTTAATTCTAAATGAACAACTGACTTGCCTTTACAAGTGTTTGTGACGTATACTACCAGTGGAGCAGAATACGCAGAACGTTTCGCGTTCACCTGGTATCATTTTATAGTGATTTATAATTACAAGCTCAAGGTGAATCGTGGAATCCTTTTTAGCCCATTCAAGGACTTTTGAAAGAATAAAGATACATGTATAAGCCCTACAATCAATCTAAAGGTGTGATTTAGAGGTTGATTTTAAATAAACATGGTCACAAACAATAAACAGGTGTGATTTTCGTGGATAGAAGACGTGCTTGCTTCTTTCTTGAGAGACCCATGAAGGTCCGGGGTAGAACAGACCTTCAGCAACCCATGCTTGCCATAAAAAGGCTTGTCGTAAGAGGCAACTAACGGGATAGGGGAGTCAAGCTGGCTGACTTGGTTGACATATGTCATCGGTTCCCAGTTGCGCAGATCGATGCTCAAGCTGTTGATCACTGGACTGTCTGGTCCAGACTCGATTATTTACAGACCGCCACCATATAGCTAGAATAAGTGTGGCGTAAAACTAAACTCACTCACTCTTTCTTGAGAGAACTGGAACCCTTCAGCACTTGAAGACGAGCAGAACTCTGTCCATTCCGGCTTGACATTTAGTAACACCGAGTGTACTTAAAAACAAGACACCTCGCGAGATGCAGCAGAATGACATCAAGGTCCGTCATGTGAAATTGATGTGTCTGTATATGTGAAGTTAATTTTAACAGAGCCCTTGCATTCATCAAAGCCCGACTTTGCCCATTGGAACAAATGAATCGCCGGATAGTGTTGTCCTTAGCAGGGATTCTAAATGTCACTGCAACATTCTGTAAGAGTGTGTGAACTGACATTGGATGCTTGATTTGGTTAATTTCCTGGACTTTGTTGCTGTATTGTGAAAGGAATTATTTGTTTCTCTTTGATGGCGTATTGAATGATAATTTACAGAACACATTGTAACGATGTAAAATGCGCTGATCATCTTATCTCTCCAGAAACATTCTAAACCTTGTCCAGTTTTTTGCGACCTTCACCCTCACCCGTGAAGATCCGGGCTAGAACAGGTCTTTAGCAACCCGGAAGAGGCGATTGGCTAGCTGACGTTGGTGCAGAGTGAGTGAGTTAAAATTTAACGTCACATCGGCAATATCTCAGCCATATCGTGACGAGCGTTGGTGCAGAATCATCGTATCGCCATTGTATAGATCGAAGTTCATGGTGTCAGTTACTGGACTAAGTAGTCCAGACCTTGTTAAATACAAGTGTTGTAAGATTTGTGCAGTGCATCGATGAGGTCAGTGTCACGTTTCTTGCTCTTTTCTCAAGATTATTTGGGGTGTGTGTGAGCCATAAACTGGGAACGTAGCTCCCAAACACACCGAGTTATACACATGAAAAGTATGCATTTGGTTCTAAACTTTGCTATATAAAGCCTTGTTAAGTCGAATTTAACACGGCTGAACGTCATACTGTCAAGGTGGAGATAAGGAAAAGGCCTTTGTTTAGGGGAAATTGCTCCCACTTCTGGTTTCGTGATCATCATGCAGCACTACACTATTCTGGAAGATGGCAATATACAGAACCGTTATGCATTGCATGCAGGATTACAACCACTACCATTGTGGACTATTTTCTGTGTTTATGGACATCCAATGAACTTGTGTACACATTGCACTGTTGTTTGCGTCGCTCTGTGACTGTGGTAGGTATATTATGAACCCTGAAAGCTTTGATACAGTGATTAAGTCTCTTGTGAAATATGTCACGTTTCTTCATGCCATTCTGTGTACACTTAGGTTACAATTATTCTCTTTTTGAACAATGTCACGGTTTAAGGCAACTGCTTATGCAGTGAGTTAACAATCTAATAAATGTATTTAGCCTAAGTAGGGTTTTATTTGTCATTTATAGTGATAAGTGCTGAACGAACTTCCATAAGGTCTATGTTTGATTTGTGACAGTCAGGCCATATCAAGTAAATCAGTTGATAATGTTACTGTTGACAATGTGTAACAGGGAGTTGAATGCATCTTCTATCTTGATTGATTTACAGTAGAGTTGGTATCATAGATCGATTTACGTGACTCCTATTTCTGCAATCGCATAGTCTACGAGCGACAAAAGACGTTTGGATTTTCCTCGTCTTCAGTCTGAGCTGACTCCTCGTCCACAACCAAGTCTTTGAACCCGACTAAAAACATCTAATTTGGACCATCAGGACAAGCCCAGCTGCTGAGAACATTAGTATTCTACAATGGGGCGGTGTAGTAGCCCCGTGGGTTCGCACATCACACTGAGGGCCATGGTGCGTCTCGCCACTTGGCTTCAGTGTGTGAAGTTAATTTGAGATTCGCTGGAGTCAGACTCAGACTTACAAGATGTCCCAACAAACCGTGTGTGATAAGCTACCCGTGATCATTTTGTTAGAAGTGACAGATGTTTTTTTCGAGGCCACTAACAGTATCAGGTGCTCAAGCTCGAGTTCATCATTCGGACCTTTCCGTAAGCTCCAAGAAGATGGCTGTTTGGCTTGTCCGTGTGTGTGAGCGAGCGAGTGAGTGTGTACGTCGCATTTAGCAATATTCAAGCAATGCCATTGCGGATGTCCCGGAATAACATGAGTGGGTCACGAATACACGGACTCGCTGACTTGCTTGACACATTTCCCAATATTCGTGGATCAATACTGATTATGTCAATCACAGGACTTTCTGATCCAGACCGGATGATGTTCAGAAAGATTAAATACTGCTGAATACGACCACAAACAGGTTCTTGATGAACGTAAACGCGTTCGTAGCGTTACGACCTGTCGTAACTCTATACGTTATCATAGACTTACGAATGTCGTAGCGGTATGAAGGCTTTGTGGATCGGCGCAGTGAACCTGAACCTGAATTGATTTCCTAACATATTACCCCAGAAAAGGCTGTAACATTTACAGACATTGCGAATTGAGTTTCGAATCTGTGAAATAACGTCTTTTGACCCACAGTGCCTTTATCTGCGCGAATGGTTCGCAGGAAAAGTGACACTTCAGGTAACTTACGATAAATCACAGATACGGGCAGTAGATCAATGTCACATGTAAGAGCGCTTGAGCATAAAGCTTTTTCAAGTTCATATTTAATCACAATATATAATGAACCAGAGGCAGCCTTCATTATGAATACATGTGTGATATATAAGATAACGACATCAACGGACAAATCCCAGTTATTTATTTCCTCATAATGTATACAGTGTGACCTGAGACTACAATGACATCAACTACAATTTTTGCGATTTCAGACACATGCACTCATCAAAAGACGTAAAACAGTAACATGTTTGAAAAAAACCTTGAACCTTGAACCTTGAACTTGGCATACATACTTGGGAATATGATATTAAAATGATTGTGAAAATTGAATTGTTTGCATCACAGTGATGTGTTTCGTCCAAATTCCAAATAAAAAGTCTGTATAAACTTTCATATTTCAAAGTCAAAGGTTGTTAGGGAATGGAATAAAAATCATTTGTACACAATGAAGATGCCAGATAATGCATTGAGCATGTTTATATTGGTGTGAAGACTTCATCAACAGAGATTAATAAGGCGTTAAAGAAGACTTTGGTTGGTTGGGTTGTTTACCTCCGCACTCATCAATCTTCAGCTATATATCAGCGGTCTGTTAATAATTGAGCCTGGACTAGACAAACCAGTGATCAACAGCATGAGCACCGATCTACGTACCTGGGATACGATGACATGTGTCAACGAATTCAGCGAGCCTGACCACCCGATCCTGTCGCCAATTACGATAAGCACGGGTTGCTAAAGATCAATTCTGAATGTCAAATATATTTATAACTCATTTACACACATGCATAAGTTTGTCCTCGTCGCTATATGGCTGACACAAAGCCGAAACGACGTCAAAGTGTCACAGTATTTATCAGATATATACTCATGGAAACAAATAAGGGAACCTGAAAGTACAAGTGTGCGTTTATTCTTTCCTCTTTACCATTTACTATTACTCTTTACCCACAGTGCAATACACTAAGCTTGTGAAGAAATAAACCTGGAAAAGACTAAAAGATCACTTGCAGTTTCAGGTGTTCCCTTATTCGTTTCCATGAGTACATATCCCGTTCACCGTTATAAAGTCAGTGGTGCGTTTACTCGTAGTTACAGAAACGTCTCAAAGTAAAAATTAAGAGAAATTCGATTTAAACTGAAATGTTTGCTTCCCGGCATGTAGCTGCCCAGTGTGAATCAAAATAAGATTGGCATGTATAGTTTCTTTACGTCTAGTTTAATATGTCCGAACATATTTGTCACGATGTTCGGCTTCAACATGAAAGAGTCCTTGATGAGAGATATTGCAGTTTGAACAGTAATTCAATGTCTTCAGATAAATCTCTTCCCGGGGAAACGAGTCATTGTGATGGAATTCTAACGAGGGCCGTCCACTTTCTTTGAAGCCAAGAGATGTTTTCAGAAACCAGTTGACGTCCTTGATGTTTTAATGGAAGTATATAATTATATGCTATCTCTTAAAAGTGAAGTTTATATACACGTTTATTGCTACCAACACTGCCTAATAGGGCCTGTTACAAGTCGAAAGAGGCCAGCGTGACATGTAAGATTATGTAACGTGATAGAATTTCAGTTTCGCATTTTCGCCTCATACTTCCTCGTACCCACTGCCTGCACAGTCGGAGACTGCAAATATTGTGAAAACACAGATTGCCACTGCACACACATCAGTTAACTTGGGGCATGGGTACGAGATTAGGCCCATCATTACTGTGAAAGATCCATAGCACAACCTTAGCAGTGTGCGTGTATAGAATGCTCAACTTATCGTGAGTGGAAGCTAACCAAATACAAAACCAGTCAGTATATTTCTGCATTTATAAATGGTAAGGTATTCCCTGTTAAAAAAACTGACACAGTTGTCTACAGTCGCGTGATCATGTCCTCTCAAACAGGCAACCGCGCGGACATGTTGGCAGGTGTCACGACGATGTTCCTTTGTGTAGCTGCTGTTCAGTGGAGTTTGTGAAAAAGAAACAATCTCGACGATGACCCAAGATCAAGAAGACATACAGCTGCCACATCTCAGAGGAATGTTGATACAATACATTGGATCATGGATAACGAACTGGACATACCATACGTCACACGGCCAATGCAGCAGCAATCTTGCACGAGAGTTTATAGCACCGAGGGGTGATCTGGCATGACAAAGGTTTCAGTACGCTTTAGGTTAATGATCTCTTCTGGGATTTTCTGTCGCATTAAAGCAGATCGAGCTTATTTTCTTGAGCGATTTGTGCCAACGGGTGATCCTTGCGCTCATCGCTTTCAGTAAGGGCTAGACAGTGGTTACATCAGTACAGCGTCCATACCATCAACTGGCAAAGTGATATTTTGGATCCCACAGAAAATGAAGCGGTAATACTACCTCCCGATTAGTCAGTGAGTGAGCGAGTTAAGATTTAACGTCACATCGGCAATTACCAATGGCCAATATTGTAAACAATATGTGTATATTATAAAACCTGTCGTCAAAGTACAATAAAACAACTAGACTATCACAGACACAATCCCGAATAGTCAGACCAATAACGGACAATATTACCCAAATCCGTTTCAGCAACTGAGAGAGACTGTAGTTGGAAACTAAAGACTTTGCGCAGGGACAAGCGTGCATGTGGCCAAATTTCACAGGGAGCAAAACAAAAGCTCCTGGGTGAACGAGAAGGACCCTACCCCCGATATACGAATCCATTTAAATAACTGCCCAGTATATCTTTGAGGGTTACAAGCAGTTGTAGCCTCTATGGTGATTCCGGGTGAGAATGGTATCAACAGCTCATTATTGCATGGTAGCTTAGTGGTTAAAGCATTCGCCCAGGTTCGATTCCTCGTTTAGGCAAAGTGTGTGAAACCCATTTCTGGTATCCCGCTCCGATATTGCTGGAATATTTTTAAAGCAGCGTAAAACAAAAATCACTCATTCACTCATTATTGTAACGTCAAACTGACATGACGAATACGTGATCCTGTTCTGTGATGACTTACCGCTGTCCGTTACCCGAAGGACATTGTTGTATATCATGTCGGCAGTCTGTGGAATTTCGTGTCCATTGGTTCTCTGGCAAATTCCTCACAAAAATCGTGGAAGTGAAAATAACGGAATGGTGAACATTGGAAGATTGTGTTTTCAGTGCCAAAAAGATACTACCATGCACTGTAGCTTACCTTTATGTGAGTCCGTAGTTTCAAATGCAGTGATGTGCGATTTGGTAGCCTGGTGGTTAAAGCGTTCGCTCGTCACGTCGAAGATCCGGGTTTGATTCCCCTATAATGTGTAATGCCCATTTCTGGGTTCACCACCGTGATATTGATATTGCTTGAATATTGCCAAAAGCGTCGTAAAACCATACTCACTCACTTCATAGCTATTAACATATTTTCTGCATGAACAATTAGGCCATAAGCATGAAATACGAAAGTGCTGCTTAAGGATAAGATATATGGATGAACAAAACTGTTTTCAATTAAGTGTTGTACAGGGTAGTGTAGGTAAACCTTATACACAGACAGAAAGTCATGATTTTACAAGGGAGCACATACTTGTATAAAGTGTACACGTTTTAAGCAAATCACATCTTTGCAGATGACTCGATTCTTGTAAAAACACCGATGTGAGTCAAGGTAGGGTAGGAATACCCTAGGTCAAGGCTGATAGATGGTTAAAGTCTTTTGATGTGGATGGCTTCTTGGAGTTTTTTATTTATTTTAAACTTTCTGAGGATATTAGTGATTTTGTTCAATTGGTTGCTGTGATCACGGATGAGGTCAGATAGATCTGAGTTCGAGTCTAGACACTGACCTGCGTTGCTCTTAACTTCGGGTCTGGGCGTTTCACCCGTGTAACATGCTCACAGTGACAGTTGCTACAAGTTTATGTTTGGGGATTAATAGTGATACGCTTGTGGCGTTAATATTTTCTGGGATGGTGTTACTTCTTTGAAAAGTACCCGTAAGTTGGTCTGCTACTTTAAATGTCTCTTGGTTTCGTGGCTGACGGTTCAATAATTGTGGAAGCTGATGAAAAAGTTGAGGAGGAGACGTCTGTTTTTTCCCTTCATGATGTTTACTATCGGCTGTTTCACACATTGGTCAGGGTAGTGGTTGTAATTAGTGACGACTTGTTTAAAAGATGATTTATTTCGGTTGTAAAGTTTTATTACTGGTTGACAAGTATTAGATGAGCCACGCCCTGTCAAATGACCCTAATTTGCATATACGTTTTGCTGAACTAAATCGCTCGACGAGACACGTGTTAAACAGTAGCGGTATTGGTTTCACGGCACGGTCAGCATGTATTGCACGTGCGTAATCGCCAGTCTACTTGTAGCAACCAAGTGTATTCGTCCACATTACTTTCCCCGCCTGCTTGTCACAAATGCGTTCACCGCGCTGGCTCATCTAATATTTGTCAAGCAGTAGTGGAAGATATGTGAACCCGCCATGCTTTGGTTGAGAGGCTTCCTTTTGTGACTAGAGATGGATGGTTGGCGACGTAATAAGAGTACTTATGTCAGTTTGTGATGTACAGAAGTTGTTCATCCAACTGTGTTATCCTTGCTTAGTTATCCTTAGCAGCGTCTATATCCCTCTAAATGTTAAGTCAAATGTTCGTGAACGCAAAGAACGCATGTACTTTTGCATGGCATCGTTGCAATGTACAACCGTGATCTTTGCTAAACACCACGTTCATTCGAGCAGTATATACCAAATACCATATTTAATGTCAGATAAATATCATGAAAAACACGCGAAGGTTCTACTGATTTTGGAGAAACTATGCTGCAATAGTAAGGATATCATGCCACCCCTTTAGTCCAGCAGTTCCAGAGGAACAGGTGTCACAGAGTCAATAATGCAATGTGGGGGAGTATATGAGGGCTCCATTTCATTTCAGCAGATATGGCTACTCAGGGACCGTAGTCTTTGTCCAACATGACGGTTGTTGTGGCCATATTGAAAAACGGTATTTGAACCTACTGGTTAAATAAAGGAATCGTTATTGGGCAATGTGGAGTATGTGACGTTTCTACGTCGTCCTCGTTTTTGACGAGATATGTATAGGGAATCACTGTTGAGAAGCGTTGGACAAGGTGAGCTATATTGATGGTTATTTCAACTTCTTTCTATTCCCTGTCACGTTGAGTGTTCCCGTTAACGGAGGAGTAGTCAATGTCGAATTTGATTGACGTGAAAACGCGGAGGGATCAATGCGACATTTTACAACATTTTGTATGGTCATGATAGCAAAACAATGCATCGCATGTCGAGCTTCAGTGTCGAATATAGCCACACACAGATAAAAATGCGATAGAGAATGCTGTTCCTTTTAACGTCAACCTTGATTCCATTCACAGCTCTAAGCCATATCGATCTTTCTTATACTGCCAAGTACTACAATAATTCAATCTGTTTCGAAACGAAGGGCACCAGATACACCACCAAGACACTCCTGTTGGGAGGAAATTTGACTTTACTGATCTGCTTCACGCCGATTAAATTCCATAAAAAATGTAAGGAACAAAACACTTAACATGACATCAATAAGCTTAAGTGCATGAAATGTCTCATTAACTGTTTCGAACCATTAAACACCGTGGGGTTGCAGCTGGCATTCGTACTATTATCATATAGGCTTTCAAAGCAATATAGGGAATCGATAACAGGTAGGAAGGTTCATTGTTTGATCTATAGTATTTTCAACTTGCTTTCAGTGAGATCTTCGTTGAGATTGATAACGCGCTATAGCACTGGAAACTTGTTTGTCTGGGTTTAGGGAACCTAAGAAATTACTTGCAGGTGTGACTCTTGTTCCATCATCCTCGCCACATCTTATTCTGTCTGCCTCTCAGCGTAAACCCTCCATGCGACCAAACCTTGCCACCGTCTGGAGGCTTGACAAACATAATAGACTGTTCAGCTCTTCAGAAAGAGCATTGCCGAGTTCCTGTAGAAACTGAAGGATAAATGTCGTGACCATAATGTACAGGTGGTTCCACATGTGTGACCGGGCGAGACACTCCTTTCAGACAATGGTTTAATGTTTTACGTTGGCATCAACGACCCCTGGTTCGCATTATTACCCATGAATTATCATTATCCATAAATTATCATCGTCCATTATTGCCTACGTCCATCATGCTACTGATGTCACTCGAGTCATGGTTGAGCCCCTTATTCTGGATTAAGCTGGAATCTGGAAATCAACGATCTGTCACAGCATCTTGTGTAATTAGTGAAAAGTAGTAGGTCCCAGACTTAATGTGGACCTTTATATTTTGCAAAATGCAATCATGCCTGCCTACTATGTCAGGTTGTCTGAGTGCATGTCCAGCTGCGTAACCGTTGACCGCCCTCGCGGGGATGATTACGCCTGAAACGTAAATTGAGTACTGAAGATCATGAGGCGGTGGGATAGCCTAGTGGTGATGCGTTCGCTCGTCACGCTGAAGATCAGGGTTCGATTCCCCACGTGGGTACAATGTGTGAAGCCTATTTTATGGTGTCTCCAGCCATGATATTGCTGGAATATTGCCAAAAGCAGTGTAAAACTGCAACCCACTCACTCACTCACTGAAGATCATTCCAGAGTGGAATCGTCCTCTCCCTGCTGTGTCGTAGAACGCTGCTGACCATCAGCATGTCGCGAGCAACTGGTCTACAGGTCAGATACTCCTTTCCGAATGCTATTTTCCCTACGACTGCTTTCGGGTGACGCATATGGAGCACGCCACAACAGTGAATAAACAGTCACTGAAAATAGTATTTTTGTCAATATAATAAAACTGTAGTCCTTCAGAGGTCCACTATGGTTGTGTTCCCTGCTTGTTCCCGTTCATATGAAACTGAGGTTTTATAGAAGTACCTCTGTGATTGTGTTCCCTGCTTGTTCCCGTTCGTACTGAAACTGAGGTCCTATAGAGGTTATACGATGATTGTGTTCCCTGCTTGTTACGGTTCATAATGAAACTGAGGTCGTATAGACGTTACACTATGATTATGTTCCTTGAAATATTTTTCTCAGTATTCTTCTATATCCTCAAATCTTGATCCTTAGCAAACTTTGAAAAGTATATTTTCATTTCAACGGTAGAAAATGAGGAACAACGCAAAAGCAACCATTAGTTAAAAATGATTACTGGCTATTGTCACTTTGTTTCTGAAAATCTATAACACTTTCTCAGTTTCTTTTTCCATTTTTTAATTTTTTTAAAATCATCAAACCCATTACCTCGAGCACGACATAAAAAAAAAATATTGATGTTTTTTCTATAGAACTTGGTGGTGAATTGTTTCACTTGCTAATGCACACGACATCCCAAAGGAATCCCCTGTGTAATGACCCTCACGCGCCATCAAATAAAATACTCATTAAGTCGACCAGCTTCATAATAACAGCTTTGAATTGTCAGTCTTCACGTATTGTGTGATACATTAAGTATTGATGAAAGCCATGGACATTTTTTGTAAATATATTTGAACTTTCTACTGAAGTTATCTCAAATGTAGGTTTAACATGTCCAAAGTAAAATACGCCAACATCAATCATAAATTCCCCTTGGCATTCCCACAAATACAAACATACCTGTACTTGATCAAATATCTGTATTAGATCAAATATTACGTTGCACAAACGGCGTTTTATCAGAGAGTATATTATTCATTTTGTTATGACACAAAACTGAAAACTGATGGTGTCTCTCAGTCGTATGGTGTTACAAAATAGATATCTCACAACATCTCACCATGGATGAATATGATGTTAACTTTCGAAACAAAGAATGAATGAGCAGATGAATTCCCAAGTGATCAGTTGATTTGTGAATGAGTTGGAGGGAGATTTGCAAGGAGAATAAAACGCTTCGATGTAATAATCAGAGAAGACTTTTCAGTGAATGTAATAATTTCTTCGGAGAAATATGGTAAATGGTCTTCACACAGTAGTCAGTTTGGCCATGAGTGAGTGAGTTTAGTTTTTAGAGGCTTTTAGAAATACCCCACTAATATCATGGCGGGGGACACCAGAAAAGGGCTTCAGACATTGTGCTCGTGGGGGAATCGAACACTTTAACCACTTGGCTACCCCACAACCCCTATATGGCCTTGAACCCTCGGATCTTTGGGTTTAGAATCAGAAGAGGCTTTTTGCGGACTGCAGCTGTGTCTTTCAGAAATGTTTTTAACGAAAACAGTCATTTAAGAACCGAAACTAGAATTTTTACAGATACAGTCAAGAATAAAAGACATTATCCAAACAAACCCAATTAAAGCATATGATTTCACAAAGTAAACAGAAATATAAACTGTCATTAACCAAATGATTGTGTGTGCCATTGCAGTAAGCATTCCTTTGCGAAACTGACCTTCAGTAATGGGTCAGATTGATGTTGCTTTCAGCAGAGCTAGCTATATTCAGCAGGATATAACTTTATTCAGGAGTTTAACGGAATATGATGTCCTCTTAATGGCATTTTAATGTTCTGATTAAGAAAGGGTTCCAGCAAGAACCGATGGCAGTATGGTGCCACCACAGCTGGTGAGATTTCCACTTAATTACTTTGCAAATGGCTGCAGATCATCACTCTTTGTGTCAATTTCTCAATACCGTCCTTGCTAATATTCCCGACATCATCCTACACTTGATACTGACTGCCGAGTTTGCACTCGTGCCAGTTTTAGAACATTTCACTTGAGCTGCTGTCTGCATCATCAGCCAAGAAGCTAAGTTGGTACATTTGTCGCGTATGTGTACAGCCAAAGAAAGTATGATTTTGAAAATTTAATTTGGCTCAAACCTATAAACTAAAGAAACGTACGAAATAGAAAACATTTCCTGAAAAATAACACACTTGAGGCCGAATGGGATAATCACTTACTGTTTGCTTGATGTTTTGTCAGCATCAAAAATTGGTTGTTTAGTCTCAATAAACTTTTGTCATGAAGATGTAGATCTTTTAAAATTTTCGGATTAGAAGGTCATGACATTTATGAAAGCAGGCATACGACTTGTGGAATATAACAAAACTACTTATTTTTTCAAAATTTAGGATGTTTGTGCTTTTTTACCGCTTTCTCAGTTACAAGAGTTTCATATTTTTATGAGTAACTGTTGTTTATGCATTAAAATCGCAATGAACAGAAACTTAACCTGAAGCTCTAAGGTAAATACAACTTTTCGTACTTAATGGTTTCAGCTGTTTTTATTTTTCTGTTTTTCATTTAACTCAAACTCACCGAATGTGGGCGGTGGGCGAGCTGTCTAAGGCGCCAGGCTACTAATCCAGCGAGCTGGGAGGTGCCGGGATCGAGCCCACCTGTGACCGGGTGTAAAAACCTTGGAGTGCAGGCCCTTTCAGTGTTATCAGAATCCCTAGTGTGCAGTTCACAACTCCGTGCACGTAAAAGAACCTACGAATCCGTGGTAGATGACCAGATGGTGACCACATGAACACGTACAAACACCTAGTTGCGGTTACAGCAACGTGCAGTAAACATGGACAAAGTACTGTGACTATGTGTCCCAGTCCACCCAGCTGTGAATGGGAAGCTCGCAAGGATGCGAAAGCCACATTAACTCGGTGCGCCTGTTAAGGCTGCAAGAGTTGTATGATCCCCAGGGAGTTGAGGTTGAAAATACGATGTGCCGTTGTTAAGGACATCCAATGATCGAGGGGAAAAAGCGCCCTTGAGCAGTTGAACTAACTGGATATCGGTGCTAGACAAATATCTAGGTGGAATTGTATTGTGTATTGAATCAGTTGCTTCACTGAAAGATCTAACATGTCGTGTAGTGTGTCCATTTAACCACACACACAGTTTCATATACCTTAACATTTAAATGAACTCACCGCGTATAAGTTTATATATGACTATCAAATTGTATGTTGGTCTCATACTCGACTATAACATATAATCTAGAAGTGTTTGAAATCTACGCACGTTCATAGCCACCTGACCAAAAACACTGAATACCAGGTATGGCGAGAGTATTTTTCGACATTCTCAAACCTGGTTTCAAAATCTTAAATTATACTTTAAATTATCTGAAATATACCACATGCAAACTATCGAATACGGTAAAGATTTTCTTTACAAACCCATTCATCCCATAACAAGTAAAGAAAGATTTTGCTCTATTACCAAGACAAGTTCTTTGGTAAAGCTAAATCCATTTCGGCGAAGGCCATGGTTGACAATTGGATTTATCTTCTGTCTGGCAATTCGGACACTCAGTAGCGTATTTCAAAGTACGTACAGAGTTGATTGTGACGTGGCTTCAGAGACTGGCACTGGGGATAACAAGGAGGATCCCGGACGGTCAAATTTCTGCATTTCATAACGAGTACCGATAAGAACTTTCACTAAACGCGACATGAACTTCACCCCAGTGTAACCTTCATTCGACTTCTCACGTCTAGACCAGTTTACTTGCTGCAATCATTTAGAACTTGATGACATTAGTCCGCAAAATCAAATTCCCAATCTTTGGATACGGTTCGAGTTCGATAGACTAGCTCACGTTGAATCTGCTTTGACAAGGTCTCCAAGGCTCATTGCAAATTTACACAAAGTCTACGAGTGGTAGCTTCTTAATCTTCAAAATCAGGAAAATCGGTTGATACGGAGAATAAGGGATCTGTGGATTTGATTAACGCGTATCTGCTTCTGGTGGGATAGTCGATGAAAGAACTTCCGTGTAAACTGAAAGCTGCAGAGATGTGAAGAACTCCGTCGTGCTATCGATGACATTTTATTGTTTGTTGTTCTTTCATTACAATCAATAGAAGCTTTAACTGTGATCAAATTACCATTTTTCGCTTTGTTATAGTGTCTACTTCAGGACAGCCGTGTCCAAATATTTCTAAAAAGCAAAAACTGTCTAGCGAGGCTATATGATATTTATTTATTATCATTCAATCTACATTATTTTGTCAGCTACCCTGTTCATCTATGTCACTCCCATTAATTACCATACATGACATTTATGGCCTTTATTGGTCATCCCCCTTAACTGTGTCAGTCATCACATGAACTGTAGAAGGAAGTGCTATTTTTTCTCTATCTGTCTAATGTTGAATCCTTGCCTGTTCATTATTGTTAAAAACTACTAGTATATATATGTATGTATGCTCACATCTGTACTGAATATGAGTATGGAGTCCGGGACTCCGACTGCCTGCGTAGGGACGACCGCGAGCAGGATTATGTCGCTTGCAAGAAGGGCTCTGGGGCTGAGTTAGAAGTCCGCTCACATCATTCGTGTGTACATGTTTTTCATGTCTTGTGAAACCAACTAAAGAAGTTCGAATTAAACCATGCCTTCGTCATCATCAACATACTCTTCATCTAATACCGAACTAATTCCCGTCAGCCATATGAACGCGTTGACAACTGGTGTATTCATTCGTCTTCGTCAACGTATTCATTTCCTTTCCGTCAGCATGTTGTTCAACTTTATCATGAGCTAATTCACCACGAGCCGATGAGTACAGGCACCCCTTGACATATTTATCAGTTGATTCGAAAAATTATTCACAATGCCTGAAGCTATGTAAGATATGATTCTTTTATCAAGCTTAAATTGTTACAAAATAAAGGTAATGTTCATGTTTCCCTTGTCTACTCGGTTTGAAAAGATATATGGGACAGTGGTTAAAGTGTCTCCTCGTCACGCCTACGATTCCAGGTGTCGATTCCGCATGTGTGTGTCCATTTCCGGTGTCCGCGATGTCCCTGGAGTATTGTGAAAAGCGTAGTAAAACTCTTTCACTCGAAATGATATATGCATGCCCAAACCGATCCAGTTGATGTTTTAAGTTTTGATATACAGAAAGAACGAATAGGACACGTACACAGGTCAAAGCACTTCGCGAGACGTCAGTACTACCGGTGACAAACAACGTTTCATATACCTTTTCGAATGGTCACATGGTTGTCCGTTGACAACAAGGAACCCATTGTCCTTGCAAGTAGCAAGAATAACAAATTTCCGATCTGATCATCACCAACCATTACGACTGTCAAGAGCTGTGACAATCGAGCATGGTTGTAGTTTGTAGGTCTAGTAAAGGTGGTCTCGCAGTTTGGAACCAGAACTGGTTGAATATACGTTTGTCACTGTCATGTATTACCAATACTTTTCCGCTTGTGAATCCCAAGCTATAAGCTGTAACTGACAAAGTGATCCCAGTCAGCAGGAATCTGGTAGCTGGGTCCAGTCTCACATATCGCAAGTTGACTGGCGCAAGAGGAACCTGGAACCAGCTTAGTACCGGAAGTAGCGCTTCGCGAGACTTATGGGACTTCTATCATATCCACAATACAGATTTTGTACATATGCTGAATGAAGCTATATTGAAAATAAAGCAAATTTGACATTATTTGTACATATCATATTATTGAGTTACGATAGTTTGTACGACAGTAAGCTTAAACTTTCTTTATTGCATTTGGTCAGTTGCAAAATAGAAGCGACAAAACAATGACCTGTGATAAGAAATATCCAGTCTATATTACTGTTCCGGTGATATAACTGTCAAGTGTTTATGGGTGGCGTTTAAATAGAGATGATGCCGGGTATTTTCGGTGAATTATTACCGCTATCGGTGGTACTATTCACGTACCAACATGCTAATAAAAGTTAATTCTTCAACTGAGACCAACACGGAAGCGTATGGTACGATTAAACAAAGAAACGTGCTGTCTTTGAAAACTACACTGAGACATCAAATGTCTCTGTTAAGGAGTCGTGGGCGCTTTTTGAAATCTACTTTGAAAGATCATGTTTGATTGTACCTCCAAAACGATGAAACTGAGATGTCGAAAGCTGGAGTTGTTACAATATTTCACGAACTAATTTGACTGTAGGAAAGTTGACGTAATCTCTGTAATGTGATAAGTGCATTGCATTTGTTGTCCCTAAATATGTATATTCCCTGTTGTGTCGAACTTTGATATGTCAAACTACGGTTCTGTCCAACTACGACGGTATCGAAGTAAAGGCTTGTTCAATTTTTGGTTAGTTGATGGGTGTGTCGAATTTGGTTAAACTGGAAGTATTTAGGTACATCCTCATACCTTCGACAGGACGATGTATGTATAGTTGTGCCACTGGACTTCTACCTGAGCCGGATACACCAGAAGGCAGGATTCGACAATTTGACAAGTGAAAATAAGATATCATACCTGACGCTTTGCAGGTCAAGATCTGGGTAAGAATTAATCTTCTGCAACCCATACTTGTCGTGACAAATGTGGTCTGGTGGTCAGAATCGCTTACTTGGTAAACTAATGTCATCACAGTTCAACTGCGTTGGTCGCGACTGCAATGTCAATGAATTAACTGGACAGACACTATGATTTACAAACAGCCGTCACGTAGATGAAGTAAGTGCACTGTCATTTAGATGGAATGAGTGGGACATTTGTTACCGTTTTGGTATATCTGATAATTCCCCGCAGTATAGGTTGCTGGAGGTAACAGATTCCGTCCGTGTTAGCGTGTGTCCGTCCATGTTAGCGTGTGTCCGTCTGTGTTAGCGTGTGTTCGTCCGTATACGACGTCGTTATTTGAACATATCTGAAAATATAACATGTCTTTACCAATTCACAATGAGGATCTGTTGAGATTGGATGGTTTATGATTTTTTTTAAAAAATCTGTTTTTCGAGTTTCTATGGCAACAACTCTGGATTCTGGTAGATGTAATAGTTTTCGGAACACTTTCTTAAGAACCTATCTCCCAGTTAGTTCTTGCAGAAACTGGTACAGTCCTTTGATTGTTTACAGGTAACCAAGCTCTTCACGGAAACAAGGGTGTGTTTATATCCTAAATATATAACCTACAGGTAGCCAAGCTCTATATTGAACTATATACATATTTTTAGCTCCACACCTAGGTATATTTTTTCCTTAATAAATCAAATTGTCTATTATCTTTTGTGTATTTATTACCAGATGATAAATTTACAATGTTCTACATTGAAACAACGGAATATGTTCCTCCTAGTATATAATGTTACAGTTTCTTTAAGTGTGGTTCACCCAGCTGTAAAATACGTACCCGCGATGATGTGCTGGCAATGTGAGTGTTTAGTTCATTGTCCTAACAGGCAGTTTGTGTATGATCCCCAGGGAGTTGAAAAAAAGTATCGGAGACTGTACAGAACGTAGTGAGCAAGCAGTGTGCCTTGATATGAGCGTCATGTAAGCGAACTAAAACTATTAAAAACTTCTAGTCGAGCATTTCAGGAACATATTCCCCAATCACGTGTTATGCTCACATATATACGTGAAGCAATTCCATTGGTAATAGCTCACATTTAAAACAAACTGTGACGCTTGATGACTCCGACCACCCACGAGATACTCGGCACTGGCGGATACAAAACAATCAGCTTTACACAACACCAATGCTTAAATTGATTTAGGTAAACATATTTAATCGAAAACAATTTTAAACCTTTTAAGCTACGACGCAGGAACGCTGATGAAGTTAATGCTGTGAAAAAGGCTTAATGTGACTTAGCGGAAACCTGCAGTGCATTGTGCAAAACATTGTGACATCGTAGCTATCGACCATCACTTTAATGTCTTTGGGTAGGGGTGGGTGGTTGGATATTTGTAATTACACTTATTTACTTGTATATCGTCGCAACCAACACTATTTTAGTGATAGGACAATGGTTTGAGGTGGCTCGAATCTGGAGTAGACAATATAGTGATCAAAGTAATGAGCAACGAGCCACAAATATGCTCTGAAACACAGGGATGCTATTGAAGTGTCTATAATTGTTTAACGTCAAATAACGCAGCTATATGGCAGCGGTTTGTAGTGTCAAATCTGGAGCAGACAATCTAGTGATTGACAGCATGAACAAATGTAAACGAATTAAGTAGAAACAATGCATTTACCAAGTCGCCATGCATCATCACGCAATCTATTTAGTAACTCTCACGACAATCATATTTTCCTGGTGACTAATTTTAACCGGTAATTAAGAAAAGGAAAGAAAGGTATTGACCTCAGCAGTGGCTGTTAAAAGCATTCTGCCAGTACAAAGAAACCAGCTCATCACTGCAACCATCTTCGTCGCGTGGCTCAATCAGCCCATCAAAACAACGGGGATGTCACAAGTGACCAACACACAATACTCTTTGAAATCACTTTACGATGACAACTCTAACTACAGGTTTTACAGATAACCGCGTTAAATTGAAACTCTCGAAGTCAAAACCATACGGTGATAACTATGGGGAAATGGATTACTTTCGGCAACGTGTCAATCATATTAAGAGGGCAAGGCCAAGTCCTGTCCCGTTAATTAGTCTTTGTGACGGAGTTACCCAAAGGTGTAATTAAACATTTACAGCCTGGTCGATATAATAAGCAGGATGACACAAATGCCCTTAATGGAATTATCTACGTAGCAACTGATAAACACATCACTGATTTACAATCACAGTTACTGAAGCACACTCATCTTGAAGGTAATTGCAAATATGGCATTCAACACAGTCGTATTACATACCAAACGAAGCGAAACACTAAACTGCTATGACATGATATTACGTGATATTATACACCTCAAAGTGATACAGACGCTATATCACCACCCATGAAGATGCGTAATACGTCTTCAGCAAACAGTCCTTGGGATCGGGTGGCCAGGCTTGCAGTCTTTATTGATGCAAGTCAAGTCAAGTCACGCAACTAAAGGCCGATAATATTATTGTTATGAGTGATAATAGAAATCTCCCCCCACCCCCTTCCCCAACCCACCAATAAAGAAACCCCCCCCCCCTCACCATCGCGCCACCCCTACACCCACCCCCATCTCTTAACCCTTAACGCCTTAACGATATGACACCTCCCAGCCCTGGTTTGGTAGATTCATACTATCAAAGGGAAACCATATCCCATTCCAATTCCTTGAAATTACAACCGTGAAGATCTGGAATAGAACCGACCTTCAGCAAACCCATGTTTGTTGTGAGATGCGTTTAACGGGGTCGGGTGGTGAGGCTTGCTCACTTGGTTGACACACGTCATCGTTCCCTAATTGCGTAGATCGATGCTCATAATATTGATCACCATAAAGCTGGAATATTGTTGAGTACAGTGTTAAAGAACAAAACAATCAAACACACCGTCCGTTGGAATTACTATATCCCATACAACACTAGATACATACAACATAATCGCTCACATTGGATTTCATATCAAACATCGATCAGGACTATAGACTGGCACATCCTTATATTGTTTCAGTCTCTGGTCGCTTTTTGTGCCTTGTGTCATCATGTTGCTTTTCTGAATATATGGTCTTTAATCTTGTCTGTAGCACCACGGAAACCTCTAATGACAGGCGACCATCATGAATTATTCAACGATTCAGCGGTCTGCAGTAATCGCTTTACAATGTAATGGAATTGACAGAAAACATTAGTCCCGTTGACAAATTGAAAATGACACTTTTTCTTAGAAACCTACGTTTTCATGTTACACTACGATTAAACAAAACTGAATCAATCACTCGAAGGCTGTTGCCACATTTAGCGATTTGAGTCCTCAAAATCAGCTCATCAACAATCCCAATCGAATGCAGGGCAACAAAGGGTCTGAAATTTTAACAACTCCGATATATGAAGACGATACTGCAACGTCATTTCTCAAGACCAAGTTACACAGCCCGCTCCCATAGTTAAACATGCGTCCAAATAGATGACACACAAAGACCAATCAGCGGGGCTCCCGGTTCAGACTGCTGCTTGAATGTATCGACCGCTTTAGCTTGTCACTACCGCTCCGCACCAACGATGCCATAGCCTTATCTCCACGCGGGTCCTCTGAAATTGTAAGTGTGGGCTCGCGATGTGACGTCGGTAGTCACGTGACGTGCACAAGCGGAGGTTCTCCCACATTCGCTGTTTGTAGTAGATGCATTGTTAGAACGTAGGAGTACAGAGTCCCTTTGGCTGGACACAACTACAGAATCAACCACAGACATATCCACTCGAGCTCGGTGTTTTATCATACGAAGGTAAGATATGTTCTCATAGGAATTTGCCAAGTATTTTATCAAAATAGGATTTTTTCTTTTGCAGAATCACTAATGTTCATACCTGTTGGACGTGCCCATGTGCCCCTCCGGTGGTTTATCATTAGTGCATATAAGTATTGTTGTGTCAAACATAACATTTGATGCAGGTGACACAAAAACATTTCATGGGTGAGATTTGAAGCACGGACCATGCAAAACATGTCCACACACACGATTGTCTTAAGAGGGAACTGCTGGATTTCAGCTTCGGAACACATTCCTCATTCCACTGGGGTGATAAGTAGTAAAGAGTAAACGTAAATTCCTGAATACTGTTCTCCTCATGCATCCATGACTTCTCTCACGAATGGGTATCACTGTAAGACACCAAGAGCTATATCGAAAATGCAATGTGAATAGGCTGTAGTCTTGTGCGTATCTGCAGCGTTAACTGGTTGTATGGAACCTATGTCCAGGGCATCTTTCCAAAGAATTGTTGAAGGTTGATATTATTTCAAAATACAAAAGACTTAACGGCTCCTCGATGGTCTGGCGCCACGAGCCACGTTAAACACTGAAGCAAACCTTGATCTTTCGCACACCTTTCCTAGTATCCAACTCAAAATCGATGGCTGACTACGTTAAGTATGTGGATTCGTGATAAGTAAGTGAAATGTATGTAATTCATGATCAATCTGTCATGCATGTTTGCTAAACAGTAACTCTTTCATGCGATGACTTTTAGTTCTATAAGGACACTTTGCAGTGTGTACCTTCACGAACAGCCTCCCGTAGGCCACAAGTACCGATACATTATTAAAGGATACGGGTTGTAGCACTGCATTCATTCTCATACAGAGGCCATTAATGTTTCATCAGGTTTTACTAGGGCTCCGGGAATTAAGGCTACTTTGTTAAACAATATTCTTCACAGTCATTGCCAGTAAATGTTTCGAGTACGTGTAGATGTATCGTGAGGGGTAGCGTTAACGAACAGGAGATGCTATCTCCCGGTTGTGATTGGAACCCAGTGTGAAAGGCAAGCCTTGCAACTACACAACGAGGGATATGCTTGTAAATATTTAGCCTACTCTTCGTATTATTGTGTGTTAAATATTTCTCTGACCATTCTGATGCATTTTCATTTGGGATAAAGCTGAAGTTTCGTGTACTCTTTTGGAATCAGTTATTGACGTTTTAGTAAAGATGATCTTTCACTGAAGTAAAGTGAATATTGTGAATTGGATGGTCAAGTTCGGTGACGTAGTTGACCGGTCTTCGTACCCTGCGCACAGTGATGATTTCTCCTGAGTCGATTATTCACGGGGTACCGTCTTATATCAGGTTTACATGCAGTGACAGCTTCACCAACAGCTTCATAATGCTAGTGGTTCTGGTTGGTTGTTGTTTAAGGTCGCACTCAACAATATTCCAGCTTTTTTGCGGCGGTCTGTAAATAGTCAAGCCTGTACCAGACAATCCAGTGATCAATATCATGAGCGTCGATCAGCTGGAGTACGAGGACATCTGTCAACCAAGTCAGCGAATGAATGATTTGGTATCAAACTCGCTTTCGCTCGTTTAATGCTAATTTAAACCATTAGCTTGTTAATAATAATGGTATTACACGGAAGGTCGTTTAGTATCCTCTATCCTTAGTTCTCTTAGACAAGATGTAAAACGAAATGCGTTCTGAAAGGCAATATCAGTAAAAATACCTAAACCTTCCCAGACGTCTAACTTACAGCATATCCCGACTGCAGGAATCGATGCTCATGATGTCAACCACTAGTTACGACACACGACGCAACACGGAGAATACCGCTATGGTGTAGCTAGAATATTGCACAGGGCAGCGTTACCCAGAGGGCCTTGCAACTGGAAAAAACAACGTTGACAGAATTAAATTTGTGGAACAACTTACGTGTCGAATGTTATATGATGTGTGTAACAAATTATGTATCGGTTTGTCATCGAATCCAGTTGCAAGGATCGATGTTCATGACATCAGTAGATACCCAATTAAGTCCAGAGCGCTGAGTGCGACTTTTTTTAAACAAACCCAAAACAAAAAAGGAACAAATATAAATGTAATCAAACCGGATGCGAAAAACAAACAAACAACAACATATTCACCGGTGAAGGAGCAAGAATTGGGTCTGAAGCGTCGTTTGACGAATGTATTCATGTTCGTCCAATTTCTAAATGCCTCTCAAAAACTTCATGAAACACGTTATTATGCTATGATTTGTGTAGCACCGATATCCAGTTCAACCGCTCAAAGGCGCTTTGATTTTCCCTCTGTCAATGGGTGTCAATCACAACGGTCTCAAATGCTTGGGGTATCATGCAACTCTTGCAGCCTACTAGTAGAACCCAGTTATTGTAGTTTTCGCATCCTTAAGGGTACTCATTCAGGACTGGGTGGAGTGGGACATATAGTCACAGTACATTGTCCAAGTTTACTGCACGTTGCTGTACCCGCATCTAGCTGTAATTGATTGCACGTATTCATGTGGCCACCATATAGTCATCTACCAACGGATTCGTGGGTTCTTTCACGTGCACGGAGTTGTGTACACTAGGGATTCTGATAACACTTAAAGGGCCTGCACACAAAGCTGACTCCAAGGTTTTTACACCCGGTCACAGGTAGGCTCGATCCCGGCACCTCCCAGCTCGCTGGATTAGAAGCCTGGCGCCTTAGACAGCTCGCCCACAGCGCCCTCGTGACCATGTCAGGTGTCTCAAAGCATAACAAACTGAAGAAACAAACCTCTAACGATTTTGACAGCATTTTGATGCAACCGAAAGACAAACACAGAGATATTTCAATTTTGACTTATGGATAAACACGAACTTATTTGGGTGGCATTTGGAGGAATATGGTTATATGGATAGTCAGCTTCTTTAGAACAATACATGTGACCTTTCGCTTTAGATTCTAACACACGCTTGATTAATGACGTTGGCACCAAGAACATGGCCTCCATTGTTGTGTCTCCAAAGACTTGTCTCACTTGAAAACAGGAACGAGTGGGATCAGTTACCATGCCAACACTCAACGGTTCAATTTTTGAATCAAATATTGAAACATATACCCTTTGAAGCAAATTCTCCTGCGTCATGCCTCGTATAAGAATCTAATCAAGGAAACTCTGTAAATAGCATCATTTTAAAGTTAAAGGTAATTTAAAATTGGCTATAAATATTTCATCCGCTAAACACGGAAAGCTATTGCTCACTTTAGCAAGATAAAGCTAAAGTTCATAGCTATTTTCGTGCTCTTAAAGCTGAATTATTAATAAACAAGACATTTAATTCATTCCATTCAATATTTTCTTTCGGAGAATAGAATATAAAACGTCAATGGAAGAGAAAAAACATCCTTGATAATCCGTAGAAACAAAATTCATTATCAAAAGAACTTTTGCACCTTTTTAGAAGAAGGTGATGTCTATAGAATAAGTTGTAGATACCACAGACGTTGAACGCCATGGTGACGACCATTCTCTTTCAGCCTGCCTGTACGGGGACGGCCATTTCTTGTACCTGTATAGTTGCAACGAGCTGCAAACCACGATATCTTGTTCAAAACGTGATTTGGTGATTTGACCTTGAAACGTATCAAATTCTGAAAGTAATCTGTATTTTGATTGCCAGACAGTGAATTCTCTTTGCTGCACAATTTCAGCTAGAAGGCCATCTCTGTTGCGTTGTGGCGATGCCTTTCTAATCCTTGTAAGATATCTCATCAAATTTTCAGGTAAAGTCGACTTTTACTTTGTGCAGTTGTGTACAGATCATGTTATCAACACTGCTACATATTTTTGACGATTTTTAAACACAAGAACTAATTAATAGATTTTCTTTTGGGGTTAATATAGCCTGCTTCAGAAGAAAGGGTGAAATAGCGATAACTATGATTTGAATGGTGAGGTGAGGTGGAGGTGAGGTGGAGGTGGAGGTGAGGTGGAGGTGGAGGTGGAGGTGAGGTGGAGGTGAGGTGAGGTGAGGTGAGGTGAGGTGAGGTGGAGGTGAGGTGGAGGTGGAGGTGAGGTGAGGTGAGATGAGGTGAGGTGAAATGGGTTTTACCGTCACGTTTAAGAATATTTCACTCATATCACCACGTGCATATGTATGTGTGGCTGCTTGTACTATCCCAGACTTAAACTGGTTTCATAGTGCTTGTTCACTGAGATGCCAAGCCGCAGTTAGGCATGAATACCCAACTCAGTCACATTATACTGACTCCGAGCCGACCAGGCGTCGTTGTACCCGTTACTGGCGAGTGTCAGGAATTGACCAGCAAGTACCATATTTTAACGGCTTTGTGTGTGACGCTACCGGGGATCGAACCAGCGACCTTTCGCTCTTGCGGACGGCCCAACTAACCACTATACCACGGAGGCGCTCGCACGGATCATAGACAACAAGAGGTAATATTCTCAGGACTGTGAAGCGTTTTCCGATTGCAGACGTTTTCCTACATCTGACATGAGAGGAGTAAATATATTTTTGTGGAATTACACGATCAGGATTAGGGCAGACTTTTCCCAAAAAGATGAAGATAAACATTAAATGACTTATCTCACGAGGGCTAATTGGGCATCCTGAACAAGGCGTTCGCTCGTCAGACCGAAGGTCAGGGTTCGATTCCGCACATTTGGACAATGTGTAAAAAACCATTTCTGGACACCTAGCTGTTGGCGTATTGTAACACAGCTGAAAACGGCGTGAAACCCGACTCACAACATCGCCCCGGGTAGCTTCAACATAGCCTCGGCGGCGCTGAGCAATATTCACTCACCATTTGACGATCACTACCATTTTACGGGTCAATAACTGAGAATATCGCCCAGCTGATCTAATAAAAACTGGGTTAAGAGCGGATATTCGATATAAACCGGGTTCTAAAACAAGCGTGGCGGTGGGATAGGCTAGTGGTTAAAGTACTCGCTCGTCACGACAAAGACCTGGGTTCGATTTCCCATATATGGGAAACGCATTTCTGGTGTCACCCAGCGTGATACATTGCTAGAATGTTGCTAAAGGTGGCGTAAAAATTCAACTCGCTAACTCTAAAATAGGCATTTAAAAGGGCAATAGAGAAAGATTCCGTAAAAATGGTCAATGTGCTTTGGGTTTGGTTATTTATCACTACAGTATTCAAGGTACATGACAGTCGTGACATCGATCGAGATAAGTGGAATATGATTACATGCTGTCATCACCCGATCAATTCTGTCGCCTGCTGGAGAAACATCGGTATGTGGTGACCACAATTCTTCAACCGTATCTAGATGAGATGACAGAATTCTGCAACTGTATCTACACTTATTAGATGTAGGTGACAGAATTCTTCAACCTTATCTACACGTGTCAATATGCAGGTGAGGTGAGGTGAGGTGAGGTGAGGTGAGGCGACAAGAATTCTTCAACATCTCCACGGATCAGTTGAGGTGAGGTGAGGTGAGGTGAGGCGACAAGAATTCTTCAACATCTCCACGGATCAGTTGAGGTGTGGTGAGGTGAGATAACACAGGATTGAACGTCGCGTTTATTGCATACACGCGTGTGCGTGTGCGTGTGCGTGTGCGTGTGCGTGTGCGTGTGCGTTTGTGAGTGCGTGTTACTGTTATTCACTTGTACCATGATTTACCATTGAATGTATCATAGAAATCCCAATCAGACAAAGTCCACTGACACCGAACCAACCAGTCCTGGTTTAATATTCATTTGGTTTGACTCATCCAGGGATCAAACCAAAGACCGTGACAGGGAGTATATACCACCAGCTAGACCAGGGTTTAGTCTCTGAATATTCATGTATATAATTATGACAAACAACCCCATATCTATTGAAACGGAGACCCAGGGAGATCAGAGATTCAGACCTGAGGAAATCTAGACTTGCTTCATTTAAGGCTTTAGCACTGCGGAGAGGGCTTGGCATTATGCAAAATAATGTGAATCAGGGACTGTGAGACAGACTATCCACTAGCCTACGGAAGCAGTCGCGAACAAACGGACAATCAGTACATTACGAAGATTTACATGACAACGTTAAACCTACGCCCACAATATGACAAAGATACACCGAGGATACGTTTTTCCGTCACGTATCGTGTATCCATAAAAAACTCATCATTCATCTCGATGTTCACTCGACGTGTATCTGCAAGCAGTCCTTTGATTCACCTCTTCAAGTACCTTAGTTTTACTCATAAGACAATATTACCGGGATTTCGTTTCTTTTCAGGACGCCGATATTTTTAAAGTATTCTTACCAAATCAAAGTCTTATTCACTCGTTCATTCTAATAAGAGAACACGTTAATACCAACAGGAGGACGACGAAAGCAAAGCTCTGTTTAGGTATGACCGCTCGGACTATGGACGACTTGGGGTTTCCTAAGGGTTTCCACTGAAGATCAAGGTTAAGTACCAGCGTTGTTTCAACACACACGTGCGTCACTGCAACAGAATCACATCAGTCTGGCCATCGTCGCCGACGGTCATTGCTGGGAGCAATGTCGTCAATAACGACGGGATGATGACAGCGTACTTAGTAGATTAGACTGATGATGAAATGAGCAGCTGGATCATGTCACCATGTAGAAATGAGTTGACGGTAAATACCTTCGGGGCTGTGATGGTATTAACAGACTCTTTGGAAATAGAACTTGTTATTACCCTGTCAATATTTGGGGAAGGAATGCATGCCCCTGTTGAATGATGTGGTGCGAAATATGTTCTAATCTATATTGAATTATCTAACACCAGTGCGAGTAATGCACATGCCATTTTTCACCCACAGACATGCCTACGGACAAGCAGGAGTTATGCCGTATCTATCTAAAATGAACGCATTTTCAAAATCCGCCATCATTACTTCGTTAAAGTTCGAGTTGTTATAGTTTGTCCTTTATTTTGCCAATTTGAAGAGAATGGAAGAATAAACCTTGCTTAAGTGCAACATCGTTATCCATAAACAGCCTCAATACGTCGTAGATACTTTTGCGCATTCAAACATTAGTTTCTAAACCATTGCTGCGACCCGCTTCGTAAACACTTAATACATCGGAACTAGCCAACGTGAATTCAAAGTGATAACTACCAAAAATAGTTTCCTGAGTACCTCAGCGATATGACTTATCAGGGTAATGGGTAGGTGGGTCGTTCAAGGTGAAACGTCGACACATGTCGATGTATAGGACTGCATTACAATGGAATACTACCTTAGTGATCCCTGTTGGGTAGACGCCGTGTTCATCTACACCAAGCTTCCGATTACGTCTTTCTAATGATGCTGACCAAATTAAATTCCGCAACAGGATTTACACACCCACCTTTCTCCCTGTATCACATTATGGGATTCCTGAGAATCAAGTCCGTCGCTTACTCGCACATGTAATCAAATGCTTACATAAGCGGGGTGGGGAGTAGCCCAGTTGTTAAAACGTTCGCTCATCGCGCCGAAGACCCGGGTTCGAAACTAGACATAGGTACATTGTGTGAACCCCATATCTGGTCTTCCCCGGCGTGATATTGCTGAAAAGCGGCGTAAAAAGCAACTCACTCACTCTCAAAACGTTTTGTATAAACACCAACGTATCTCGTCACAACTCATCTCATTGTCTTACCACGATTTTCGTTCAGTACAAAGACTGTTCGTGATACACTGATATGTGACTTCCATCCGACGCACTGCAGCTTGTTACAATAGGTTCAACCGTGCCATTATCTTATTAATTAAAAACGTCGGTTGGTTTTACGGCACAAGGATGCTCGCAACGGGAAAATCTCATTCCACTCTCTCTGATCATCTTGCAAGTAGATTTCCACATCAAAGACCCATTCCCGTTTCATAAAGTAGATTTCTTTCTTTCTTTCCTTTCCTTTCCTTTCCTTTCCTTTCCTTTCCTTTGACGTCCCCGAAGAAATATGAACGCTTACCTCTGTGAAGCATTTGCAAAGTGCGTGCTAAGTCTTTACAGTCCTCGATAATAATTATTCATTTTTACCAGTTTCTTGGAAAAAATAAAAGGTTAGGAATGGTTACTGGAGAGAATGTGTGGGTACATTGAACAGTTTCCCTCCATTACTAAGGTACCATGTGTATGTATCTAATTCATTATGGGCTATGAAAACTAGTGGTGGAAAGCATGAGCAGCATTTCACTTAATCGTCACACATCCAAAGCATAATCGTTGGAGAAGGGGCATATCTTTTTCAAAGAATCATATTTTATCCAAAGAATTTTTCAAAGGGAATTTTGTTCACCAATTCAACTCTCTGGCGAACATTCATGTGGAGACAGATTATAGGTTGCTAAATTGGATATAGGAGTTACATGATTCTTTGAACACAGTATGTGTCTGTTTGGAAGTCAGTACCATGGTATGACATGGTGTGACATGATATGATCCGGTATGACAACACACCTTACCTAGGAGACTAATCACAGCTGATCCCAGGTGATTTAATAATTGGAATATGTTGGAGATGTAAAGTTGGCATTTCTGAAATGTAATTTTCTTGCTCTTTTGACCATAATGTGTTGATGGTGGCCTTAGGCATCACACATACGTAGCTCTCTTCTTAATTAACATGTAATGAGAGAGCATGGTTTTACGCCGCTTTTAGCAAATTCCAGAAACATCATGATCACGCGAAGGAAACTCGAAACGGGCTTAAGGCACCGTACCCATGTTGGGAATTGAACAGGGTCTTCGCTGTGACGAGTAAACGCTTTAAAATAACCTATTCATGCAATGCACCTATACATGCAATGAACCTTTTGTTTTATTCAGACAATGCATTTCAGTACATTGCGCAGTGCTGCTAAAACTAGCATGCTTAACATGCATAAAAGAATCTCCCTCGCATTTCAGTCTAACCAGATGGATTTTAAAAATGTTATTTAACAAACGCTCTCTGGCGCTGCAACATTAGCATAGGTAGGGAATATACAAAATCAAGAAATGTTTTTAATTAAAAAGTTTTTTGCAATTACATGTCGAGTTTCAATTGAGCTTTGAGTAATTGCGACAGCACCGAGCGGAATGACGACGGCCTCCCTGAGGAACCAGCGTTGTATGTTCTTCGCGAAACTAACATGAAACGGAGACCCTTGGGAAGATTCCAGTCATACCCCTTGACTTTACGGGATGTTTTGTTAATGTTTATGGTAATAATACAAGGAACATTATTGATAACATTTGCAGTTTACGGTGTTTAGCGCGATCTTACCAGATGGAATTTACTCTTTTATACACTCCCTGAGAATATATCATATTTCCTTGTTATCCGCATCCGCGAGAAGTCAAGAAACCGAGAAACTGATTGTAATTACGAGGATCGTTTCCAAGATACATTTGTAGATAATTAGCACATTCTCATACCGGTGGCAACCACCATAGCAGTTCGTGAGTTGATTGCTTATATGTTGTTCCCAGTCAGAGTCGATTTTCTGATTCTAAAGGGCAACGGCAATTCTGGATAGACAATCATCCTATTTCATTTATGTTGCTATTGAAAAAAGATCTCGTCTAGACTTAGGGCGATGAATAATGTATATGCGAAATTGACAGTGTTTTTATATTTGTTGGTGATGTGACATTTTCAAGTTGCCACAATGAGACTTTGTATGTGGTTTATCGAAGTTCGTATGCATTGTCCATACAAGTGACTTCAGTTTATTAGCTCTTGGGATTTTACATTTGAATTGATTGAAAAGGTGTTGTTCTAGCCCAGTGAGCAAAACGGATTCCAAGTTCGAATTTTTGTAAAGTGTTTGAAGTTATGCTTTGTGTTCCCTGCAACTATGTCACTAAATAATGTTATTAAAGGAATCTGCATTAATGTGAGCGTTCAAGAATGTTTAGAAAATGTTCCGAATATTTTTGAAAAGTACTCACTTAGGTATTGAACTGACCGAAACGATCCAGATCACGCAGAATCACTTAATAGTAATTGTTATAGTGATCCAAAAAGAGAAAATAAAGTATAACGTAGATAGCCAGTGACTGTCCGACCAAGGAACTATGCCGTCGGGATATCATGTCACCGTTCCTGAACAATGGCGACCCGAACTATTCCCCAACGACTTAGGATAGGTACAGGTTGTAGCAAAATATTTTTTCATAGTTCTATGCTTAAAATGATGGTTTCATGATTACCTCTAGGCTTTGTCTTCAAACAAATGCCATTCTAACAGTGCGCATGTCAACGGTTTATTCCATCCTTAAGAGGAACAAGTTTGAAACAAGGATTAATGCTGGTTTTGAGATTATTTCGTGGCTTTTGTCCTCAATCGAAGGCAATTCTGACAGGGCACATTTCAGCACGTCTTTTCTATCCTTAGGAACATTTTGTGTGTCAAGAATGGTATTAATGCTATGTGTCACCATGTAAATAATTCATGACATACCGGGTTTTGGCTCGATAGAACATGAAAAATCTGGAGCATTCAATACACTGTTCAGCGTAATGCGAGAAGGTTCCCGCAACGATCAAAACGATAAACGCATTATAAAACTTAAGCACACACAAACGAATGCCATTATCATGTGTGTGTAAATCAAAACAAATTGATTTTTGACGGGGAAAGAGGAATTGTGCTGTCATATTGTACAGCGACTTCCGTTGGAGCACTTGCTCTCTGGCTGGGATCACAAATCAGAGTTAAAATGAAAGGTTTTCATGTACAAAGTAGGTCTGGGAAAAAACGGAAAATATCTGAAAAAATATATCGGAAATATTAACTAGTTAACGTCCTTAAAACGAGGTGTTTGGGGCGAAATAGCCTCACAGAGGTTGAAGTGGTGGGCACATCCGGGGCATTAAGCTTATATGTTTTTCATGACTGGATAAAAGAGTCTTGGAGCCATTGCATTTTACCGCCCATATACCAAGATTTATTAGTCATTCGTGTCTCTCAAATATTGGTAAATATTTGAGAATACACTTTTGAATGCTGATTGAAGTGACTTGCGAATTCTGGTTTAACCTTCGTGAGGGGAAGACTGGGTTGAGAGGATGAGAAGCCGTTGACAGCCTATAGTCTGAGATGTAGTACCTTGTGTTCTAAATTAGCTTTCATGACAACAAACATATTTGGTACGTCGTGTGGTCTTAGTGATCTCTTAACGTTCTGTTGATCAACGTCATTTTGTATCTTTAAATGCCTATAAAAATTATTTCATCACACGTACACGTGATGCATGCATGTGCTTGTGGGTGTGTGGCTGTTTATATTCATCCGAAGCAAGGAGACAACGACGCAGTTGAACCTACATGCAGCTGCCTACATAGACACACTGATTCGGAGACAACCAGTTCTTGTTTACCGTGTAATATTGCCGTAATGTTGCCCAAACCGGGGTAAAAGTATCACTCACTCTAAGAATCAGTAGAAAATCAAAACATTTTGTCCCAAAAGAATTTCCCAGAACTTTGATCCAAAATACACCTCGCCCAGATGCATTACAACCTCTTACCGGACCATTTTGTTGAATATTGGACCTGGGATGTGAAAACTCGTTTCCAGCCGAGTCGTTGTATAAATATTCAGTTCTGGTATATTCGGTTAAGAAGGTCACATGGTCCCCGAACCGCAATATTTTACCTACTGCCCTTCTCTAATGCTAGACCTAAATGGAGCAGGTCCAGATATCCTCAAGTTTAGAATCTCTCTTCTCACTGGGCTCTTTTTCAAATAAAATGGGTTTGTTTGCTACTATCAATAGTACACGTATTCAGAAACTGAGCGGTAGTCTGCTACGAGCAAAACTATCTGTCACTGTTTTGCAGTTATCTTTATAGCAGTTATCTGTCAAGTCCGTGCTAATTTGATTGAAGTATGAATACCCATAATTCATATTCATAAGGCTTCGTAAAAAAACATTTTTTAAAAAAAAATGACTTGGGGGTAGGACTTTTTTCAAAAAGAGGTGACGCGGGAGTAAGATATTTTTTCTGTCAGAAATACAGCTTGGGAAGTTTAGCACGTGGTAATATGTTGTAGATTCAGTCACACTCGTTCTTACAGACACTCATTCAAATAGTGGACAAATGGATGATCGGGACGCGGCCAAGTCAAAATTATATTTTTAAATGACAATAACAAATTGTTACGTGCATAAGTGAAAGTGACGCGCCGATGCCCGAGAAACTTTTCACTTGTTTTATTTAACAGCCCGATGTAAATTGCACGGAAAACCAAGATGGCTACCATATTTCAAGATAGCCGCCATACTCACAATCATTCTATTTCTGTGACAGAAATTCGACTGAAATATTCAATTTGGCGATATTATATATGTACATATAGCAACAATGATGTAAGATTCATGCTTATACTTCATTTGCACATTTTCAGCTGAAGCTGCACTTTATCTGCCATCCATGATGTCTAATGACGAGTGATTACTCATCTACAAGGCTGACGTCATGTAAATCAATCAAATACAAACAACACAGCGGCTTACACCCACCACAGAGATGCACCAGAACATATCTGAGCTAGTTCAGAAAATAAAATCGAAAGCTGTTTGACAGGTTGCTGGTCACAATGCTCCGTACGCCTATTTCTAACGAGGTTTCACAGCCTTGCAATATGTGAAACAACAATGACACAATCGTACAAACGCACATTACTGGCATTCATCGCCCAAACACCTCCGTATTCAAAGGTCACCCATGGGAGATGAGACTTCTGGGGGAAAATGAAACAGGATAATTAACAAATATTGTGGAGCCAATAGATCATACAGGCTACATTAATAGGTCTTGTCGTTAATCTGCTCGTCAATCAATATCATAGCATGTGTCTGTTGAATGAATGGAACTCGACGGGGACTGTTTAGCCAGTGTTTGGTGATGGCAACGTATATAGGGAAGGGTTTTGTCAAGGTAAAACAGTTGTCAAATAGCCTTTGTGATCAGTTACATATTTGCACGGCTTGAATTATGTACATAGTTCGGGTACGCCGGTTGACAAAACATGTAAAATACTTTAAATGAATGAATGTTAAAACATGCTGTTACGTTTCATGCTTTACACATACATTGGGTGGTCTATGTATTTAGTGGCATGCACAACACTAAACGAAACGAACTAAAGTATACAAGTCACGTTAAACAGAGAAGGTATGGAGTTTTTATGAAAAAACGATTACATGAAAATGATAAAGTGAAATAACTATTTAAGAATATTTATGAGGAAATTCACCCACAAGCAGAAAATTATAACTTACGACATAGCTGGGATGACATATTCTTTTGCCATTGAGGTTTTATTACCGAATAGATTATTCACGACCTTGTGAATGTGAACTTCTTAGAGTGGCATTTTTAGAAATTGGAGAGTCAGACTTTATGGATGAACGGCTTCTTTATTCAGGTGATGCGACATTTCGGTACTGATTCTTGTATCGTCGTCTAGAAGATAAACCCTAATCTATCAAAACGTCGCATCACCTAAATAAAGAAGTTGTTCGTCCATAAAGATTGTCCTTGTCGTATGAATGTCGAAATTGAATGTTCGAAATGACGAGCTAATCAAATACTCCTTAATGCTAAAACTTGATTGAAACCATGTTTCTGAGTGAGTGAGTTAAGTTTTACGCCGCACTCGGCAATATTCCAGTTATATAGCGGCGGCCTGTGAATAAGCGAGTCTGGACCAAACAATCCGTAAGTCGCGTCTTACGACAAACACAGTCGCCGCTTATGGAAAGCATGGGTTGCTGAAGGCCTATTCTACCACTAACCTTCATGGGTCCCATGTTTCTGAACGAACATACTAAGTTGATACAAGTAATATACCGCCTTTCTCACTTACCTTCATCAGCATTTGCCTTTTGGAGTATCTTATGCTACTGCCGTGTTAACAGTTACGAATGGTTCATCCGGTGGTTGAAAAGGTCATATTTACAGCCTCATTATCGTCTAATTCTACCGGATACCCATTGTCTGCTGGGTGAACAGTGAGTGAGTTTAGTTTAACGCTGCTTTTAGCAATATTCTAGCAACACCACTGTGGGTGACATCTGAAAAACATCAAGACGAGGAACACCAGAAAGGAGCTTCACCCTGGTGGAGAATAGAACCCGGGTCTTCGGCGTGACAAGCGAACGCTTTAACCACTAGGCTACCCAGTCACCCAGCGTGGTGAACACAGGCATATTTCGACTTGTTTATGACAGACACAATTATATTATCTGTTCATGGTTATTATGATGGGATCCATGACACTAACAGGGTTTTGAATCCTAAACAAAATATGTGAAAAATACATATATATTCAATGTGGATTGTATGCATTAAGCAAGCTAATCAGAAATTGTTTTTTCGTTTTGGCTGGACTGACGCCATTACTACGCATTCCATTGTTTTGAATCTTTAGAGAAATATATAAAAAATATATACCATATCCCCTCTCTGGTTTTGATTGAATTTCACTGCTATTTCATTATTTCCGAAAGTACTCGGTTTCAACGTTGTCATTTTGGTCAACTAGATTTGCATATATATTGCGAAATAGAAAATATAAGCGTTAAGCAATGAATCAGAAATAGTTATTTTGTCGTGACTGGACTTTCCCCTTTCTCGAAATGGTAAAGGTAATGCAGAAATTATTCCAAGAGGCTTTAGACGTTTTCAGGAGGCATTTTTTCATTCCTTTGCTCAAAGTTCATGCCAAAGTTGACAAACTATGCAAGACAGAAAATAAAAATGTGTAGTTGTCTCAAAATCCTTCATAAAAGATCCTTCACGTCAGAGGTGCGAACGAGTAAATCTGGGTCATAATTTACTAACGGTAAACGAACAAAGAAGTGAAGATGTAACAATTTGTTATAAACTTACAATATACTGTAGTCTAAATGACCAGCTTTGGTTATAAGGAAACCATAATCAGTGGTGCCTTGCAGCGGTACTTTATTGCAATTCGTCCCAAACATCGATCTCCACTTGCTTGTTGTTGGCAGTGTATCAAAATAATTCTACGACTGTCGTTATTAATGTATAAATAACATTGTGTTTCTATTCGAGTTATCCAGAGTTATCACAACAGTATAATCACTAAACAGGGCATACGCTACTACGCCGAGACATGAAAGTTGGACAGAACAGTGTTTGACTGCAGGCTTTCGTTTAGAAATGTTGAAATTACTTTCTGAAATGTTATGCAATTCAGCTGAAACCCTGGCCATTTTCGTGTTGCGGTTAACTGTGTGACGTGCATCAATGCTTCATGTCTTGGGACGAAGGATGCGTGACTTCAATGTTTCCGAGAATGGTAGTTAATTAATGTTTAACCCCACACGGCAATATCTCTGGCAAGAGTGACAAGAAGAAAACTTTCACTTAAACACGATCTCAAGAACACAGCAAGATAAACATCACTCATGCAACCCACAGCGAGGAAAGATAACTCAATACAAATGCATTAAATTTAACAGACCTGATACAAAAGTAAACATAATTAAAACAAAACGCTATATTAAAAGAAGATGCGCGTTAACAAGGGCAAACATTAACAAAAATGGGATTATCTTGCGTCTGTAATGTCCTCAGCGCCATTGCGAATATTCTACCATCCTTTTCATGATAAGGTAGCCCAGTGGATAAAGCGATCAGTCGTCAAGCCGAAGCCTCAGGTTCAATTTTCCCCATGGTATACTGTGGTTTGACGCCCATTTCTGGATTCCACAACCGTGACATTTGAATAAAACCTGTGAGGTAGCCTAGTCGTCAAAGCGTTCGCACGCTTCGCCGGGTTCGATTCATCACATGCGCACAATGTGTGGAGTCAATTTCTGGTGTCTTCCTCCGTGATATTGCAAAAATATTGCGAAAAGCGGCGCAAAAGTAAACTCACACACTCACTCACTCAAATAAGAGTAAATTTTAAACCACTAGGGCCAATATGGTTGTCCATATCTTTTCAGACAAGCCAAGTAGGTATGACCGACCGGTGCCACATAATCCGATTGTTGACAGGCGTTGTCATTCGTCCACCATGACACTACTGATATCAGTCCTTCCCACAGATCTATGTTTACTCAACTTCCGACTTAATGGATGTGCTGCTTTCACAAGAACAACCGTTGAGTACCACATCACCTTTCATACGAAATGCTACACACATTAATCCATATATTAACCAAACGTTTTGTTTACAGACTTCATGATTTCTTTGGTAGCTGTTTGTCAGTTCCAATACTACAGGCACTAGCTACGCTGATGGAGTGATTACCAAAGCTGATCTAGTCGCTTTAGTTAATGTCAGCGCTCGGGATCTCGTCACCATCAGCTATGCGTGTCTGGCAGCATGAAGCATTGACAGAAACATTAGCAATGCTTCGTGGAAGCACTGACACATGAGATGTTTCTGCGCTATTTAGTGTAAATAGATTAAAGCATGAAAATATTTTACCATAGTTTTGTTACAATCTACCGGTGACAACGTTTAGGGTCATGAAAGATATTAAATTCAAATAACTACCCTATAAAGTGAAATACTATCTAATCATGTGCAATTCAGGTTCAGTCAAAGATTCAGTTCAAAGAATTGAATCTGCTCACAAGGATCATCACTTTTACACTAATACTCCTTTTGGATTAAATAAAGTCAACGAACAGTAGATAATGCATAGATTAGGAATGGTTCTGTAGGGAAGCTCAATATTTCGAATGTTGTCGAGCGTCTGATTTTGAGTCTTTTGTCTAATTATGTTTAAACACTGAGAATATTATATGTGAGAAAGGGGCATTAGGTCCATATTAATCATCACCACATTAGAGAAAAAAATACACGAACGGCGTAAATGGCTTGTGTGTAAAGTCTCTACACACGCATTGTCTGTGCCAATGAGTGAAAGGTTTAATGACCGAAGATCTTCTGGTCTTGATTTGACCAAAACGGCGGGATAAACAATAAGACGGATCACACACAAGTCCTCGGTTTGATTTCGGACATGTCGGTTTGTGACGTCCATCTTGTGGTTACTCATGTTGCTTGCTGAACGCAGGATAAAAAAGTCTTCAAACCGATGTGGATATTGTGTAAAACCCCCTTTCCCTAGAAATATACATGATACATATAACAACAATGCATGGATCGAGTATAAAAAGTACACGGAAGCTGATTTAAATCGCCCGAAATTAATGTATTTCCGGAATATCGACCGGGCCGTATTGATTTTGCTAGAAGAAAGCTTGCAAATTAACTGGGTCTTATACAAAACAAACGTTCCCAATCCCTGTTTGAATCGTTTTACGTCGTTGCATCTTGAATATATCAATTAGGGGGTTTAAGGTGCCTGAAAAGGTTCCAGTAGGTACGCCTACTACTTCCTGTATGACATCTGTAAAGAAGAAGGAGGAATGGATCACTCTCAATATCATATAATAATGTCATAAAATAATAATCAATCATAACATGTTAGCGAAATTTTGGATGAAAGTGTTTACCGTTTCAGTGAATTCCGCTAACAAAAGGGGCAATGGTGGTGAGGGTTAAAACTGTTAAAGCGTTAGCTCGTCACGCCGAAGGCCCGGATTCGATTGAACCACATCTGGTTTTAATCCCCTTAAATGTGCAGAGACCATTTATTGTGTTCCTTCCAGCTAAAATTGGTGTAAACCAATAATACCAAAATTACCAAACACATTCTGTGCAACGGAAAATGCCGTGCCAAAGACCGCTTTATTTTAATGAACGCTTTATTTCAATGAACATGTTGGTTTTGCAAAAAAGAAATATCCTGAAAATACGTTCACATGGTTTTAAAAGCGATCGACTAATTTCAATTATAACTAACTTATGATTAGTCAGTGAGTCTGCTGAGTTTTACGCCGCACTCAGTAATATTCCAGCTATATGGCGGCGGTCTGTATATAAGCGAGTTTGAACCAGATAATCCAGTGATCAACAGCATGAGCATCGATCAGCTTGGGTATGATGATATGTGTCAACCAAGTCAGCGAATGAATGATTCGTTAATCCCGTTAGTCGCCTCTTACGACAAGCATAGTCGCCTTTTATGGCAAGCATGAGTTGCTGAAGATTTATTCTACCCCGGGTAGACCTTCACGGGTCAACATATGAGTAAGAGACCCCGAGATAATTTTTCAGTTCATGGCTTATGGTGTTTTGTTTATTAAAGAAACAAACATTGATGTTTTGACGCCAAATACCTCCCCATCCATTCAGTGTTACAATACCGATGACACATCTCTTAGCATGTCACAGCAAAATCGATATGTGAAATTGACACATTTCCTTTTTATGTTTCGCTGTTAATGATTGATGACCTATAGGATGACGCAACAGAACGATAAAGACTTTCCTCAAAAAGCTCAGTGATGAGTTTATACTGAGAAAATAGCATCACGCCAGCCAGTTGTCTACACTTTCAAGGAAGTGTTTTGTAGTCTAAAGTAAGGAAGTGCTCTGTAATTTTCTTTGAGAGAATGGGCGACAGTTCGACCTTAAACATATATGAGGTTTATCGGCGCTTGCAAACACATCGTTTGGGTGTTTCACGAGCAAGGCAAAACTGATCATAGTATCTGCCTCATTAGGGTTGCGAGTTCAGAGTGGAACCAGATATCCACTAGCTGGGACGTCAATCGGACGTCAGGATCGGACGTAGTTCATTGAGTGTCATCGGATCCTTACGGCGTGGGACTTCCTTCGAAGATCCGGCTCGGAATGAAGTTCAAATAAGTCCTTAAGCGCCCATGCTTGTTTTTACGGGTAAAACCCATATGACCAGGTTCGCTCATCTGGCCGATATATGTCATTCTGTCCCAATTCCGTAAATAGGTGTTCATGATGTCGGTCGCTGGCACGCAGCTGCGAAGGGTACGGCGTCAGCCAACGAATAACCATTTGTAGTATCATTGTATATGTTCCATCATTCGCATGTCTTTTGCATATGAAATTATTCTTTGAAAAATTATTTTTTGAGTGAGTCGTTAAAAAGGGTGGTCAAGTCCAGCCCTGTAGTATCAAGCGTTCAGGATTAGTCAGACCGCATGGCTGAATATCTGGGGATTTAGTTAGTGATGGCTATCGCTGACATTACACCGTTTAGTTTAGTGATAAAAATCAAGAACAGACTTCAAACACTTTCCTTAAGGGAAGACGCAGCAAGAAAGAGGGGTGTCCAACAAGTGAAAAATCAGTTTTGTCAACTTGATTCCTTCCCCACTGCTTATCGTGAACGTTTATTGTGTCAGCGTTCGAAGCATTACGATATTCGTAAAAACATGATAAACTACAGAGTTACGTCAAGTCGTAACGTTACGAGCACTTTGCGGATCTGAACCCTGGTTAATAGGGTCACCGATGACAATAAAATGACGTCACTAATGATATCATAAGAAACGTCATTCGATATATTGTGACGTTACAGATGATATATCAGTATTTGTTCAATCGTTAAGGGTTTAAATTTTACATGGTGTTCACATTCGCGGGCGTTAAAAATGACAAATGTGGGAAAAGAAGTTCCAATGCTCTGTGCGAATGTGCCGGATAATTAGAAACTCGTTCATGTGGATTCCATCATTCTGTTCATAGCGGCACCAAGCACTCTCTGGCTTTGCAAAAGCTATAAAACTTGCATCAATCCGATCAGATCTCCAACAACGCCGAATAAAAATAGATAATTTGAAAATTTTCCGATATCTTCTCATCTTACCGAAGCTAAGGGGTCAAATTTTCTTTTTTCTTTTTAAATTATATTGAAATGTGGAATAAGGATTTTATTTGCATGACGTCAGTCATACTGGTTTAGTGATAAGTCGGTTGCCCTACAGCTGAGGTAACTCGATAAGATGAAAGCTTTTTTTACGTTGTAAAAAGTTCCAAATGTTTACTTCACGAACCTACACCAAAGATGACTGATATCAATAAAATCCTAACAGAAGGTCAGCTTTCAAGGATATCTGAAACAATTTTGTCCACCGGTTCATGAATAATTGATTCTGTTGAGGAAACACGAGTCCTTCCCCGCTGTCCAGGAACCGTCTGTCTTAGGGACAGGTCACGCATATTACATTACAAAAGCGGATTATATTTCCATGCACCGAGTCGTGGACAATATATTAATATCGCATTGATTACTACGCCGAGAAGACCGCGCTTATATTTTCTGATATGTGTACATGTACGTGCGCTGTTGGTAGCACGTCGAACCTCCATTGTTAGCCGTAGGTGGCAACACATGTACCATTGATCGGATTATGGCACTCCAATGCAGACTGATAGTAAATGGATTAAATGCGGATTCACACCACGTCTCACTTAAGCTTTCCGTCCCTGTAGTCGTCACAGCAATTCGATTATTCTTACCTCATAAATCACACGCATGATCAATAACACCTGCAAATCTCCTGACATCCACTACTCTGCAATACCTCGAAATTTCCGGACAGATGCTACTACAAGTAACACCACATATCTCCGGGCATCCACTGCTCAATAACACATAAAAATACCTAGACATCCACTACTCAGTAACGCATGAAAATAAAAAGACACCCACTAAATAACATCTGAAAATACCTCGACATCCTCTACTCAATAACTTATGAAAATAAAAAGACACCCACTAAATAACACCTGAAAATACCTCGACATCCTCTACTCAATAACTTATGAAAATAAAAAGACACCCACTAAATAACACCTGAAAATACCTCGACATCCTCTACTCAATAACTTAAGAAAATAAAAAGACACCCACTAAATAACACCTGAAAATACCTCGACATCCTCTACTCAATAACTTATGAAAATAAAAAGACACCCACTAAATAACACCTGAAAATACCTAGACATCCTCTACTCAAAAACTTATGAAAATAAAAAGACACCCACTAAATAACACCTGAAAATACCTCGACATCCTCTACTCAATAACTTATGAAAATAAAAAGACACCCACTAAATAACACCTAAAAAACCTTGACATCCTCTACTCAATAACTTATGAAAATAAAAAGACACCCACTAAATAACACCTGAAAATACCTCGACATCCTCTACTCAATAACTTATGAAAATAAAAAGACACCCACTAAATAACACCTGAAAATACCTCGACATCCTCTACTCAATAACTTATGAAAATAAAAAGACACCCACTAAATAACACCTGAAAATACCTAGACATCCTCTACTCAAAAACTTATGAAAATAAAAAGACACCCACTAAATAACACCTGAAAATACCTCGACATCCTCTACTCAAAAACTTATGAAAATAAAAAGACACCCACTAAATAACACCTGAAAATACCTAGACATCCTCTACTCAAAAACTTATGAAAATAAAAAGACACCCACTAAATAACACCTGAAAATACCTCGACATCCTCTACTCAATAACTTATGAAAATAAAAAGACACCCACTAAATAACATCTAAAAAACCTCGACATCCTCTACTCAATAACTTATGAAAATAAAAAGACACCCACTAAATAACACCTGAAAATACCTCGACATCCTCTACTCAATAACTTATGAAAATAAAAAGACACCCACTAAATAACACCTGAAAATACCTCGACATCCTCTACTCAATAACTTATGAAAATAAAAAGACACCCACTAAATAACACCTGAAAATACCTCGACATCCTCTACTCAAAAACTTATGAAAATAAAAAGACACCCACTAAATAACACCTGAAAATACCTCGACATCCTCTACTCAATAACTTATGAAAATAAAAAGACACCCACTAAATAACACCTGAAAATACCTAGACATCCTCTACTCAAAAACTTATGAAAATAAAAAGACACCCACTAAATAACACCTGAAAATACCTCGACATCCTCTACTCAATAACTTATGAAAATAAAAAGACACCCACTAAATAACACCTAAAAAACCTCGACATCCTCTACTCAATAACTTATGAAAATAAAAAGACACCCACTAAATAACACCTGAAAATACCTCGACATCCTCTACTCAATAACTTATGAAAATAAAAAGACACCCACTAAATAACACCTGAAAATACCTCGACATCCTCTACTCAATAACTTATGAAAATAAAAAGACACCCACTAAATAACACCTGAAAATACCTCGACATCCTCTACTCAAAAACTTATGAAAATAAAAAGACACCCACTAAATAACATCTGAAAATACCTCGACATCCTCTACTCAATAACTTATGAAAATAAAAAGACACCCACTAAATAACACCTGAAAATACCTCGACATCCTCTACTCAATAACTTATGAAAATAAAAAGACACCCACTAAATAACACCTGAAAATACCTCGACATCCTCTACTCAATAACTTATGAAAATAAAAAGACACCCACTAAATAACACCTGAAAATACCTAGACATCCTCTACTCAATAACTTATGAAAATAAAAAGACACCCACTAAATAACATCTGAAAATACCTAGACATCAACTACTCAATAACCTATGAAAATAAAAAGACACCCACTAAATAACACCTGAAAATACCTCGACATCCTCTACTCAATAACTTATGAAAATAGAAAGACACCCACTAAATAACACCTGAAAATACCTCGACATCCTCTACTCAATAACTTATGAAAATAAAAAGACACCCACTAAATAACATCTGAAAATACCTCGACATCCTCTACTCAATAACTTATGAAAATAAAAAGACACCCACTAAATAACATCTGAAAATACCTCGACATCCACTACTCAGTAACGCATGAAAATAAAAAGACACCCACTAAATAACACCTGAAAATACCTCGACATCCTCTACTCAATAACTTATGAAAATAAAAAGACACCCACTAAATAACACCTGAAAATACCTCGACATCGTCTACTCAATAACTTATGAAAATAAAAAGACACCCACTAAATAACACCTGAAAATACCTCGACATCCTCTACTCAATAACTTATGAAAATAAAAAGACACCCACTAAATAACACCTGAAAATACCTAGACATCCTCTACTCAATAACTTATGAAAATAAAAAGACACCCACTAAATAACATCTGAAAATACCTAGACATCAACTACTCAATAACTTATGAAAATAAAAAGACACCCACTAAATAACACCTGAAAATACCTCGACATCCTCTACTCAATAACTTATGAAAATAAAAAGACACCCACTAAATAACACCTGAAAATACCTCGACATCCTCTACTCAATAACTTAAGAAAATAAAAAGACACCCACTAAATAACATCTGAAAATACCTCGACATCCTCTACTCAATAACTTATGAAAATAAAAAGACACCCACTAAATAACATCTGAAAATACCTCGACATCCACTACTCAGTAACGCATGAAAATAAAAAGACACCCACTAAATAACACCTGAAAATACCTCGACATCCTCTACTCAATAACTTATGAAAATAAAAAGACACCCACTAAATAACATCTGAAAATACCTAGACATCCACTACTCAGTAACTTATGAAAATAAAAAGACACCCACTAAGTAACACCTGAAAATACCTAGACATCCACTACTCAATAACTTATGAAACTAAAAAGACACCCACTAAATAACACCTGAAAATACCTAGACATCCACTACTCAGTAACGCATGAAAATAAAAAGACACCCACTAAATAACATCTGAAAATACCTCGACATCCACTACTCAGTAACGCATGAAAATAAAAAGACACCCACTAAATAACATCTGAAAATACCTCGACATCCACTACTCAGTAACGCATGAAAATAAAAAGACACCCACTAAATAACACCTGAAAATACCTCGACATCCTCTACTCAAAAACTTATGAAACTAAAAAGACACCCACTAAATAACACCTGAAAATACCTCGACATCCTCTACTCAAAAACTTATGAAAATAAAAAGACACCCACTAAATAACATCTGAAAATACCTAGACATCCACTAGTCAGTAACGCATGAAAATAAAAAGACACCCACTAAATAACATCTGAAAATACCTCGACATCCTCAACTCAATAACTTATGAAAATAAAAAGACACCCACTAAATAACATCTGAAAATACCTAGACATCCACTACTCAGTAACGCATGAAAATAAAAAGACACCCACTAAATAACATCTGAAAATACCTCGACATCCTCTACTCAATAACTTATGAAAATAAAAAGACACCCACTAAATAACACCTGAAAATACCTCGACATCCTCTACTCAATAACTTATGAAAATAAAAGGACACCCACTAAATAACACCTGAAAATACCTCGACATCCTCTACTCAATAACTTATGAAAATAAAAAGACACCCACTAAATAACACCTGAAAATACCTCGACATCCTCTACTCAATAACTTATGAAAATAAAAAGACACCCACTAAATAACACCTGAAAATACCTCGACATCCTCTACTCAATAACTTATGAAAATAAAAAGACACCCACTAAATAACATCTGAAAATACCTCGACATCCTCTACTCAAAAACTTATGAAAATAAAAAGACACCCACTAAATAACATCTGAAAATACCTCGACATCCTCTACTCAATAACTTATGAAAATAAAAAGACACCCACTAAATAACACCTGAAAATACCTCGACATCCTCTACTCAATAACTTATGAAAATAAAAAGACACCCACTAAATAACATCTGAAAATACCTCGACATCCTCTACTCAATAACTTATGAAAATAAAAAGACACCCACTAAATAACATCTGAAAATACCTCGACATCCTCTACTCAATAACTTATGAAAATAAAAAGACACCCACTAAATAACACCTGAAAATACCTAGACATCCACTACTCAGTAACGCATGAAAATAAAAAGACACCCACTAAATAACACCTGAAAATACCTAGACATCCACTACTCAGTAACGCATGAAAATAAAAAGACACCCACTAAATAACATCTGAAAATACCTCGACATCCTCTACTCAAAAACTTATGAAAATAAAAAGACACCCACTAAGTAACACCTGAAAATACCTAGACATCCACTACTCAATAACTTATGAAACTAAAAAGACACCCACTAAATAACATCTGAAAATACCTAGACATCCACTACTCAGTAACTTATGAAAATAAAAAGACACCCACTAAATAACACCTGAAAATACCTCGACATCCACTACTCAGTAACGCATGAAAATAAAAAGACACCCACTAAATAACATCTGAAAATACCTAGACATCCACTACTCAGTAAAATCCGGAAATGCCTAGACACCCACTACTAAGCAACATGCGGAAATACCTTGACATCCACTACACTGTCACATCCGAATATCTCCGGACACCCAATACTCTGTAACATCTGCAAAATCTCTGGACATCCAGTACTAAAATTAATCGCCACAAACCGATATTGGAATCTTAGAGAAATTTCATTTGCCATTAAACCTACTAGTTTCTCTGTATTTCTCATACTGCAGATGGCAGAATTTGGAATTTGCTTTAACTAAAGACAATCCTCTGAGAACGAACAACTTTCGTGTCTGGAAGAAAACTAAAGTTAACAAAACGTTAATTGTAATTTTGCGGTTTCTCTGAATTTCTTACTTAGGAATTGCTTTGTAAATTTGTCAAAACAATTACTCCAAATTATGTCAAGTTCACAGCACCGTATTTGTGTGTTTGCTGCAGTTGATAGGGCATAAGTGTAATTAAAACTGGCACCAGCGTTCAACAAATAGTGTTAGCATTGACCGGATCATGCTGACAATATAAGTACTTCAGGTTTCGTTCACGTAAATAAACGGCCCTCATAGCTAATGATGTGTCAGGATGCAATGGAAAAGGGAAATGCCATGGCTATGATTTGAAGAATAATTAATTCATTACATTAATGACTTTTTGATAGTGTACTAAACAAAAAACAGTAAATAGGCATAACGTCTTTATTGTAATTATATAATAAGCTTTTGAATGGTAGTTACTCATAAAGGTCCAGGGTAGAATTGGCCTTCAGCAACCCATGCTTGCCATAAAAGGCGACTATGCGTGTCGCAAGAGGCGGCTAACGGGATCAGGTAGTCAGACTCGCTGACGTGGTTGACACATGTCATCGGTTCCCAATTCCGCAGACTGATGCTCATGTTGTTGGTCACTGGATTGTCGGGTTCAGACTCCCTTTTTCGGCGAGTGCGGCGTAAAACTAACCTCCCTCACTCACTCGCTTGAATTGTAGTCAAGATGATATAATTGAGATGCTTCAATAGCAATTTTCCCTTGTTCCCAATTGTCACCAAGTCAATTTGGAAGCAAATCATCAGAGAATCACAAGTCTTGATTGTTATTTTAGTTTTCTTCATGCTGAATATATTACATTATGAATGGATGGACAGTTATGAGAAGACAAAAAACAGAAATAACCTGAAGGCTCAAGTTGAGGAAAATTCAATAATTAAACCAATCTCCAAACATTTTTCAAACTGCTAGTCGTTATGTAAACTTTGCTGTACAGGTAATTTTGGTTAGGGACCCAAAATGTAAGTACAAACGCGTTTTAGTTTGCTGGCAAATTTGGAATCAGTGTTAACAATGAATATAACTTCCACAGAAACTGCTTTATTCTTAATATGTTTTTTTCAATTAACAGAAATACTCTTCGGATCTTTGTGATTAGCGGCATCTATTGGCCAAGTAGTAAAGGGACGTAAATAGATGATGTCCACTGATGACGTCAGATGCACCAATGGCTAATGAATATAAATTATTTGCTGGATGCAAGAAAGAAAGAAAGAAAAAAAACCCAACTTATTTGCAGTTCTTTAATCAAGGACAATATATAATTGATTCAGTTTTCCTTGTTGCCATGGCAAGTGCATTTTTAACAAAAATTGCAACTGTCCGATTGCTATCAAGATTCCATTAGTTTTTTAATGAAAACATTTTTCCTTTTCGAAAACCCAAGATGTTTGTGTGAGGTTAGCTAAATTTGCCAAAGACACTTTCTCCTGTGTTATTTATCATGAATAACTACAGAAATATAGCCAGTCCGTCGAATTAAAAAGAAAAATCGTTCAAAAACTGTTTCCAGTGGGTCGCAGTTTTCGCTATTACCACCATTTCCTCATGACTGTCAAAAGGATGCTCTGATTCGCAGAGTTATCCAGTGCAACTGCAACAGACGCATCGGAACTGATACCACATTGACTGAAGGTGGTGTTCGGCAACTGCGGCCCTTTACATCTTTGAGATTAATATTTGATACTTATTACACACAACATTAATTCTCACTGATCGTATACTGAAAGTGAAATCCCAGTTTCCAGACAACACCTTACACCAGAATGTCATTTGGGTCCTGCCTGTGATCGATGTCTGGTAGTGTTATCAGTTTCCTCCATTTGGTCATCCGAGAGCTTCAGTTTACCCAGCCAGGTGTACAGCCTTAACTATCTGGTATTGATATATCAAATCGAAGTGTTTAGATTAGGCCTAACACTGCGACGATATGGGGAGAAGAGGGTATGACGGCAATATATAAATTACCATCTGTGTCAGTCACCTTCAAATGCAAATGTATTTCATGTCATTGCTCAAGGAATTAACAATAATTGCGCAACCCAAAGAAACTTTTATCTAGGAGATTTCTAAGGTCTCGGCGTTTACATTTAAAAGTGTGCTTTTGTGCTAATGGTGTTAACTTTGGTCAGCAAGAGAAGGGTTTATACATAATCGAGTCCGGATTCAACAAACCAATGACTGATATCCCGCAAACCAATGACTGATATTATTAGGTATAGATTCAGTTTAGTGGTTTATTGTTTTCAGAGCCAGGTACATTTACGTTTACATTTATGTTTACATTTACATTTACATTTAAATACGCTCATACGTAGGAAAGGAAGTCTCATATATGAAGTATTTTCCTATCATGAAATTGTAATCATTAGACTTCGTTAAGTGCCTGCAATCACTACGTTCAAATATATCCGCTTATTTAGAATATATGGTGGTAGATCATCACGAAGACTTTATGAATTGGACAAGAATTTCTTAGATTACATCTCATAAAGAGTCAGGAGTTTCATAATCACAAAAACCTTTTCTAATACATTGTGGATGCGTGAGTTCACTTTTACACCGCACTCAGCAATATTCCAGCTATATGGCGGCGGTCTGTAAATAATCGAGTCTGGACCAGACAATCCAGGGATCAACAGCATAAGCATCGACCTGTCCAATTTGGAACCGATAATATGTGTCAACCAAGTCAGCGAGTCTGACCACCAGATCCCATTAGTCGCCTCTTACAAGGATAGTCACCTTTTATAGCAAGCATAGGTTGCTGAAGGGCTGTTCTACCCCGGACCTTCACAGGTTCTAAGACATTGTATTCCTAGCAGTGTCCACAAATCATTCTGAATCTCGCTAGGGACACAGGTCTAATCGTCATGAATTCAAACCCTATCTTCACCCGGATCATGCTGTTGGTACGTCACCACACACCTGTTCTTTCGCTAAGTATTGAGGACACGCAGAGCTTGCACTTTCCTAGCCCGAATCAACCACAGGGACACAGTAATCTGATTCTCTAATCGTCATGAGTTCGAATCCATCTTCACCCGGATCATGTTCTTGGTACGTCACCACACGCCCGTCAACGTACCCGTGTTGAGGACATGCGTTGCTTGCACTTCCGCCAAACAGAAGCCAATGTGAAATAATGTAGGTACACCAACATGAAACCCAACCCACTCATCTATTCATGCATGCAACTTCATCAACATAGAAACAACGGCGACTGATACGTGAAATGGAAGCTGCAAGTGCATACCGTGAGTCTTATGTTTTTACAAGATCAATACCAACCGATACGGAACCACGTTGGAATTGGTAACACTTTCAGTTGGCCATTAATTACGATTTATGACTGAGTGGAATACTTCCATCCTCCCGTGTGTGGACCTGAAGCACTGGCCTACCTCATCCTTGTCCCTGACAGCTTGTTAATCAGAATAGTGCTGAGGGAGTGCCTATACCTTACAACTATTTTCAATGATTCATACCGGGTTGTGATTACAAAGAAAAGATCACCAACGCCATGGCAGTGTTGACAACTTCTTGGCTAGGCAAGCAATCTTCCTTTAATTATATATATTGGACATACCATGTTGTCTTCTTATCATTCTTAGATCATGATGCTTACACCAAGAACGAGATGCGCCACTGTGACATTCAGAATTGCTAAAACATCAATCATAATGATTATAGAAAAGCAGAAGGGTCACCAAGACAATCTCTGTACAGCAAGGAGCAAATCTCAGATTTATGTGTCTATCTATTAGTGATATGCCAAGCAGGGCAGTATTCCCAGTGGCTTTGCGTTCACCAGTTAGGGAGCCATGCCGGACAACAAGGAAGGGATCGGGTACAGATCAGAAAGCCGTGGGCAGAGCAAGCTTAAAACATTCATGCACAGAGGATGCCAATAAACAGTATTGGAGTTCATTATGGTTGTTGGACGTAGCATTACGCCTTGTCATGCAACCTTACTATTCATTGTCATGATGCAACTTTGCCACAATGCTGTTCGTGAAGTTGCAACAATGAAGCATCCATTAACATCAGAGCGTGTGTTCAGTTATAGATGAGGTTAATACAGAGTCAAGGTCTGGCGTTGTTTCTAGATTGAATAAATACCTCAAAGGAATAGTTTGGAAGTCTGTAATTAAAGTTTATCTATCAAGGGAGCGGTGGCCTTAAGTCTTTAACGTGTGAACATTTTTGTGTTTTTTGGGGTGAAGACTGGATTGTATCTTGTAAAGATAAACAGCGGTAATTAAAGACTTGCTAATGCCTGATTAATCGTCCCAAATCTTCAGATGATAGGTCTTGATGAAGCTGTAAAACAACACATTATAGACATAGTTTTATTGACCGTATATATAGAGGTGTGTGTGACTACCTGTGATGTTCTTGGCGTTTTTGGGTGCTGGCCCACTGACATCAGACGCACCAGTCTCTGATTTCGCACTTAGATAAGTTCAACTGACGAGGACTCCACCAGAGTTTGCATGACCCGATCAACGCTGAAGGGTAGGAAGAAATCCCCCAGCGAATCGTACCACTGACTTACAGCTGTACTTTCAGACGCAATCAACGGCATCACAGAGGTATGTCGACTTTGCCTGGCACAAGGAAGATGATAAGCATGAAATATACTGAAGGGTACGAATAGGGGAACACATGAAAACACGAGTGTTCTATTATTCTCATCCAGGTTTCTTCACAAGCTTTGTATTGTCCTTGGGGGAATATCTGAGAAGAGATAAAGGAACACTGCGATGAAGAGGTGTTCCCTTATTTGTTTCCTTCAGTATATATATCCACGTATGAATACATAATAGAAAAAATTATAAAGAGTTTCAAAATGCTACTACTATTCTTCAGTCTAGTGGACATATGGACAGACTAACACATGTCTAACTGACGTAATGAAGTGTTGGACGTCACTTTGTCTGGAATGTTATAAATCTGAACAAATTTTGTTTCTCTAAAAGGTTGCTCGTATATTAAATTCTGCCTTGGGCACAGTTCATGGGCTTTTCTGTGTTAGATAATAAAGGTGAACGCCTGCAACGTATTACTACAGTGTCTGCTGAGCGCAATAGAATCATTTTTACGGCTAGATAGATTCTTTATTGCAAAAGATGCAGCGTTTTGGTGGAGATGCTAACACCGTTATTAAGCAAATGATGTTCCATCTACACCGAAGTGTTGCATTTATTTCAATAAAGAATCTGTCTATCCATAAAAAATGGCGACACCATTTCGTTCTATTGGTATTGTGCTGGGGCGTCACATATTATCCGGAAAGATCTTCGTGAGTTCAACTAGGAAAACTGGGAAAAGTCCGAGTAACTGTTAGGGCTACCTGTAGAGGGGGCGAGGGCCCTGAGCTGATGATGAGCCTTACTAGCCTGACTGTGCCAGGGTCACCCAACCCACTCTGCTGCATTTTCCATCTTTATCTCTAAAATCTAATTCATTTGTATAGCGCCTAGTATCCACCTTATCCACCCGGATAACCCAAGCTGGCGCTTAGGCTCTAGAAGGTTATAATCTTATGACTTTATCCAACAGGGTACCCATTTCCTGCTGGGTGAACAGAGGCAATTTGAACCAGCTCACTTGCCTTGGGTGAGACCACATTATCACATGTACTAGGACTGAAGTCCAAGAAACTCTCAGGAGCCAAGCTGCCAAACACGGTCACCCATTCAAGAACTATCCAAGCTCCACGTTTCTTACCTTCAAACTGATTCATGACCTGAGCTCTAGTCACAGGACCACACACTGTCACACCGGAGTGCGGTATTAAAGAACATACAACAAAATCGTATTCCAGTTCGCAGTTGTGTGTCTAGGTATGACCGTAGAAGCCACGGCTATTGGACTTTCCTCCCAGATTAATCTGACATACCGTGCTGTATAAGAGGTCGTTGTTCAAAGCGGCGTGGACTACAGCTACATACTTGGAACCTTAGATTGACGAAATCACAAAAGCTCTTGATTACTGGGTCCACCCAGACAACGATAAACGCGGCTGACCTACTGGTACTTAATTGTTGCGATGTCCCGTCGACTTCGTTCTCTGTGGACATCGCCACAATCTATTGTAAGTCACGGCCTTAAATGAAAGTTAATTAGTGGTGGATGTTGATCATACTCCTCATTGTCTTCGGACTAGCGGAGGGCCGACGTGTCGTGCACTGGATAATTGGAGATGGTATCAGGGAAGATATGTCTGGAGAGGGCCACTCTCCTGAGCTCCAGAACCCAAATGACAATCGCCTTCTACTGCAGCAAGAATTGGCAATGCAGTAACGAGTCATAAAATGAACCTGAATTTTTTACGAAGATTGTAAAATTGTCGCGGTGATCTTCTAATGGCTCTGTGAGTTACGTGCAGCTGCTCTTACGATGAACATTACCTGATGGTTTAAAGAAATGCTTCGAGAGACCTTTACATCAGTGACGAGTTGTACGGAAGCTCTCTTCCATACAAATACTCGAACGTTCCGACGCAGTGACATATGAAGACTCGAAAGGACAATCAATAATAGTTGTTAGCGAGTTGTGTTGAGCTATTTCAACCCGGGCTATGTGTTTGATGGAAAAATTGTGAATAGTTGGTGGTATCGGCAGGTCAAGACATGTTTCCAGTGTCGTGACTGACTTTCAGTGATTCGTTAAAATAAGTTATAAACCTGTTTTTTCCCTGACACAAAAAGGAATTGTTCCTCGACTTTTTGTCCGGACGTTTTTTTAGATCGTTTTGTTGCTTGGGATCTGTTTCAACCTGAAACACCCACGTCACCAGCCTTGTAGGCACATAAAGAAAACGTAATACACGTAATGTTACAATCATTTATGTACGTATCATTTTTGTAAAGCATTTAACGGAGACCTAGCCAAAACTTAAGTGATAACACGGTGCCTTCATCATTATGCTGAAAACAGAGCCCGTTGCACAATCGAATTTATATCATAAGTGAGTGAGTAATTTTAGTTATCTTTTAGCGATATTCCAGTAATAGTTCACGACGGGGGGCACCAGAAATGGGCTTCACACATTGTACCCATGTGGAGAATCGAACCCGGGTCTTCGGCGTGACCACTAGACTACGCCTCACGCCCACATAAGGGAATGTTTATGAAAAGAGTGGCAGCAAAAAATGAGCTTTTTTAACCCAACCGCAAGTTCATCATAAACACATGCAAAGGCACGTATTAATTCTTCAGCTGACAGAAGTATCACTGATACACGTAATTATAGATAAATGCACCAGGCATCATTACTGATGCGTCAAACAAATGTCCTGTGCCAGGCTTCAAGAAAACATTCTCAGGCAGTAAATGATGAAAACTCTGATCAAACATGCTTGAAGTAAGAGAAGTGTCTCCGAGTTCGAGCATGCTTGCTTGTATCTGGAAGGTGGGGAATGAAGATGCGAGGGGCAAGTATTGTATACAGATTGTTACGACAATCTTTATGCATGCAGATTATGCGAGGGGCAAGTTTTGTACACAGATTGTTACGACAGTCTTTATGCATACAGATTATGCGAAATGCAAGTTTTGTATACAGATTGTTACGACCATTTTTATGCACACATCTTATGCGAAGGGCAAGTTTTGTATACACATTGTTACGACAATCTTTATGCATACATCTTATGAGAGATGCAAGTATTGTATACAGATTGTTACGACAATCTTTATGCATTCAGATTATGCGAGGGGAAAGTTTTGGATACAGATTGTTACGACAATCTTGCATACATCTTTACACGAAACAGGTGAAACGATTAAGAAACAAGGCTTTATTTCTAGTTCATGTGGGTAAATGTGTTGAAACTGGCCGTTATTGATCAAAGTCAGATGATTGAAGCTTGATAAGCCTGTTGGTCAAATATGTTTCTTGTTCCTTGCAGAAGGTCCGGTTCATAAGAACAAAGTAACAGATCAACAAGAAAGGATGTAAACATTGATTGCCATGAAGTGCCAACATCTTGTCTAAATGGCTTAGTCCCAAGATTAACATGGAATTATTCCAACAATGACCCATATACGCTATCTTGAAATCAATATTCAATAGCGCAAGGTAATCATGTGTAGCTAATTCCAGCAATGAAAAATCAAATATTAAAGAACCGAATAAACTGAACGGGCAGTACATTGTTCTTTTTCATCATTGCGATAGAGGAGAACATATTAATTTAATAGTCTGTGTTCTTTTGATGAGGCAATAATTCTATCATGTGAGAACACAATCTTTTTTCGTTTGCGATCGAGGTATGTCTACTTTGTGGTGGTTTATGACCAGTGAACGGGTTATATCCAGGACAATGAAACTTTGTTGTTTAACACCGTAATATTCCAGCTCTATGGCGGCGGTCTGAAAGTATTCAGGTCTATATCAGACAGTTTAGTGATCAACAGCCTAAGCATCGATCTACACAACTGAGATACACTCGCTGATATGATACGTGAATATCTAAAGTTATCAGTATATCAGAGGTGAGAGTGTAGCTACCAACATGTGCTCAAATCTTTCCCATACACTCGACATCATGAAGTTGAATCCCTTTCATCTGCCATTTAAATGAACTAAAATGTAGATCGATAGCATTTGTCTTTACAGTCCAGTTACCAAACTTAGCTGATATCCATTACCCGATATCATTACATCTTAGACAAAACATTTGTATTCCATTACAACTGTTCAGAAAAAAACATTGCAACTTCCTCCGTGTTCATTATAACAAACACTGGTGAACGTTTGAATGCCTTGCTGTCAGTGAACTGAAGTACGCGAGCTCTACATTACAGGCACTGCCAGTCATGTCTTTTAATGACCTTGACCCCTGAAGATCCGGTTAGAATTGAACTTCAGTAACCCTTGCATGTCGTAAGAGGTCGTATTATGTGGTGGTCAGGCGGGCTGTCTTGGTGGAAACATTTCTTCGTATCCCATTTGGTAGATCAATGCCCTTTGTATCTGCAACTGGATTATCCGATCCAAACTTGATTATTTACAGTTCGTTGTCTCGAATATTAATGAGTACGGCCTTAAGCAACATACAAACGGAAGACCACAGACGGATGATTGGATTATCATTATTTGGGGGCGATGGGGTAGCCTTGTTTGTTAAAGCGTTCGCTCGTCACGCCGAAGGACGGGTTCGATTCCCCGCATGGGCAAAATATGCAAAGCCCATTTCTGGTATCCTCCGCCGAAATATTGCTGGATTATTGTTAAAAGCGGCGTAAACCAAAACTCTCTCAATGTCGTTAGTTGCATATGGTGCTCTATACAGGCCACAATGTGGGAGAAATTAAACATTGTTGGTGATGAAGTGAAGTTGAACGGGTGACCATGTTGAGTAAGCTGTGTCACTTCGCGTTTCTATAAATTTGGCCTTAGCTAACAACGATCGAAATACGCCCCTGTTACCCATCAGCGAATGGGTACCCGACAGAATTAGACGGCATGTGAATGTTATCTTTAGGATCCTCATCGGAAGGATTGGTTGTGTATCGACCAGAGTTAAGAATGATCGACTGACCTGAGTAATATTATCGTGTATCTCTGGTGAGCATCTATCCTAGTTGAAATATGATTTATAAATCATTATTCAAAACAAGTTCAACCTCACAACAGATTTGTACATCACTTACACAGTAGACGGGTGCGGAGTGAAGAGTTGATGTAGCTTTATCAATACACCTGAGCACACAGATGCGTTTTACAGATGCTCTGTCAGGCATTGATTAACCATATTCTGTTCTCACAATCCTAAAGACAACATAAACTGTGGAATTGTTGTTTTTATACAAGAATATTTTGATAACATATAACGCAATCTGAATATCACATTTCATTCTTTATTGTATCGGTCAGGCAGAGAGCAGAATAACACGAAATGTTAGTTATGAGTTGTTATCTGTTGATGTTTAGAAGTTGGAAATGAGACAGGATTGTTATCAGGGTACAGTTATCCGTGGAGGTTATTACATTTAGTTTTAAATTTGGTTTCACATATTGATTACAAGGCTGGAAGTCTTACAAAAGATCAAAATGGCGATGTTTTTGAAAGAAAATCACCTGACACCATGGCCATAAAGAGTGTCATGTTGTTTCTACCAGTGCTTTCATCTCCTTTTTCGAATCAGATATAAATGTTCTTAATCTGACACCCAATGATGAATGAAAACATAAAACATTAGTTCGTGTTCATGTTTCAAAGAGTATGTGTAGCACTTGAGTTTGAATAAAAGTTAAATTAATTTTTTTTCCAAATGTCGTTAACCTACACCACCTTTACACCACCAGTGTCCTGTAATTCATGCCGAGTCCTTCACGTCGCATTTATCGATTTGGTAAAATTTAATAAACTGGTTCCATTCCCTTTGTGTCTTAAATCGATAGTCAGTCGTTGAAGGAAACGAACTGGATACACGTCCATCGATAATGAAGTAGAATTATTCAACATTAAAACCTAGGAGTATCTGAGATAAGGTATCACATATTGTTGTCTGATGAGCATAAATGCGAATAAGATGTGTTCTTAGGAATCTCAATCTTCTCCAACTTCCAAGTTACAAATCACATTTGGGAAAAGAACGTTCAGTTCTACAGTTCCTTAGCTGTTCAGCAATGCACAGTTGGTTATCTAGCGCTTATCATCTTTCGCAGTTATCATATAAAAATATTACTTGCTCAGAGGTAATGAAAGGATGGTTTGCTATTCACGTGCAATGACTTCACAGATAGCTTCCTAAAGGGGCGAATCTGAAATATGAACGATACAGACAGGAACGACAGTTCTGTTATCAGGCATAATACTTCTCGTAAGGCTGTCAAGATTCTGCATGCCTTGTTTTGTCCAATCGACTGCTCCAAAGGAATAGGAAAGGACTGGCTCTCAATGTATTTTTTATTAGCATTATTAGTCTGAAAGTAATCAGTAAATTAGAACAGTTAAATTATGTAATCAATGTGCTTCGGATTGGCGGTGTAGCCCAGTGGTTACAACGTTCGCTTCCAACGTCACAGACCAGGGGTTTTATTGCCAACATGGTCGGTATGTGTCTCGACATTCCTTGTTTTAGATGTCCCGCGATGGTATGCAATTGAACGGCACCAATAGGTTTTATTGTCATATAATAATACTTATTTTGTTTCTTTCTTTGGTCGCTTCATAATCGCATCCAATATCATTTCAGCTGAAGACATTTTTATGGATAGTAGCTTCTTTTATTCTTTGTCACGACGTTTCAATGCTAATTCGTGCTCCTTCATCAGGTAAATGCCCGTCAAAGGCACATCCAACACGACGGCCTTTAGATGATGAAGTCTAGATCAAATAAGTGATTGATATGAAACACGATCGACACAATCTGGCTATGATAACACGTTAGTTGCTGAAACTAGACCCCTAGCCCACTAATCGACTCCAACGGTCAGCTAAGGTTCATCAGGATCTATTTGAACACGGGATCACTACGGGGTCACGGGAAATCAAACATAAATATATCGCGAATATGAAATTGAAATGATTAGATGAAACTACTGTTTAAAGTATCTGTTCAAGGGTGGGTGTTGAACATATAATTCAGAGTCTCACAAGACGTGATTCTGTTCAGAATTCATCTGTGATTGCAAACACTGCTTACAGTCCGTTGATTATTTGTTGGTCACTGTGATGTATCACAATATCGCAGAACATCAAATCCGAATCGACGAGAATATACGGAGGTAAATGTTTAATGGGTCTTTGGTTTTTTTTCATTTACAACTGCCAAAAGCTCGAACTGGTCCGCATTAGCTTGATGAATGTGTTAAAGAATGATTTTAAAACGATTCCGTTTCCCTTTACGAGGATACATGATTTGGACCCTAGTCAATAGTTCAGCATACGTATTATGAAAGAACTGCAATCTAGGTTAATCTTCTCTCTGCCCTAGGACGTGGATCGGAGCCAACAATATAATCACGTTCCTCTCTTCGTGTTAGAGTTATGGCACTGTTCGCAGAAGACAATCAGCATCATGACCATTCGTGCATGATTAATATACAGAATGTGCAAAGTTCTGACGGAAATATAAAAAAATAAACCAAGGACAATTATCGGCGTTGTTCTGACTGAAAATGGAACAACTAGATTTTACGAACTACAGCGAACGTTACTAATACGCGGTACAAGCAGTGCAGTCATATAAAATAATGCGTGCTGAACAATGTATCAGTTACCGTTTTAATATCTGATTATTAGCGATGTCATGTAAGACAGTAAAACAACTGAGTCCCGGGAAGGGTTTTTATGATCTGTTGACACCATGTTCCATCCGAAAACCAGCTGTGTTCCAAGACATTACAGACATACATCACTTCCTGATTGGACATCGACAGAGACATGTTCGAATACCTAAAGGTTAGGAATGCCCTGTCCGTCAAGTGCATCTGGTTCTCGACATACGGTGTAATTGGACTTTATACCAGATACGAGCAATTAGAACAGAAGTTAAACGTTGGGACAGTGTCATGGTTCTTAGCACTACATCACTTTCAAACTGCAATGGGGAAGGTCAAATGGTTTATGTGGTCACTCATCACGCAGAGAAAATGGGTTTCGATTTTCTTATAGTGAATTTGTGGCAACCTATGCCTTGACATTGATGGAAGAATTGCTGCACCAACATGGACAACACCCCATTTGCGATCAAGGCATGTGTACAATATGTTTTGGACATCATATAATATGTTTTTGGTAGTTACATCCATTTCATTATAAGCACTTTCTCAGAATGCATCACCACTGACGCAACCTATATCTGTATTGTAATTATCATAAGAGGTAAGAAATACTTAAACGAACCGAACTATTTAAGGTCTACATGCACTGTTTCTCGACTAACACATATGGGTATCATGAAACACTGAGATTGGTACACCCTTATGGTCGCACTATTTCCTGGATCTTTTGGATTCTGATAATGTCTTTATCCTTATGATAATGTCATCGACTCTACATTCATGGTCATGTTATTAAGTCAGTCCTTATGATCAAGTCGTGGAGAGAAGCTTAAAGGATATATCATTTGTTGAACCCTACCGATCATGTCATTGACTGTACCCACTTTGTCGATGTATTTTCTGTATCCTTATGCTATGTCAATATCTGCACCCTTATCATTTCATCGTTCATATCCTTATTATCATGTCATTGACTGTACCCACTTTGTCGATATATTTTCTGTATCCTTATGCTATGTCAATGTCTCCACCCTTATCATTTCATTGTTCATATACTTATTATCATGTCACTGACTGTACCCACTTTGTCAATGCAGTTCCTATATCCTTATGTCAATGTCTCCACCCTTATCATTTTATTGTTCATATCCTCATATCATGTCATTGACTCTACCCAAGTTGCCTTGTCCTTGTCTATACCATCGTAGCAATGCCGTTGACTCTACCCAGTTTGTGGTTTCATTGTTTACATCCTCATTATCACGCCAGTGACGCTATCCAGGTTGTCATTTCAGTACCTTATCACCATGTCGCTGAATCCACCCTGCTTATCATTTCATTGTTCATATCCTCGTTATCATGTCATTGACTCTACCCAGGTTGTCATTTCATTACCTATATCCTCATGGCATGTAATGGATTCCACTCCCTCTCTAATTGCCCACACAATTATAACCATGCCACTCACTGTATTTACCGTGGCGTTACTGAACACACTTGATCATAGCATTGGTTCTGCCATTAGCGTCATGTACAGCGGGTTCTAAATTTCTGTGCGCGACAGTGTCCCAGTATTCTTCTTGGGTAACTCACTTGTAATACGTTGCCACATATTGAAAATAAACAAAAACTATTCTACGCTACTGTCATATCAGTGTCAGAAACAAATCAAAACGTCACAGCAAGGCATTTATGCCAATGTATGAAGATATGAGAACAATGTGCAGTGTTATATGTGTGTGCAATTGTTATGTGTGTTAAGAGAAACAATAAAGAGTTTATTTACGTGTTAACATACCATACATACCACAAGGCCACAATATGCGGCATAACAGTACGATGTACGAGGTGTAACAGTACGATGGTTCAGTAAATTTAATTACCGATGACTGACAAACTCATTAGCCCACAGAGGTTCATGATATAAAGGTGATGTCTGACTTCAGATTCCCTCAGGACCAGGATGCAATGCATCCACCGGAAGCTCATCAATAGCATTGCAATATTAATATTCCCCAGTTGGGATTTTGTTATGATATATTTATCTATATGATGACTACACGTGTCAAAGTTAATATGATTAATATATATCTGTATTATTTATTTCTTTGAATTCCCTTATTGCCAGGCGCACTCTGACAAGTAATTTCACAGATGAGAATCTTCGTCATGTTATCCCTGGAGGGGGACTCTATGAACAAGTTAACTTTACCGGTATGTAGATTAGTTCGATGCAGTTCATACCTTAAGTGTCTGGATTCGATGGATTTGACACACCCTTAAGAGCATTTCAAACGGTTAATCATCTGATGTGGAAGAAAGCCCATTGTGACGTAGATTTGTGACGAGATTATGACATATACAAGTCTGGCTTGCGAACTCGTACACTGGGTTTGATACTTACTTTGTCACATGTCCGAAACTGAAAAAAAGAAACCACTAGGAAATTAAAAGGATAAAATGAATTTCTTTAGTTCGCATTTTAATATACTTAAATCCTGAACTGGGAATATAAATATTGCAGTTTCATAAATAAATGAGTCCTTAATAAGTTTTCTTAAACCTTCCACATGCTTCGGGGAAGTGAAATAAACCTGAACCCGTTATTCGTTTTTTGTTCAGTGTTAGTCGGAGCATGTGACACAGTTACTTCATTCATTATTCTATATCTTTCACGACTACCTTGTTGACTTGTCCAACACGTTCCAAATGTTGTTTCAGATGAGCAACTGACTAGGTTTTGTCTGTGTCCATGACGGTTTATAACTCATCTTTTCCTAACACCTAGGATCGTTACTGTTTTGATAGTGATTCATAAACACATGCTCAAACACATTAGGAATTGTACGACTGCTTAAAGCAAGATTTCTTGTGGATTTGAAACGATTTAGTCACATTTACATTGTCGCACTCAGACACATTTGAGTTTAGATTTTAATGTTGTTGGTTGTTTTTTCACGTGTCATCGCCACAATTTACTCATTGGAAACTCCACGACATTGTGTATCTCTTTTTCATGCCTGTTTTAACTTTAGTATGTGAGACTGCTTTACATCTGTCAAAAGTTTGTAGTAAAGTTTTAACTCTAATTCCAGTTATTCTCAGCGGAACTTACATATATAATAAACAGAATGTGGAGTGAAATCGATGACCTTTTCAGTTTCAATTTTTGATCACCAGAGCCGTTTAAAATTTCATATTTCTTTCCTGTTATCGATCTAATAAGTGGCATCATCCTGTTCAATGTCTTCCACCCCCTCAACGACACCCACACCATCGCCTTCAACTACGTCATTGATAAAACAAATGCTGTTCCCCCGGGAAATATTCAACCACGTATTGCAATGGCGTCGACTTTCACAGAAGTTTCGAGAACTGACTGGAGCGGACATAATTGAAATCAGCAACGTAATTTCGTGAATATAGGTGTTTCATAATACTTCTGTACTTTTAACATCCACCGTAAATCCAAGACTGTAGAGACTTTGGGGGAATCGTGTTTCAAATGTTTGGACATATCAGCTTTGTTCCCCAAGTCAATTCCTTTCATTGATATTGTTAAAGACATATACTCCTACATAACCCAAAAAAATATGTTGGGTCACGCAAAAGCTTGAGTTGTCAGATCGCCGAGTCTCTAAGTGAGAAAATACCCGTTAAGCCATATTGAGGTTAAAACCGGGCAAGTGAGCAGAAATCCTTAAACGTCGTTCATATTATTTTCATATTAATTTAAACAAAATGTTATTAATAATTCTGAAACAATAGAAATAAACAAGTGATTAACACCCAAGGAGACACCTGTTCTTTGTTTATCAGTGTGATGCATTGTCCGAACGCTGGGAGGTACAACTGACACACGATGGAGTGGGTGTCGTTGAGGTACAATACTGCTTCGTCTCCCCTCACCTACCCATTACAAAAAATGCAACACTCCCCCCCACCTCCCCTAAAAAAATATACAAAAAAACCAACAAAAAACAAACAAACAAAAAACGATTCAAACGAAACAACCAAACATTGCTTTGAAACTTTCTTGCAAATATCGAAATAGTAATCACTTGTTAGGGTGAAAGATGTTTGGAAGGAATTTGGACTTGTAATCTATCTTATCCAGGTGCACTGCAGCATTATGTCTGCAACGATCACGTTGCATAGCAGGCACATAGCAGAATGCCCTAAACAGGAAGATGTCGCAATATTCTCATCACGTTCCAGTATATCACCATTTCTATTCCTCTATCATATTGTTGGACGTCTAATCCCACACTCAGCATCAGTCCAGGCGGTCTGTAAATAATAGCCCATGGACCGATCAATCCAGTGATTGATATCCTGAGCATCGGTCAACGTAATTTGGATACGATGATAGGCATGAACCGAGTCAGCAAGCTTGATGCCCCGATTTCGCATGTCACCCCTTACAAGAAACATAGGTTCCAAAATACCCATAATTCTAACCCGAATCTAACTCACAGGGGCTTATCATCTGTAATGGAGGAATTTGGTATTTTCAGGGGAAATGTCTCTACCGTCAAAGGAATCGGTACTTAAGCTGATTCCGGTTGATTCCCGAATACATCAAAGTAATAAAGATCTATTTAGAGGTAGTGAGTGTTTATTGATAGAAATCGATCGGATAAACTTCAAAAGGAAAGGGCGAAGTAAGGATTGGGTCTCCTTTCTCCCTTAGGATAACATGCTAGAAACTCAACAAATGTTTTGGATTTCGCTATAAGACATGACCATTATATAGCGGTACTCGTGTTTGTAATATTTGCATGTTTTGGTATTTTAATGTCAGTGCATACAGACGCAAGACTGTCACGCATCCAAAGAGATTTTATAATATTGGAACATACCGAGTTTTTGTCCCCAAATACCACCGCTTTGAGAATGTACTAGTTAGGTGGTTATTTGCTCTATATAATATAATATAATATAATATAATATAATATAATATAATATAATATAATATAATATAATATAATATAATATAATATAATAGTAACTTAGGACAGATGAAGACATGTAATGTGCGAGCGTGTGTGTGCGCACCTCTGTGTGTGTATTCTTAGATTTTCTCTTAAAGCTGCCACAAAGAAGTCCAAACGTTGCAACAGATAGAAAGAAAAATGAATAACAGCATGGTCAATCAGGTTTATAACAATATTTCAAATTCACGTAATTCAAACTTTGAAATATACTCAAACCTGATACAAACTCTTACTGATTTCATTTCACAAAGAACGAATAAAAGCAATATATGAATCCAAGACAAGTAGGATGGGAACATCTTACAAATAACGGGTTACGCAACTGACAACGTGAAGGCCACATTCAGCCGCAATGACAAATGATAAGTGTCTAACGAAAATAATTCGACACAGGCCTAGGGCACATTTGTGTTGAATTCCACCATTCAATTTCATTCAATTTGATTCAATTTAATTGAAATATAAGCACGCGGTATAACATGTCGAGTATATGAATACAGATTTGATCTGTTCGCCATGTATACATCCCAAACAAGAGCTGTTAATATCCGCTCCTCATCCCGATCAAAGTGTCTATCAGTCATTTTAGTCAGGTAAGCCGATTGACGCCGGTAAGAACAGACAAACGCTGTATGGAGATTAATGAAAGCCAGGATTACACATGAAATGTCAGTTGCCGTCTCGGCTTGTTCATTTTATTGTGATTCATCGCCAGACCCAAAGGTTACAGCCAAAGTAAGCATTGTGATGTATATGGAATCTCATATTGATAATAAATCCTGGGACTAATGATATTGTGATTAATATCTCTCTGAAATGCACAACAATAATACGTCATGATCCAAACTGACAGGTGCGTTAGCCCACTGTGAAGAAAGTGATCATTCTAGTTATGGTTTCATGTAACGCTGGGGGAAATTGTACATACCTCTATTGTTATAATTAACAGCTAATAAACAAATTCATAAGTGAGTGAATGAGTTTAGTTTTACACAGCACTCAGCAATATTCCAACTATATGGCGGCAGCGGTCTGTAAATAAGCGAGTCTGGACCAGACCACCCAGTGATCAACAACATGAGCATCGATCTGCGTAATTGGGAACTGATGACATGTGTCAGCCAAGTCAGCGAGCCTGACCACCCGATCCCGTTAGTCGCCTCTTACAACAAGCATAGTCGCCTTTTATGGCAAGCATGGGTTGCTGAAGGCCTATTCTAACCCGGGACCTACACGGGTCAATTCATAAGTATAATCCAATTTGAAATAGTAATTTAAACCTGTTTATTTCATTATTTAATCTTTTTGAAAATATCAAACGACTGAGCAAATGAATACCCTGTCTTGACAATCCTCTGAAATAGATTTGATCTAAAGTGCAAAATAGCTGTGAAAATCATACGAATGGTCTCCGGAAAACTAAAAATCAACGCCAGAGTTGATGAGATCGGATAGCGAGAAAAACAGGAAATTAAATGCTTGACGGTTCTTGAAATATTCTAATTTGATGAAATTTTTCACGAAGCTTACCAATGCTGCTTGGCCATTCCCCATCTTTTGAACTCTTTTTTGAGAAACGATGACAGGGCATTGCAGAAACATCAGGCAGAGGCACGTCAGTTAGCTTATATGTTCGCTAATTATTTCTTGGCCGTCATCATTATTAAGAAAATTTATATCTTTGGAAAAAGACATTTCTGGTTTATTTCTAGATATTCGCATACGTCAGTAGACGACATCTTAGCTGGGATCTTTTAACCTTTATAAACCTGTTTTTAAAGTTTTAAGACGAGGCTTTAAGTACTTTGGTAAAGAGATCACGAATAATGATGCCCACCCTCCACATGACGCCGTCAGCACAATCTTCAAATAAAGTTCCATTACGTGTCAAGAGTCCCAACAACAGAAAATCAATTTGACAGAACACGTCAAGTAGATTGAAGACTTGCTGTCTGACAGACACACAGTCTCTATCAGTTATAGAAACATTGATCGATAAATCATTCCCAAGTCAAATGGAAACAATTTCATAGTTATCCCATTTTAAGCAACTTTCCAAAAGGTCCGTTTTGCTCCTCATCCAAAGTGTTGTCTGAAAGAAGGATCTGAAAGAAATAACGGATGATACGTTGACAGAATGCCAATGGCTTCATTTCTGTTGGCGTTATGTTGTGTCCACGTTAGATCTCAGTCAATCTTCACCAGATGTGTCTGCCATGCTGTTCCTGGTCGACCATTATTGGGCCCACGTGGCTCAGTCGTGTTCTGTTAAATCGTATTGGTTGATTGAACTTTATGGCCCAAGAAAACAATATTTTTCCACATCTGACTGGAGGGAAAGGGTTGTACGTGTCTTGTAATTATGTTTAGTTCTGGCACAAGGATCATCCTTGCTCGTGAATAGCAATATCCTCTTTCTCCTGTGGTTATTTGTCTTACAATCATTTATATGTACGTTTGCGATGGCTGAACGGTGATGGACGTGTATGCCCTTTTGAATTATATCTGAAGCCGATATAAAACAGTAGAATGAATAATCACACGCTGGAAGTCAAATCGCAAAGGGCATGGCGTTTCGTGTACAAGTGAAAAATTAATCTCATTTAACGCCAAATCACGGCCTGCTCACGGAAGGGTATTTCATTGCAACCGTTGCGTGATGCACTATATGACGTCATCAATGAAACAAGCCGAACGTTGGAAATTTAGGAAAATAATAAATTGTCTTTAGTTCTTCGCTAAGACACTAACTCAATAACATGAAGGAACACTGACGATGTCTTGTAATAACTCAACTTGTTTGTAGCATGGGCTCAAAGTATAGAGAGGTCTAATTGTATTGATTATGTTTTTAGTAAAAAAATATACCTAGTATATGTTATTTGAGGAATTTTTAAACAAATCAATGTGAAAACAAAGTTACTTGTACAGCAGACAAGCAGATGTCTACCCAATAGAACGGTAAGGCTGATACTGTTTTATTCCAGTCTACGACCATCATTCTTATACAGGTAACTTGGTTACATGGTGAGTGTCGGCCGTGTTTATATGATTATTTGGTAGGAAATGTTGATATTGGGATTAAAATATCGCTGCTGTGTGAACAGCTCGAGTCCAGTTTCCAGCCCTTGTTTCAGTCAGCCTTTTGTGTGTCTGTATCAGTTTTGTGTGTCCGTATCAGTGTCAGAAAACCCGTCCCAGTTTTAGGAATCGTGTCTATTACTAGTCAAAACCTACTTTTTTGACCGGATATTGGTCAGAAGCCGGGGTGCACACATCATCGTGACGTCACAATGTCCTGATTTCATACGCCATGATTTGACTGTAGGGCAATTTCTAAAGTCCCGCCTTCGAATCGTCCCGAACACGAAGCTATAAATGAGGGAGTGAGTTTGGTTTTAGAACTCAGCAATATTCCAGTTATATGGGGGGTGCTCTGTAATTAATCTAGTCATTGTTTCGTTTCCTGTTCAGTATTCATTCAGAAAAGCCAGTATACCACTGGTGTCGTTGGATCTTGGTCTAGAAATGAGTGAATCATTTGGAATTTGGAATTTTCTTGATGACGACTTTGATACTGTAAAAACAAACGAAGGTGTTTATAAGGCAGAGTGTGGCCCTTAATCCGCTTTGGAACTAACTAATCTATCACTTAGTCCTTGTTATAGAGTAATATCATTGAAAAATGTTTTCTTCATAACACAAATAAAATAAAAATGAGACAAGAACAATCCTTTAAGCAAAGGCAATCTGATCTTGCCACATCATTCCACACTTAAGTTGGATTCGTAATTATCTGTTTATTCTCCAGGGACTGAGAGACTACCTGACAGCCCGAATACATTTTTAATATGGAGCTCCTCGCTTTGACAGAAACTGAATAACCAGAATTCTCAAAGCCCTCGTCCACAAGCTATTATTTCAAATACTTTTCAGTTTCATTCTCTTACATGTTATGCAGAGGAAGAATTATGAAAAAAATTCAACTTGATTTCGCAAGGATAAATGACATTACAACGCGTTCATCTTCATAAAGCTCAGTATTAAAACTCGCTTGCACTGGGGTATGAAACCGCTAGGCTTCCTATAACATTCCAGATACAGACAGATAACATTAGAACTTATCGTGTTGCTCTTACGAATCCATATTTCTAATTACACACTTTGGTATCAAACCACATGTTGCATCAGATTCGCGTTCGAGATTTGCATCCTTGACTATCCAATTCCTGCTCAGTGAGTACCCTTGTGAGGCTTTAAGCTTCGGCGAGTGCTGGCATTTTACAACCTTGCAGGGGCTGCTGTACGTGATGAGTCAACTCTTTCTGATTAAACAAGTGAAAGCACTCGAAGCTGATATCAATTACACATAAATGTTGCATTAAAATTGCAACCGAGGGTGCAGGATAAAATCTTAAACATTGAATTTAATTCTATCAAATCAACAGGTAACATTATTCTACTTGAAGATACCGTAATTATATGAATTTCCTTTCAAAACAATCCATGACCTCATTGCTGTCAAAGTAGACAATGGGTAGCAGAGAGTCTATTCACATAAAAACATTTCAACAATTTTCGGTTTGACCAAAGAGGGTTCAACGATATTGGGCCATTCAATTGAAAAACAGATCAGTTAATATCTATACACACTAAAACCGGAACAATTTCGTATTCCGCATTTGACAAGACCAAAGGCCGTTTGATCCTGCGTTTCTTCAGAACCGATCTGTCTGTGCTTGTGTTTGTGATGGGAAATTCTTGGGAATGATTCGAGAACACCTGGTGTCAATACTTTTTTATAGTTGTTGATAAACAGTTGCAAAGTAGTTGATGTACTAAAAAATACCGGGGAATGGTGGGGGTGTGGGGTGTGTGGGGGGAGTGCTTGATTAATCGAATCAGGTGGAAAGTGTTAACTTGAACAAGCGTTTTAAGGACAGACATCTTATGAACACAGCACCATTTCCCTGTATTACCACCCCTAAACACAACGCAACTTTTAAAAAGGGTATATTAAGACCGGTGGTCAGAAACTGCAGTTATTGTATGCAGCAGTCGTACCTTCAGTGTCGTATTTGGAATAATAGGAAACTAACATAATGACTCTTAGACTGTTTGTCATGATTGTATAAGGTTAATATTATTATAAGATTTTATAACTATGCTTACCCCGTTACAACAGGAAATTCAGGAAATATGATACGGAAATTTAGAAATTTTGGTAAAGAACCATTTTTCTTTGCTTCTGACAACTCTGTTAAGATATATGGACTGAACTTCATTTATACAAACATTTGTGCTTGAAATGTCTTTCTAAAACGTTACATTGCTGACAGCGTGTTTGCGTAACCTGATACCATTGCCCGGTGCTCATAATATCAATCTCTCGATTTCCTGGTAAAGATTATCATAGAAACATCGAAAAAGACGTCTTTGATGCAACGCCACGGAATCAATGAGCGTAAATGTGTTATCCGAAGCAGACGTGGGCAATCTTGAACACCTCCCATCAATAAGTCAATGTTTTTCCCTAAGGGTTACCTTTTGCGTGTTTAAATTTCTGAGAAGAGATATTTTCATCAGTGTCTTTTGATGTTGTTACCAAAATACCCAGTCGTTATTTCGTGCACATACGTCAGCCGTGTGATTGTTGAGATGAAGGATGCCATTATATATATTATAATACTGAATCAGGTTCAGGTACCAACATGCATCGTCTATCAGATCGTTCACTGGTTTGAACTGAAGACGCCAACTTAACATCGGAGTACCAACTTAATGATCAGTTTAATGAAATGTTTCAGTTTAGTCAAGGACACAAGCTTTAGTTTCTCCTTTGTTCTTAAAAATGTATTTTAAAGGCATTTGTATTTTAATTTCATTAGTTTATTTAATAATCTCTATTATTGATAGTAACATGGAACCTTAAACACAATTTGAACCGCATTTCGCTCTGCCTAATTACAACCCGGAATATCCACCCAAACCAAACTAATAAACTGCAAGGAGTGTTTCTGGAGGGTGCAGTTTCATCTACCTACCATATTTTTATATTTCCACACGCGATTATGCTCCATACTTTACACAAAGTCCGTGTTGTGTAACATCGCAATCATTAATTAACAACCCCAGGGCGTCCTGTACAAAATCCAGACAGTTTCACATTGTAAGCATCTCTCTATCAATATTGACTGCTCCATAATAATTGCAACACCTATTATTATATAAGATGCAGAACGCTAGTGATGAGTGAGTGACTGGATGAGTTTCACATATAAATGTTGCATTGAAATTCACCATTCCATGGCGGCAGCGGTCTGTAAATGATCGAGTATGGACCAGACAGTCTAGTGATCAACAGCATGAGCATCGATCTGTGTAATTGGGAACTGATGACATGTGTCAATGAAGAGAATGAGCCTGACCACCCAATCCCGTTACCCGCCTCTTATGACACATATAGGTTATTGAAGATCAGTTCTAACCCGGATCTTCATTGGTTGCGTGTAATGACATCACACGGCATGCTGTACCAGATAAGGAATGCACAGAGTAAATGCAGAAAGTGTGTAGAAGTGTACAGAGATCGGACGTAAGACACATAGTGGAAACAGGTCTAAAAGAACACAGGATACTGCAGTGCTCTTGATGTCGCAATATGCCAGTGTCTGATCATGGGTGGTCAAAGCCATAGGCGTATTACACGAAGAAGGTTAATTGTCGCTGATGGCCAGTTTCAACGACAAGGAATAACCGAAGGTCGTAGACGAGAGATTGCTATAAAGCTGGAAAATGAATACAAATACAGAAGATTGTCCTGGCGTTCTTTACCATTTTCAATAATAGATCACAGGTTAACGGCCTGTATAAAACGCAAAACCGTTTGATCCTAATGTTTATTGGAATTGGTTATCTAGAAACTTGGTTTGACAAGTGTATATCTTCATAATAACCAGTGGTTGTTTCTTGCCTGAACCAGGGGTCTCGGCAGCTGAGACCAGTGACCACGCATCGCTGTAAGAAGAGGCCATGACTGAGGCCAATGACTCCATGTCATTGTGACGAGTGACTGGTATTCGGTGACTACAGCGGTAATGAAAACCACATACCTGCAAACCAAATCAGAGAGCTCTTAATTATTCGGATATCAAACCTAATCGTAAATTTCTGTCACCAAAACAAAGTTTATGATATATACGTCGACAAAACAAGACATTTTAGTAACTGAACGAACTCCGGCCTCACAATGTTCGCGTCGCTGTTGCCACCACACATCTCGTCAGCCTGCTCTGGCAGAACTAGTGACACTGGCTCACGCCAGGGCTGTGTGCTCAGAGCTGCTAGATTTAACAGACATGTTCAAAACAAATTCAAAACTATTTCATGACTGTGGGTGATGATCACCGCCGTCAGTTTTTGCCACGAATATATTAATCACCACAACAGATCAGCCTCGACGATGTTTGAACGAAATAAACGACGGATAAGAATCAGATCAGTACTAAGGAATATTCTTGTCAGCGTCACTGTCTGTAAACAGTGTTGTATTGTGTTAATGAACGACTTGATTTATCAGTGTTTGTCTAATTTCTTAAGTGGCTAATTGATGAATCCATTAAGATGTGAGGATGTATTTGTAGATTCCTGATAGGCAGTCAGTTTTATATCCATTCCCTAAGTGAAGGAACGTTCTTGATCATCAGTATTCATTGCGTTGTATACGAAACTGACTAGCAACGGAATCAGGATTGATTCCGTAAGTGCTTCTATTATGTCCCAGACGTTATTGTGACTTGATGATCTAACGCAGGAAAATCTAATATTGTAAAATACTACGCGAGTGATAGGAATAGAACACAAATTTGATATTGAAGTCGGTAACACGTGCCGTGGCGTCAGAAGCCTCATCAGCTTTGTTTGGGGATGACGTCGCCATTTTCATCATTAGCTTCAGCAAGACTTTGTCTTCGCCAGAAATGATTGTGTCTCCATGCGGATTAAAATATTATGTTAAAATATTGTTTTGTCTGTTCCTGATCAAATCATTTACATGTTGATCAGTTTTACCTGACATTGATATGCAATGCAAGCGACAAACTCAGTTCCATAATCATAAAAAAACCATCTAAGAATCCGAGTTCATTGTACGACATTTTATGATAATCCATATATTTATCCCAAACATGTTTTACCCTTCCTGTAAACACCCGGTGTTACAAATGATGATCCAATACTTTAGAGGTCACATATTTGTTTTTATTAATTCACTGGAATCGATTTCATCTGGTCATAGAGACCGGCTATTACCTGGAGTTGAGCTTATTCAATCACCAATAACTGTTTTATAGTGGTGATATGAAATGTTCACGAAAGGTCGATCCAGTGCACGTCATCCGTTGAAATATACCTTGCCAAATAAAGTGGCTCACATTTATTTCGCTTTCGGTTAGACACTGAGAGACGAAGTATCCATCGAGATTATACACACAGAAATTGATAATCCGTAACTACTCGTGTCATTCCGGCAAGTCGCACGGAAAGAGGTCAGTAGTTCGGAATAAGATATTGATATAGGTCATGGTGGCCTCGAAGCATGCACAAGCAACACTTTCCTAGTGGTGGATCGCTACGTTTTTAACAAAAAACACATACGATCTAAAACTCCATCTATCGCAAAGAGGAACCCCTCAGTAACCAAACCGCCCGAAAGCTACCGCCTACTTCCGGTGGCACCGGAAGTAGTTGTATAAAGTGTGCCTTCTATCATCATCCCCATTTGGAATCAACAAATATAAGGTTCCCCTTTCAAGTCTAGACTCTGTTTAGTTCACCGTATCCGGAAACATCAAACCAGAAGCACAAAGCACTGTGGACAGATATACGGACTGGATGGTCGATTGTAAATGCCAAATGTGTACTTTGCTGAGCAGGTTAATGCAACGGACTATTAATCTGTCTTTTAGAATGAATGATTCCAGACAATTTACTGTGTGCGCACCAAACAGCGTGTCACGGTAGACAGATAGAAGGTTTAAATTCGGGCCGTATCCTGCCAGTGGTAAGGGACGCACCTCTGCCAGTGTAGCCTTGTGGAATCGTCTCCTCTATATAACTGACGATTTCGGTGAATCTAGAAATATATATTTGAAAAAAATGTACTTACAATCATTCAACAGTCATTAAAATCACTGTTTGAGAAGGTAGCCTGCATTTTCATTGAGTAATATTATTAATTATTTGTAAATCAGTGTAAATTCATAGCGGTACCCTTGAAAGTCGATGTCACTTGTTAAGGTCAAGGTCGCAAGAAAAACAATTTCGACACCAAATTGGTATGTAAAAGGTTGCAACTTGTAAGTCCAAATTAACAGGCGGTCCATCCATGTGGTTATTTCTCTAATTACTGTGATATTAAGGTTGTTAGATAGTGTTTGTGTATAGTTTTACTACGCACTCAGCAGTATTCCAGATATATGACCAGACAAATGTTTTGCACACAAAAAGCATTATTAACCAGTTGCCCGGTGCGCGAAAACAGAAACATAGGATATTTTCGCAAACGTACCTTCAACATCGTGTATGTACCCCTCAAGATACAAGGAATAACCCTTTCGTCGCTTTCGTTTGGGTATGTTGCTGTCTGTCTCTGCCCATTTGTCAACATATTGTTGAGTTAAAGATGGAACACCACGAAGACTCTTTGGCCAGGCCATGCGGGATGGGCCTATTACTGTCGAAAGGCTTGTGTTCCGAGCCTCGCTTTCGTTGCCAACATGGCCGCGGCATGACTACGGCGTATAAGCATCGGTCTACTACGCGAGTGTAATACGATGACACGTGTCATCCAAGTCAGCGAGCATGACAACCCGAGCCGTTAGTCGCCTCGTACCAAAAGACAGATAAACTGCCCAGAAACGTTCTAGCCCGGATGTTCACGAATTTGACTTAATGAGTATTAGTACCCAAATCGTACTCCATACATTACATTCTTCCGCGTATAACGTCTGTTATTCTGTTATCTATTACAGAAAATATGCAAAGCCAACAACAATAGTGATTCTGTAGAAATAAGACATATATCTACCTTGAGATTTATTATTTTAAATTTAAATATCATGAGAGTATCAAGCAGCGCCCTGACCTGATTCTGTCCAATGTCGTTTAAGACAACACAGATCTGTGAGCATCTTTGTCCCTACAGCGGATGAGTAACAGCATTACATAAATAACACCTAATCTCTACTGCACCTCTCAATTCGACCTCTTACAGAAGGGTTGTTTATGAGATTTTAACTCGGCTTGTTTAGTTCATCACTGCAAGTCTTAAGAGACAGGTTGCTACAGCACTGATCAAACATGTTTATCAAATTAGAACGTCGGCTTGCCACAGTGTTTGGATTGGCAGATAACCATCAGTAATCTTCTGAAGCCATCCCAGCGCAGATATCTCCCCATTATACTCTAGGTGATGTTAATTTGAAGATTTGATGGGCTCGCTAACTGTGTACAGTGTGTCCACGTGTCTGGCATCTTCAAACGTAAAACTTGAGTCTGAGTAATCCGGGATCTTTGTCCAAGTCTAGGGATCATTGTCCTATTGGGAAATGGATATTTCTGCCCCCACGCTCCTACATAAATCGTTCTATACTGTTTGTTCTTTTTCTCTTTCACATTGGCGGTGTGCCATTCCAACCCATTCATTTTGTCTATACGTATACACGACTGTTCTTAAAGACGCATCACATATCCACAAATTATGCTGCAGTATCCCAGACTCTCCTGGAGGCCTCCACAAGTGGTAAACAGTTGTCAATAGTTATACAAGGACACATGTGTGGTACAACCTTAGTAATAGATGGGTACATTCTGTCAATCTGGAATATGGTCATTTCGAAGAAGATTAATGTTTACACTTCGTTACTCGTGTTTCATGGTCAGTGGACGGAATCGTTGTAGATTTGGTGGCCTTGGCGCTGTTTTTGTAAGACTTCAGTGCGGTCGACATAGGTATGGCAGAAAATGTTTTCTCTTTTGACTCATAAAAAAACTTAAATGGTATAGTATATTTAGTGCCTACAAATTACGAAAATGTGAAAACGGGAGAAGGCGAATGTCCACAAATAATGCACAGGTCATGAAACCATCGGACTTCAAAAAACAAAAACTTAATTGTATACTAGTAAATGTATGGCACAAGATCGAGCAATTAATATTTTGGACATGAGGACGATTATAAAAAAACCGTAAAATATACATTACAGAGGCAAAGCTGCTTCATAATAAGTATTCATTCACGCCTTGAAAACAAATACAGAGATGTATGGACAGATTAAAAAAAGTTTGAAGATGAACTGGACAGGTATCCCCAAGATTCTCCTTCTATATCATCTTGATTTCTTCACTCTTTATCAAGAACGACACACGCAAGCGAGATATTGAACGTCGTTTAGAAGCACGTATTTCCTGTGACAAGCATGTGTTTTAAGATGACAGATAATGAATGGAGCACGCCATGGACCATCAATAATAGATTCAAAGTGTCGTTTCAGAGAAAGCTGATGCAATCAATCAGTGCATTGTATTCACCTCCTGCGTGTTTGGTGTCTATCTCTTCTCGGGGACAATGCCTTGACAGAGGGCGATGCTGTTTGTTCCTTCTTGAGTTCACATGCTGAAGAATTGATTTCTGTATTTTATGACGTTTGTGACGTAATTTATGTCATGAAATGAAAAGAAGAAGGAAGAAAACCCATTGCAAGACATCTCTGTCGACGTGTGAATCACTATTAAAACGTTACACCATACGTGTTCGCGTGCCCTGCACCTTCTGTGGTATCTGTCATATTCACTGTAAGTCAGCTTTTAACCTCAAAAGAACACCGAAATATGGTTCAAACAAAAATCAGGGAATGTCATCAAGGCAATTAACAGTCTTGCAACCTCCACAGTATGGAGGCTGAAAACATGAAGACAAGAAAAAAGGCGAATGTCCGCAAATATAGCAAAAGGTGTGGGTTGAAAATGTAAACACAGAAGGCAAATGTCCTTAAATTGTGTTTGCAGTTTACAATGATATTCGAGAAGTGTTTCATCAAACATCGGCATGCCCGAGGGAATGGAGAATTTGATTTACCTACCCCCCCTCTTCCCCACCCCCTCCCAAAAACAAAACAAAACAAAACAAACAAAAAAAACAACAACAAAAAGAAAAAGAAAAACAAAACAACACCCCCCAAAAAACCACCTAAACAAACAAACAAACAAAAACAAAAACAACAAAAGCATTAAAACTTTGAAAAAAACAATGATATTCGAGAAGTGTTTCATCCAACATCGGCATGCCCGAGGGAATGGAGAATTTGATTTACGTACCCCCCTCTTCCCCACCCCCTAAAAAAAAAACCAAAACAAAACAAAAAAACAAAACAAAACAAAACAAAACAAACGAACAAAACAACACCCCCCAAAAACCACCTCAACAAACAAAAACAAAAACAAAAAAAGCATGAAACTTTGAAGGTATAGCATGCAGACTGAAGTTCATGTAAGATCTCCTTGCTTGTTGTGTATTGTCTATAAACAACCTGTCTGGATGAAACAATCCATTGATTCACCTGCTGAGATAATTGTCAAGGATGGTTGTTGAAGGTCGATTCTGACCCGGATCTCCTCAGGTCCCCCTTTTATCATCTGCCCCATTGTCTCAGTGTGAAAACAGGGGAACATCGCATACGTCTTGTGTAATAAATTGTGACTTTTAATCAGTCAAAACCAGCATTAGGTGATCCAGCGTCATGACCCTCATGATCACGAGGCCAGCACAGGTAGCATCAGTATATGAACGCGGAGGTAGTTGGGAGCGACTTGAGACTGAAGTCTCTCTTTCAAAAATTCAGCAGCACCCAAGAAAGGTTCCTTTACAGACATACTGGGATTGAACCAAACAGTCTGAACTCAACAGTGTTAATCTAATCAGTCAGGTAAGCTTATCAACCCGTACGTTACTCTTACGAACTCCATGGAATAAGTTAGGCGGGAAGTGAGCTTTGGCGCCCTAACCCTTTAATTCTACCATGACATTTGGAGTTGAGTATGGTGTATTGAACCTACGTTAGATCACGATTTTCTTGATGACCGCCTACGAAAGAAAATCTGTTGAGAGCATTTCTTTCTTTCATCCAACCACTGAGAAATTTAAAACAAAACTGATTTTACTTTTACTGATAAAGGCTTCGGGTCCTAGTGAATTCAAGGCGCTTGGGAAAACAGGTTAGACAGAGAATAAAAACTTACGCCGACTAAGGAAATGTTTTCTGTACAAAGAAATAGTTTGTAATTTTAAGATTATTTGTCCTATTCTGTGACGTCGGCCTAACAACGACTGTTTGTTGTTCAAATCTCTGAACCATTTAAAAGTAATGACATGTGGGCCTGACAAACCATTGATTGGCGTTATCAAAAAATCATCCACGAGAGAGAGAGAGTGATAGAAAGGGGAGAGAGAGCAGAAGAGAATGGGGAGAAAGAAAAGAGATAGAGCGTGAGAAGAGAGAGAGAGAAGAGGGAGAGAGAGATAGAGATAGAGAGGGAGTTTGAGCATTTTTGCGTGTGATAGAGAGTTCGAGTGTATGTGAGAGTTTGTGTATGTAAAACTTATGAATTAGTTCATGTGAGACTGTAGGTGACTCTGTTTGTTTCGATACACCCTTCACAGCTGTTCAGAACATTAAGCAAGTCCAACAAAGACCACATGGACGAAAGGACGAAACTTGAAGTCATACTGTTTAATGCTCAACAAATTATGTCTCTCTATGAAATCGAACAACTCTCAACATCAAAAGTCGGTTCGTTCTTTATGAAATCGAACAACTCTCCATATCAAAAGTCGGTACGAAATGCAAAATAATTTTATACGTCTATTAAACAACGCACTACTGCATCGTTGCATCATTACGTTAATTGATTCCAGCACATTTAGCCACATGAAAACTTCATGTCATTCCTGTGAATATAAAGTTTGCTATAATATCGACAGTTTATACATTTACAAGATTAACGAACTTACTTGTTCCTACTTCAGAAAACAGTAACGCACACTAGCGGGCTTTGATCACACAATGCAACATGAAATTATCCAAGCCTATTTAAAACAACCCAACGAATTATTCGAATACCTGTCAAAAGCCCTACTGAATCATTACTTCAAGTATATATCTTTCAAACAGATTCTTCTTTGTATGATTTGTTCCGGAGCACTGAAAGAATAAACAGTAATGGAACGGGTAATACTACTCTTTCTTAACCCCCCCCCCCCCCCTGCTCAGTAAGCCATAAACGCTTTCAATAAAACTCAGGTTATCCCTCCTCAATGTGTGTCCTATGTAACCCCCATGGTCCTTATTTCTGAGTCTCTGAAACCACGGCTCTCTCCACTAATCAATAACGTCGAGCTGATTCAAAGTGTTACGAGAAACTCATCAGGGAGTGATAAATATCGTTTAAGTAAAATAATTCACTTGAATGGTGCTCGCTGAGTAATTTTGGTGTTAGTTTACGGGTTTTTCGTTCTTTTTGTTTGGATTTATTGCAGTTTACTTTGTATCGACCTAAAAATGTTCCTAGCGATTCAATTTTCAGTTGATTATATGGTGTAAGGGATAACATAAGAGGCCGAATTATCAAAAGATGCTGTTAACCTGCCCTCGTGGCATGGTCTGGTTGCTTTGATCTGATTCTGTTTTCGTCATCAACATTCTGTCTGTGTGAAAACGGCGTGTAAATAATTGATTTCGGACTAGTCAACCCAGTGATTGATGTCACGAGCAACGACCTACCACACAATGAACCAAATCGCCGAGTGTTACCACCCGGTTCACTAAGATCTCCTCCACTAACTAGCATTGGCCTTAGGGAGGTCTGAGACCTGCAAGACTTCGGCCTTTCCCTCCATATTAAGTGGAGCGATAGGGTAGCCTAGTGGTTATAGCGTCCGCTCGTCACACTTAAGGCTCGGGTTCGATTCCCCACATGAGTACAATGTGTGAAGCCTATTTCTGGTGTTCCCTGCTCTTATATTGCTGGAATCGATTTTGTACATGGCATGCAGGGGAGGGGGGAGGGGGAGGGGTCACGTACATGTGTATAAATTTCAGTTGGAGTCATTCACATTGTATATGCTTCTCTATAAAGTATCATCATCACCCACTAGCCAGTCAAGTCCCAGGTTTGGTTGTGTTTGTAGCTGTGCGCTTCCAGTTGAGATCTGTGGAGTATTTGAAGCTGTTCTCATACATCGAGTTTGAAAGTGGAACAGTTCTTTTTCCGCAAAATACAAAATAACGTGTTGTTCGTCTTACACGTCCTGAAGGAAGTGGATGGAACAATCGATTACCATTATAGTAGAAGACTTATCCCATCGCGAGTGGCCCAGGTTGTTTAGTCGCTCATTTACTTCTTCTCAATCCAAACGGAGCATTTCTTTATTGCCTTTTATATTGTCGAGGTTGCGTTGAATGGTAGAAAAAACTACGGATGGTTTACGAGCGTCAGTTCTAATATCACCGATATCCCCTGGACATCTCCGCGAGGAATGTGCAAATCTGTTGCAGAAAATCAGTCAGAATATCATACTTCAGGGATTTGAACAAGGACCTCTCCCAATGGGTTTTGTACACAGTAGAGTTTTGTTTAGGCCCGGGATTCATTTCTGTGTCACCAGAAAGCAACAGAATGATCTGTACATGTGCTGATTGGTAGATAAGATAAAGAACCAATGTTGTTGACAGCAGCCGGAAGTCCACCTTGTTGCACCCACATTAGCACCACTTACTCCATGGCGTGCACCGATTGTCAATATTTCCGACTTGTCGGGGACTTCATGGTTGGGTGAAGACGCCGATTTTCGCCCTTCACAACGTTAACGATACACCCGTGGTGATTTAGTCCATGGTGGTTACATTCTATGCCTCAAATTCTCGCCTTAAATCTCTTGTATAGTTACCTTGTAACATTATGTAACACTATATGTGAACTGGTATACCTTCCATGCATTGATGTACTTTCATGAGTACATAGTAAAAGTATGCATCACCGTTATACTTTCCATGCATTCGTGTACATGCATGAGTATCTTGTACAAGCATTGATGAACCTTCATTAGTACCTTTAAAAAGTATGCAGGGTGGCTGGGTAGCCTAGTGGTTAAAGCGTTCACTCGTCACGCCGAAGACCCGGGCTCGATTCCCCACATGGGTACAATGAGTGAAGCCCATTTTCTGGTGTCCCCCGCCGTGATATTGCTGGAATATTGCTAAAAGCGACGTAAAATTAAACTCACTCACTCACTCACTTAAAACGTATGCATCACGTACATCTCTTAAACCTTCAGTGCTTTGAAGCACTTGTTTAAGTGATGTATCCTCGTATATGCGTCCATGTACTTGTATAAGTGCCTTGTAATGTTTTGTATCACTGGCTATTAGTTTTGTATATCCTAAATATACGGCTTGGTGTACTTGTAAAAATGCTATATCATGTATCATCATTCACTGTTTATAAACCATGTTGTACACAGGGCTGATGGCCAACACCACTGTACCGAAATAAAGAACATAGGGTTGAAACATGGGACAAAACATGTTGTTTGTAAATTAATCTTTATACAGCTGAATTATATAATTGTGGCTGCTTTCTCTTGCTTCCAACACAAGCATGACGTTGACTGATTAAATGAACGTCTTTCTTTGTGTGACGGGGTGAGATAGCTAGGAGATAATCATACTGCATACTCCATTCTACCATAACCGCTTTATTAAGATATATAAATAATACATTAGTGTATTTGAAAATTAGAGGTATATAGAGGTAGATACCTCTTAATAACTTTAATTAACTAATCTCATCCAAGAATATACTAAAGCCATAGATGACTGCAGAAAACTGAACTTTGGATGTAAGGATCTAAACACACATCAATATTCATAAATCAAGATACCTTTGTCAAAGAAAGTACGACACAGACAGACAAAGTTTATTCAGTACAAAGCCACAGGCCCATCGTACGGTCATTTGCATATGGTATTGATAGTTTAGCGCACATGCTATTTATAAGGAGCATCTCGAATGCTCTGAAGTACGTAATACAGAAAAACACTAACATCTTTGATAACTGTCACTGTTTGTTTTCATAATGTTGATAAAATTGGCATTCAAAATCTGTCAAGTATTTGTGAATTTATCTTAACAGTACATCAGGATATCGTCTGAAATATGTCTGAAATGACTGTTCGACTTTATTAAGGTCAACTTCAAAGTTCTTCATAGAACAACGCACCAAGTAAATCGGTTACTTTTAGATTACAAGCAGACGGTTATACGATCCTATCCCCAAGGATATACCTACTTCGACAAGACCGAACACCCGTGATACTGAGCTTGAATAAATACTAGTGTCAGAACACAGACGTCTGAAGGCCGTAGTTTACATAAATATCACTGTCAAAGACACTGACGTCTGAAAGTCGTAGTTTATATTTGTGTTGTTTATGGACATTATTTGGAACGGAAATACATCCACATTAGCACTACTATTTTCAACATTTGAAAGTCAACATTCAAAATCCGTTTACGTTACTACTTATACTGTCTGGAATATATTACCGTGCATCTGCAGAAGCTATTCAGAACAACAGATGACTAAACGTGAAGGTGTCAGTGTCTTCGCTATGTGCATGTCGCTCTTTAATGACTCGAAAGATGAAACGGTATCCCAGAACTCATGTTTTTCAGTCTCCCAAATGACACCTTCTCATGTCATTCGGCCTAAAATGAAGGATTTAAGACGTTACACTTACTTACATACCGAAAATGACAGAGTGAACAATCACAAACTACTTAAATGATGAAGTATTCTCTATGTTTGTGGTCTTTCATTTTCTCTCATCCACGAACATTCGGGTTAGATTTGGTCGTCATCAACCGATGCTTGCTTCATGACATGCAAAACTGGTTTTGAAGTGATCTTACTTTCCCTGTCAAGATATATCTTATTATTGGCCTTCGGCAACCCATACTTGCTTTTCCCTGTGAACATATATCCTAGTATTGGTCTTCGGAAACTCATGCTTGTCTTTCTCCGTGAAGATATATTCTAGCATTGGTCTTCGGAAACCCATGCTTGTCTTTCCCCATGAAGATACATTCTAGTATTGGTCTTCGGCAACCATACTTGCCTTTCCCTATGAAGACATATTTTAGTATTGGTCTTCGGAAACCCATGCTTGTCTTTCCCAGTGACCATATATGCTAGTATTGGTCTTCGGCAACCTGTAATTGCCACTCCCCGTGAAGATATGTTCTAGTATTGCTTTTCGGCAATCCATGCTTGTCTTTCCTAGTGAAGATATATTCTAGTATTGATCTTCGGCAACCCATGCCTGTCTTTCCTTATGTAGATGCAGGTTGTAATTGGTCTTCAGCAGTCCAAGCTTTTTGTACCGGGTGACTAAAGGGGTCGGATTGTCAATCCTCGCTGATTTGATTGATGTCCGTCATCGGATTCCATAGCGTATACCAATGCTCACTATGTCTAACAAGATTATTTGGTCCAAACTGGGATATTCACACATATCTGTTGGATTGGTTTTGAGTGTGTGGTTAAATAAGAAGCAGTTTTTATTCCCAGTGATTAATCCCATGCCGACATGTCAGAGACTGTGTTCCCTACGCCCAGCACGGACCTCGAATACCTCTGTATATATACATCAAATACTGCCCACAGTATTTGGCCAGTTCAGCACGTTAGAATAACTCCAGTGTGACTAGATTAGCTCAGGTTTCAGATCTCATTTCAGGACATTATGAACACCGAGATTTAAAGAACGTGAATACCTTAGTTTGGTACCTTGCTAATATAAAACGCAATAATGTTTGAACGATCAATGCTTACACTACAGATACCTTGCTCGTGTCTTAGCTGCGTAGGCAGGGGATTTACCTCTTTGAGTGATTTAAAAAATGATATGTCTACATAACTGATGTCCCTCTCGGATATATTGAATGTTCGTTCGTTGATATTTGAAAATTATGCTTCTTAGAATTATGCTTTTAGCATTACTACCTGTATTGATTTTTAATTTCTTTTGCCCATCTAACGATTTTTAAGCGTAATTAAAGAACCTCTTAGTGCGTTACAACAGGGGTTGGTTGATGCAGAATACTGTGACTTTTCTTAGTGAGCATATGTGTTGAACTGCATCATTGTATGTGATGGTATCAGCATGGTAGCCGCAATATTGTATCTCAGTGGGCTGGTACTATAAGGACAGAGGTCCGGAGTATTCAAAGCAGACACTTACGTTTGTGTATGAGCGTCACTACATGAGATCATCTTGAAATCGACATTAAGGCCAATATATTTGCCCGTTTTTCAATTTCAAAATATATAAACTGAAGAGAAATAGAAAGCAAATACCCTTATGGGGCTAACATCCAACCCTGTCGACGTATTTCACACATTTACTGTAATTTTCATTTGGACATTAGGTTTGTCTTGCTTCTGCCTAACCTTTGGATAATGTTTGCAATTATTCGATCATATCCTTTCAAACATACTTTCTATTGCCCGACAGTTTACAATGTTGCGTGTCTTTTGGAATTCAGTATAAGTGACATTAACGGTAGCATGTGTTGTGTCAATGTTCAGCGATGGTGTTTAATTGACATATATTTATACAGAAACAGTTTGCAGGCCTCATCCTGAGACATTAATCAGATTGTTCACTGCATGTGATGCCCAAAACAGATAACACATGAAAAGCGGTGAATGATAGAGGGCATGATCGTAGCTTTGTACGAATGTACATCGGGTGCTTCAAAGCTGTGCTAAAAGAGGAAGTGTAACATTTCGGAATGTTAACATTCATACTTCACTCAGGTCTGTCTGGTTACAGTGAACTGCGCCAGTTGTGATTTGATTGGTTTTGTGGGACATGTTTGGCTCTCCGATTTCGGTGCTTCTGGTAATTTTCAGGAAGTTTTCATTACTCCGGTGTGTCGTTATTCGGCCTTTTGTCTGACGATGGAACCGTGACTTTATTTATTGTGTCAGGTACAACTAGGTGAATCATTGAAGTGACTGAATTGAATTAAGCTGTTGAAGCATTCTCAGACGCGTTTCCAAGGAGATCTTTCAATTTACTCCCATTAAATTATCGATTCATGTCACAGTATGTATAGAATGTGATTTTACCGTGTGTGTGAATGTCTCTTGGATAGATTGAACTGGGATAATTTCGAATCGATTTATGAATAGTTCTTGTTTGCCGACACGATTGTAGACTTTGTATAATGTGGGTGGTGTGGATATGATGTGTATGAGTGCTACTTGTGTATGTGTGTGTGGTGGTTGTGTCTTTGTGTGTTCTATGTGTGCAGAATGTTATGTGTGTGTGTGGTGTGCGTTATATGTGTGTAATGTTATGTATGTCCATGTGTTTGGTGTTTTGTGTGTGTTTGGTGTTTTTGTGTGTGCATGTGTGTACGGTCTGTGTCATGTGTGTTTTGTGCGTGTATAGTGTGTTATGTGTATATGGCGTGTGTCTTATGTGTGTTACATGTGTGTATGTTAAATATGTATAATGTTATGTGTGTGTGTGTGTGTGTGTGTGTGTGTGTGTGTGTGGTGCGTATGTTATGTATGTGTAATGCAATGTGCGTCTGTTTGTATAATGTATGTTTGGTGTTGCATGTGTGTGCATGGTGTGTGTGTTATGTATGGTGTAAGTGTTTTTGTGTATGGTGTGTGGATGGTGCGTTTTGTGTGTATAATGTATCTAATGTGTCATGTGTGTGTACGTGAATGTCTATGTGTATGTGTGTGTTTCTGTGTGAATGGCGCGTTTAAATATTCACCTGCTTTAAAATGCCCCCTTACTATTCAGCTATTGCCTAAATATTAAACTGCTGAAAAGCCGCCTGTAAATGATTAATGACGCGCAGTCAACCAAATCTGACCACCAAAGCCATTAAGTGACCTCTGATGACCAACACAAGTCGCCGCGGACTTCTTCCAACCCAGAATCCCCACAAGGGCCATTGGATGTGAAGATCCGAGACATCGCTAATACTTTGAAGAATGTTCTCAAACTGGTTATCTGCTTAATGAGACCGATGTTAGATAACTAACCAAAACCTCCTTAATATCATTTCATCTCGCAAGCAAACTCGCCCTTAACTCCAATATATTCTCAACCAATCTTGTCACCGTGATGACAGTGACGCACCATATGAATAGCTGCTAAAGGAGTTATCACATTCCCGAGCCCCGCTGTAAAACGTCCACATGTATGAAAATACAATTGTGACTTTTTTGTCCTCACAAGCAAGCTGAATTTCAGAAAAACGAAAACCCGGTGGCAGAGATGATTAGATTTGGCATCGGAATTTTGAAAGCCTCTGAAATGAAGTTCGATTTTCCAACTTCGTTACTCAAAATTTGCGTAGAAGGGAATTTGAATTGAATGAGGTGCATTAGGTTTGGCTTTGCGGAATATTATAGACACAAGATATCATTCCATTTTGCCATATTGTATCAGCCTGTCCAAGTATGTATCATGTATGTCAATACTTTGTTGGGTTCGAATAAACCTCAACTTAATTTCAGTCCGGATACTTTGGTAATCAGAATAAGTGCGTTTGTTTTATAGCAGCTTTGAGCAGTATTGTTACCATTTCAGTGTCAATGAGATTTCCAAAGAAAGACAGGAAAATACCAACAAATCTACTACATAATCTGCGCGAGCAGGAGTCAAACCTAAATCTACCATAGAATCATATTACTGAAACGCCCGAGGTCTGAACAGCCGTTTTGACTTCTCCGACTGGTACAACCGTGAAGCCTCATATTACACTCAAGCTGATAATTGTTCCCCATGTTCTTCATTGTTACATTGACGTACAAGCTCAGCTCCTCACAAGGAAGGCAGAGGTTCGATTCCCATGTGAAGCTCATTTCTTGTTTGCCCTCTCATGATAGTTCTGGAAGTTGCCAAAAAATTAATTTCACATGATCAGGTTTCCAGAGATGCACACTTTTTCTCCTAAATCCTTTCTCTGAATGATGAACTCCCCAAATGCCTTGTCCCCGCATGTGTCTTACATTACTCTACAAAAAATGTCCTCAAAAATGCTTCACAGCCAAGTGAGCATTTTTCCCTACCGGTGTCCTTATTTCAATTCACTTGATCCAACCGAGAATGAAATCCTATCATGCTTCTTGTCGCATCTGAGGAACGCAATAAATATCAAGTGTCCACACAAAAAAATCAGAATCTGATCAAATGGAACGTTGCATGAGTCATCCACGTCAAATAGTTAAATGCGAGCTTCAAATGACTTTCTAGACTCTGACAGATGAAACATTAAACGAGGCTGAAATTCATGAGAAAGTTTAATGTTACTTCTAACTCGGTGTGAACCTACATGTACCTCAGGCTTTTGTTTCGCCCGGCGGTTGCGTGTGTCTGTATATTACCATGTACATGGTGTCGGCGAGTAATCGTTCTAGCGTTTATAGAACCTGAGGCTTAATTGAAGAAAGTCATTGTATTCCATAGTCTGGATCTTGGATCTCCGTGCCACTTTTAACCTAAGCCTTGCCGTCGTTACTGTTATGCTCTTGTCAAGCACGGTTAAAACCAGGTCTGCTCAAAATACCTATGACATACTGTTTTGGTTTCGAATAATGAGATTTCGAGAAAGTACTGACACATTGGGATGTTGCGCTTAAATGGTGAATTGCGAGTTCGTGCTTACAGAATGCATTACGAGTTTGTGCGTACACGATGCATTGAGCGGCTGTGCTTAAATGATGCATTTCGACGTTGTGCTTACGTGATTTATTACGAGCTTGTGCTTACATGCTGCATTGCGTCGTTGTTCTTACACGATGCATTGCGTCGTTGTTCTTACACGATGCAATGCGAGTTTGTACTTACAGGATGCATTAGGATGTCGTGGTGACAGTATGCATTGCGAGCTTGTGCTGAGATGTTGTATTGAGAAGTTGGGCCTACAGGATTGCCCGTTAGTGCCAATTAGCAAATTGTGCTTGCATGAAGCATTGAGGGTTTGCGTTTAAAATAGTAATTTTTGGGGGAGGACCATAAAAAAGCACAAAAAATAAATTCAATTTGGATGGTATGTTTCTTGAAATCGTTGATAGTTACACCTACCTCGCTATAACGCTCCATAGAAACAGACAACTCGTTGCGAGTATCAAAACTGTAAGTAATAGTGCTTCGAAAGCAATGTATAATTTAGTTTAAAAAACTAGAAAGTTAGACTTGCCTTTAGATTGCTTATTGTCAGCATTTGATTCAATGGTAACACCTATCTTGACCTACGGGGCTAAAGTGTGGTCTTTTGAAAACCTTGAAATTCTTGAGAAAATTCATTTAAAATTTTTAAGACTCATTACAGGATTAAGAAAATCAACCGGTCGTTTCATGCTGCATGGGGAACTAGGAAGATTCCCTATTAGAGTTATGAGATATAAACGTTTATTAAACTTTTGGCACAAACTAACTTACCAAGAAGGTGTTTCTAAGCTTTTTCTAAGCTTACCAACTTAATTTACAATTACCCATCATTCCAAAGAAGAACAAGTAAAAACTGTAATCCCTGGCTACAGCACTTTAAAAATATATTAGACTCTACTGGACTATCTTATGTTTATGAAAATCCATCAACTTGCACAACCCAGTGGCTGGTCTCAAAAGTTGATTATATTCTTAAGGATCAGTTTATCCAAAACTGGCACAATGACATTATTTCTAGCCCCGAGGGAATTTACTATCAACATCTAAAGTCGTTTCCTAATTTTGACGAATATCTCTTTCTCCCAAAACGTATGTCACTGCCACTGTTGGAATTTAGAACATGTAAACATAATTTACCTATTGAGACGGACCGCTGGTATAATATTCCAAGGGACGAGAGAACGTGCCAGCTATGTACTTCTAAAAACATTGGGGACGAGTATCATTATATTTTCCATTGTAAAGCATTAGATACTTTGAGGAAGCAATATCTACCCACCCATCTAATCATTTTTCCTAATGTAATAAAGTTTACGAAAATACTTCCTGTTAAATCTTCGAAAGATATAGTGAATCTATCAAAATATATTGTAAAACTATCATCCCTTGTCAAAAAATATGTTAATGTGTTTACATGTTGTTTTCCTGCCATCTTGGATCTGAGCTGATTTTGTGTTTGTATATATGTCTAGATTATATGCTCTTGTACCACCAAGGTGGTTTTTTGAGAATAAAGAAATTGAATTGAATGCAAGATGCATTTCAAGGTTGTGATCTTGCCGAGAACGGTTAAAACTGTTGTCAACTATGTCAGAAAGCCTGACCCCTTTGGTCGCCTCTCACAACAAGCATGGGTCACTGGAGCCCAATTACACCCGGATCTTCGCGGGTATTGACATGCAATATGCATTGTACGGTTGTGCTCATGCCAAGTACCGTTACCTTAAAAGTCTCATCAACATAATGCAACTATATATATCATTGTGAAGGTGCGATCAGTATAGCTATTCATATTATGCACTTTTGTGATTCTGTGGACGACTCATGAATGCTAAATGACTTTCTTCGGCCGCATTCTTATCAATCTAATTGAAAGCCTCTTGTCCTGAACACTCAAGTGAAAACTCTTTCGCTATTCAATTATCTTAGCGAAAACAAAGCTTGATTGACGACTGAGAGTATTGTTCCTTTGATCTCAACAAGCTGACCTTACTAGGTAAGAGTGTCATTAACAATGATCAGAAACGTCGGTGAGTGAGCGTCAGCGTAGGGTAAGATATTTACCGACACGCAAATCAAAGTACATCGTTGATGTTATCTACCACTGTATTTAAGAAGCATGAGTAGCATGTAAGTAGAATACATGATATTAACTATCGGTATCTACCATCGATATTCTATTATGAAGTACATTTTAACATTTCTGTTGATAAATCTACTTCCTGCTGGGCACGGATTATTATTCTGAAACCTTAAATCTGCCAAAGTTGGTTATTGGTCCATTTACCTTAATGATACTTGATAAAGCACAATAATATACATGATGGTTCGAGATGGTGGTCTGATGGTCAAGACAAGTAGTTTGGCTTACAAATGTACTGTTACCGCTGACGTATGACAGACTAACAAAGTTATTCCGAACTTTGAATTGTCGAACGAACGGTTGTCTTGAAGGGCACATTCCCACCTACCCAACTTATTAGGGGAATTAAAAGAACAGTTAAGGGTCAGTGACAGCGCAGGGTGAATTTGTTACCCCTGCTTTGGCTGTGAAATAGGTTCTCCCAGCACTCCAGTCAGGGCCAATCAGATCAATCTCATGACCATCGGCGAACATAACTGACCAGACACACTGACAATCATACCAGTTGCTAGCAATTATGTTTGATCTGAGTCAGCCATATTCATATAGGATACGTATTGCTGCTTCGTTACCCTCAAATTCTCTCATGATCAATAACAATACAGTTACCAATAATACAGTTACCAAAATTACAAAACAAACATATTACTTCCTTCCTTTACTCATTCTTTAATCACTGGTACTGACTGACACTGATTCCACACCTTTTTCTATGTATAATTAATAAATAAATGATATACACTGAGTCAACACTAGTTGATATTTTACTACATTTGGTCCCGGATACAATTTCACAGGAAACAAAGTAAGGGATTACATGGGATTATCGCGCACCAGTGATTTCTTCTACTGAAACAATGGGATTTGGGTAAGTGACAACTCTCGAAGAAAATGCTTGGTCCATGTGTATTCATATTTGGCCATTTTGAGGTTGTGTCGAACCGTGGCTAACATTTGAAATATTTACGTCACAGCGTTTACAGTGGTTGTATTGCTTATGAACATAATTATCATTTTTAACAATGAATTACACCGCCGTGATACGTTGAGGAAATGTTGGCAGCTTTGAACAGCAATATTCTTAATGTGACCAGATGTGTCGGGAGAGTGAGAGTGATATATGCCGGCTATATGGCGACAGTCTGTAAATCTGGACCAGACAGTCCAGTGATCAACAGCATGAGGATGGATCTACGCAAATGGGAATCGATGACATGTGTCAGCCAAGTCAGAGAGCCCGATCCCGTTAATCGGCTGTTACGACAAGTATGGATTACTAAATATCAATTTTATACCTGGATCTCCAAGGGCCTTAAAACAACATGAACAGAGCTGTGTATGGAAAACCTTGAACACAGAAGACATGCTCAAAAACCATTGATCACAAGAATGCAGAACCGTCATTCCATACTTGGTTCTGCTTTCCGTGTTATTCATAACGTCATATTCACACAGTCGTTTAACAACACCCCGTTCATCTATATTCTTGGCTATAGGGTTATATATAATCTGTCAACACTGAATGGGGATGTTTTGTGCATTGTTTACCCAGTATTCCTCTTAGTTAAAATGTAGGCATTTTTTTTACATTTCTTCAGTGATTCATATGTGGGTTGGATGAAAGAAAAACTGGTAAAGGCTGTAATCTGTTCTCACCCCGTGGGATGCCATTGGTCATTGTTGATTCAATGCCCACGTCCGTCCTAGATGACGAGGACGGGGAAGATCGGCTTGTTACAACGTGTCATCCGCCTGATTGTGTGCCATCATAGCCTCGCCATTTACTTTATCAGATCCGATTATTTGAAAGCCTCTGTGACATTTCGTATCTTGAATTGTGTCTCTTGTGTGAAAAAACCAGATTTACTCAATCCCTTCTTTGCGAATGACATTGTATTCCTTCTCAATATGTTAAGGGGTCAAATTGTCTCTAGAATTGGTGTCGCCTACTATATGGTCCATGGCTGTCTTTAACAACACTGCTTATAAAACGCTCATGAGGGTTAGGGGTTTGGGGAAATGAGGAGTTATTTGTTATTGTTCAAGGCTCCTTTACACTTATTTCGAAATGGATAAGATTCAAGGAGAATCAGACGGAAATTCGAACCGCATTCGGGAGAGAATGTCAAAATAAACAATTTTTTCAAGCTTTGTAAGAATGCGACTCCTAAATGCTATCTGACGTTTCAGTTACAGGTGGCCATGCGATTCGGCGATGCTCTGATGAAGTCAGGGTTCATTTGAAGAGCGTTCGGAACGTTCTGACTGCATTCGGGATGTATTTGAGGTACATTCGAATTCGAGCTGTATTCCAACTTCAGTCTAAATATTCTGATACATTTGAAGAAAATTTCACCTGAAATCCAGCAGCAGTCGAGATACATTCCGACGCATTCGAGACATCCTGACAGGATTGAAAGTTGCTTTTCTTTCATGTTCTTCCTCGAATATGTTCTGAATACTTAGAATGCAGTAACAACATTTAGAATGGAATAAGAATACTTAGAATGCTCCAGTGCACCTCAAATGGCGTTCCATATTTTCCACTTCGAATGTACCTCGAACGTTTTGATACATGTTCAAAATATTCGGGCATGTTACAAGAACTGACCCGAAGAGTTGGAATGATCTCGGAATGCTGTAAGAAGTTTTAGAATTCAGTTCGTTAATACATCAACGTTAAAGGTTTCGAGAGAAGTACAGCTGAAGTGACCCTTAAGTGACCCATCATCTCCTGTCATGCCCGGTTTATAAATCTCCAACATTTATTAATGCTACGAAATGTAGCATGGGGCCATTCACGACTGATCTGATTTACGCACGTTTGTCGTCTAACGCCAATTTCATCCATAGGACCTAAGATCTGAACAAGCGAATCTGGACCAGACAGTGCAGCGATTGATAATATTAGTGAGGGTACGATGATATGGTTCTAAGACCCCTGACCTACATGTGATGTAGAATACGCCTTGACAAGTATAAATGAACTAGTAACACATAACAAGCATAATGTCCCTTGGTACACAATAGCTGAAAGACTTATGTCGCGCTGATTGTTTCCTTGCATGATACGCGCAATAATCACAAGTCTACTCGTAAAGTCACCTCAAAGTTATATCTGTTGAATGAAAGCAATTACTCGGACGTGTGGGTGAAGATGAAAAATAAGGTGGCTAATTGTGAAGAGCATGTTTCAAGGGAGAAGACTTAATTGATCTGTACATTGCATCAAGTCGAGGGAGCGTCTACCATTAAATAGCGGAAATTAAATATCAGGAGCTACTGTAAACATAAAGATTTACAGCTGAGAGGATCTGAAAGCGTGGGTCGACGCCTTTCAGACCTCCAGTTGTCAAACATTTACTTGACTCAACAACTGACAGACGTGAAGGATTCACCGCTCAAGGGGGAGGCTAAGTTTTCAGTTAAGTGAGTATCTTTTTAGGCTTCAAAATCGTCTGTCCATATCGTGTTTCCTGTATAATAATTGTAATGTTGTAAGTTTGATGCTGTTTGTCAGCACATACATGTGAAGAATTAGCAAGGCGTGTACATTGAGTTTACATACTCCCATGATTCCCTTAATGTTGCATAAACACGTTCAGAAACTTATGTATGATTGACTCATAGGTGTTTTGCTACAAGTGTTTCATCACCATGTAAACCTAAACTGGTGTTTGATTCTGTTACATTCGAATATATAGTAAAACATATTTAAAATAGTGTCTCCTTGTCTTAAACACTCAGGGGATTCATTTGATCTGAAGGAAAGCTGTGTCCTTCTTCACTGTTATAGATCCCATGTGATCCTTAACAAAAATATAAATGGCTCGCTTTGTAGTAAAAATATTATGTCGTGAACTCTCATAAATTTATGAGATATTTATTTAGACGCGTCGATTTGGACGTAAAGAAAGTTTAGTAAGTAGCCAAGATTAACAACGTAAATGCCATCTTGCTTCATGAGATACCTACTATGGAAGGGTGGGAAGACACCAGGTAGATCTGGACAGAAATTAAAACCCGATAAAAGCACAGGCGGATGACATGAGCGCTTCGTAATGACGACGAGATTTGGAGGGTTTACGTCAACAACAGTAAAAGCCACATGGTGGACAGACAAGTTTCAGGATTAGTTTGGCCATGGTGGGAATGTACACATATGTCCTTGGTCAGATTTTCATATCTCAGAAAGTCGAGGATTTACAACTATATTTTTTACTTTAGGTCCTATTTATTTTTGCTTTCCCGTGCAGGATTTCAAGTATTTATAGAGTGCTATCCAGTCGATCGTAGGTGACAAATGCTTCACGCTGCAGGTGTCTTCCACAACACCACACACTCATTATATGAAGCATTAATACTAATGCTGTTTCATGAACACACACCAAGAAAACCGGTCACGTTTCCCTGGTAGTGTGTAAAGGGAATCTGATCCAGAACCCAGAATACAATTGCAGGATCTCGCTGCGTAACAGATGAAGAAAGTTAAGCATTAGCAATGTTATATTATCGGCGCTGATTTGATGACGGGACATTATTGTCTGCCTGGTGTATCTTATTCTGTTAACACTGAACATCTACAGGCAATGCAGGTTTTCTTGAAAAAAGAAAGAAATCCAGACGTGAGGTATATGTTTTCTACGTGTTGCTTTACACATCGATCAAACGTTTTTTTATTTACATTTCATGTCTGCGGGCACAAATGAAATATGTTAGTGAATGTGTCTGAAGACGTCTCCTGTTTTAAGAAGTTCTTTCTGTTTTGTTTTGTTTGCAACCATAGATTGCACATGCATGATACAATCATAATAAACTATAAATAACACCTAGGAGGGACTACTTTCATCAAGTTCCATACATCGATGACTTCAGAACAGAATCCTGATATGTTTACTGATATTAACAATATACCGAGAGTATGATATCGGAATAAACAAAGATCGCTTCATTCCTATTTCCAGTCAGTATTATAGGGTTAGCCTGGTGGAAGAAACAATGACTTAAGCTTACATTACTTCCATATAAAATGACTTTACATGATAATTAAACAAATAACGTCTGTTTTGCATATCCGGTGTATGTATGTTTATGTAAGGTTAAAAGGTCCAAATTCGAAGAAAAAGCTAAACTTTATACGTTTTTCGTATGTTTTGTATAAAACTTAAGTCGTTATACTATTACGATGTATATTTTCAGATCTTCCGTGTTTTTTATGTTAATGTCAGTTTAGACATATCAGTTTAGCAAATTACAGCTACATGTATCAATCGTAAGTCCCCGCATTAACATCTTAGTTTGAGAGGTAAAGTTCAAATTACTCGTACGACGATAGCATGGGAAGACAATTTAGAAATGTCAGACAGCTATTACAACAGAACTACGGCTATTATGATAAGGACACTGGCTGATTTAAAATAATTCAATACAACCATTGTGTCAAAATGTTGTAATGTTTCGGTGGCGACATTAAAAGGAGTGTTGATTAAAATGTTACATTGTGAACATTAATTTCATGCGCCTCATACATGGCAAACATCAAAAGATTTAATACGTGTTCTTCGACCATATATCCTTGGCGCACTCCTGTGTGCAATCAAAGTACATCAAAGACATGATAGCGGCCTGAATTTATACCAAGTTGAAATATCAGTCAGGTAATATTAAGAACGGTATTTCAGCTGTAAAATGAGAAATGGCGTTGATGGGGGAATTGGTAACAGGAGATGTCTCTTACACAAAGTGTCTCTTTCTGGACAGGAGACAGTCAGAGTCTCGTCACTTAAGCATACCGGGAAAATATACCAGTCAGATTCTTTCTGAAAATGTGGCACCTCTGTTTACATTAAGCATCAATCCCAACTACCGTATTTCTTCTCATAATTGCACAGGTGCGTATGAATTGAGCAAACTCACAGAACCAGCGCAACGGAAATATACATATTGATTCTCCATTAGCATTTTATTGAAAATTCCATTGGAAGCATATGCCACACCTGGCGCGTATTACAGACCCAGGGCTTATTGGTTACCCGCTGCTTATTAGAGGAAATACAGTAACTCGCAAAGTAACTTATGTTTGTACTTGAGAAACACAGTTTTATCTACCACCATGATAGTGGAAAAAATAAATGTTCTGATCTTAACTATTATAATCAAAACAAGGAAAGACAGAGGCGATACTAGGTAGTATCAACTGAAATGCGTTGTGACATCGGTTACCAAGTGTACTTACACACATTAAAATTGCTTAGTGACGTCATTACTGCGTGGCGTAATGCAGAAAGGATGCTTTGTACTGCCTTTGAACTCTCAACGAAGCATTTTAGAATTTAGCGTAGTTCTGATTTCCTATGAAATAATAAAAGCAGTAAGGTAACGGACATGGGACCTCTATTTAACGTCAGTCATGAATACCACCAATAACATAAGTAACACGCTGAGGTCAATCAAGTTAATTGGCAATTTTCATTAGAAGACTAGTCTTAAGAGACAAGACAGACTGGAAATGATTATCCTCTGAAGAATGGGCTGTCAGTCGGCATGCGACTGAGGGTTCAGACAACATCGGTCACCCCTAGATTTCATTATGGGTGCTGATCAATCACACAGCATTGCACTTCACTGTCAGTAAGGAATACAGATGTTTCGATCGACAGAAAGAGTTTCTGAAGCCAGAATCATGACTCAGTTCTTTTCAAAACTTTACTTCACTGTACGTTTTGATAAGCGATTTCTATGTCCATCCCATTCATGTTAACTTTTCATTTGCGTGATGAAGACTTCAGCTTGAGGATTTTTAAGGAAAGCAAGGCTTATGGATATCAACATCTTATCAACGACGTTTAGGGGTGTGTGCTTGCTCCTTCGTCACCTGATGCACCTTATTCAATAAAGAAGTTGACATTCATAAGTCTTGCTTCCCTCGCGCATGCCATTTCTAAATGCCCTTCAAACATTATGGAGATTTGTGTTTTATCTAGTGTCTTGCTTTACCTGACCGGTTGGTTTGTGATGATTGCTGTACTTCATTTACGTAAGCTAAAGGTATCACTACACAAGTTCCCCACGATTCCGAAAAGGATGAGGGTGTTAGCTTTTCGACAACTGCTACTCAAAAACCAAAGTGAGGGATCATGTTTTTACTTTTTTTCGCGAAAACTCTTCCTAAGTAAAGAAAAAGAATAAAGAACGGTATCCCTGCACAAGTACCTCACAATTACACCAAGGATGTTGATTTTTAAGAACTGCTGCTCACAAAGCAACGTGAGAGGGTCATGTCCTTTTGACTTCTTCTCGAAAACTCTCACTTTGTCTCATACAGATTGTCAGTGATGAGGAAAAACAAGTGAGTGGTCTCTGTTGTATGATTTCAGGTCCATCTCCTGACATAAGTATTGGCCTCCACATCATAATGAAACCCTACTATGCCTTAGCCGTATGTGCAATCTTCGCAATGGTGCTTGTCATCGCCGGTGCTCAAGGTAAGAGGGAGCTGTTTTGAAGATGCTCAATATGAATTCAGGTATTTATATACTGATGCCATGGATGGGAGTTTAGCTCACCTGACGGCGATGATTGCATTGTAAATATGTTGTTCATAATCCAAATCGGAAATGTTGAATATTTTGTGTATCTTGTGTATATTTAGTGAATCTCCTAAATGCATATATTATATGAGGTTTAAACTTTGTTAAACGTTGAAAGATATTTGTGCTGTGACATCCTTATTTATTTAAGAATTACTATATTAAGGTTTCGGTGCAGTAATTTTAATACTACCGTTGAAGGTGCTGGTATAATGGAATTGAATATAACGAAGGACAAATATAATGATGAATAAAAATCAATATCATGTACTACTTATTTGTAATGCCTATAATACACTGAGAACTAAATATATAACAAAGCTCACTAAAGAACCACGGTCTCATTAATCTTTTACAAATCAAAGCTGATGCTGTTATTTATAATTTTGGCCTGTGCTTATATCATGTACAGAAATTGATAAACTCCAGGAAGTAGAGCTGGAAAGTTGGGTTTTGCACATCCAGTAAACACAGTGTCAGTCTAATTTTATTATGGCCGATGGCCTCTTTACTGAATATTTACCGCCTGGCTGTCTTTAAACCTACTAAAACAATGACGCTGAAACGTCGCCATTATGTCTAACTTGAGAGCTTGGCGACACATCCCATCCCCCAAAGGAGCAATATTAAAATGAAAACTTTTAGAACAATGAATTACAAAGCCATTCTTTTCTTTTTTTGAAAAAGTTGCTAATTCTATTTGGATGTCTTACAATGTACATTTGTCTTTCTGAACACAAAATCCACAGAAACGAGAAGATCAATGTAGGTGGAACTTCCCATCCTTGTTTCCATAATAACAACGACCAAACATTGGCAAGGCCACAGCAACCATATTGAAATTCAGCTTATTTACATTATTCGTTCGTCTTTTAAAAATCATAGTCGATTTATCAAGTGACTCAACACATTTGTTTGGCTGTATTTCAATATTTTATATCTAGACATTTACGGTTGATACATGTGCATGTATGTGTTTTGTTTGTTGTTAACGCTGCACACAACACTGCGGCATGTGTGCGTGGGTATCGTAAGAAAAGATGACGAACCCTGGTTTTGAGGCTACATGTTCCTCTTTCTTGGTGTGCGCGCGAATGCAAGAACAATGTACACACAAACACAAACAAGAAAAACAACAAACATAAGAAAAGAAAAGAAAGAAACCAAGTACAGACACCATTACTATTTCCTGCTACTATGATAGCATGCTCATAGGACGAGTTCAGATGTTGCTGGTCAAAAATTCAAAATGATATACCATGACTACAGCCAATAGTTCATTGGTCAAGTACAGGTGGGTAACCCATCATGGTAGGATGTATTTGCTTAAGTGAGTGAGTGAGTGAGATTAGTTTTACGCCGCACTCAGCAATATTCCAGTCATATGGCGGCGGTCTGTAAATAAGCGAGTCTGGACCAGACAATCCAGTGATCAACAACATGGGCATCTATCTGCGCAATTGGGAACCGATGACATGTGTCAACCAAGTCAGCGAGTCTGACAACCCGATCCCGTTATTCGCCTCTTACGACAAGCATAGTCGCCTGTTATGGCAAGCATGGGTTGATGGAGGCTTATTCTACCCCGGGACCTTCACGGGTGTGTATTTTCTAAAGAACGAGTCCACATAAAGGTCACAAATCACAAACTGTCTAAATGCCTGTATCGATCCAAGGCAATGTTAATTCATCTATGTACGGAACCTCAAAAACCTAATATATTGCACTTTTGCAGTCTGGACAAGACCTTTCAAAAAATTGATGTTTGAATTTCAGGAATGACTCTATATCCAAACAAGACTGCGCAATATGCTAATGCTATTCAAACACGACGGGTGTATTTCTCATAAAGGTCATTGCGTTTTAGTTAACACGAAACATTTTTTCTAAGATATTATTCTAATAACTGATGCAATGGCAAACGCTTTTAAACAATGAGATAGGAGAATATATTTCTCTTCTCGACTCTCCATCATGTGAATTCTTTCAGATATGCTATTCAGAAGATTGAAGCGGAATCAAATTACATAACGTTAAAATAAACAACACCATGCAGGATGTGATAAAGCAAACTCTGCTATGTGACCAAATAGGTATATCCACAAAAGTAACCAAACAAACCATCAACAACAAGATAAAAGCTGTATCTACATAACTCTATACCATTGAGTTACAAAAGAGCATGTTCTTTCAACCTTGATTTCAAAGAACGTCATGCTACGGTAAGGATAGTCGAGAGGACTATCACCATGTTTGTATCACACTTCGTGGAAGTTACTCTTCGGAGTGTCGTGTGTGTGTATGTGTGCGTGCGTGCGTGCGTGCGTGCGTGTTGCAGATGATACATGCAGTCGATGGGATCTATTGCATAATTCCCATAGGTATATATTGTAATAATATCTTTTGTTTTTGACAGATTTGAATTTGTTTGGTCGTGAAGAAACATCAGAGGACCAACAAAGTGCACAGAATATCGAGAAAAAGTGAGGACTAACTCTCTTTATGTTTCTTGCTTAACAATGCAGTTCTTACTATTCTGGGTGCCTGACGGTGGTCTGTAAATAGTCGAACGTGGACCAGAAAATCTTGTTGATATCATGAGCATCAGCCCACAGTGCCAGATGTGAAGACGCACCTGCTTGCTTGACGCAATCATTGTTGGGATCATGACAACATGAGCCCATTAGCATGGACTGCTTAAGCCGAATCCTAAGCCTCATATTAACTGGGTATATGCCAATTTAATTTCCATAGAGGAACTTACAGAAGTACCTCACACAAGTTTCAGGCTCTGTGTCAGAAAGATGCATGTCTTGACATAGTTGACAACCTTGGATAAAGCATACTTTCTGAGAGTATGACATGAATGATCGCTTGGCTTTCCGTCAGTGAGATGTGTTCAGCTGGAAACAAAGGAATGTTTCAAGCAACACATTTGACATACATACCACTTTATTCCACTTCAAGAAATTCTGTTGTGTACATCTTTGGATATTGTTAGGATGTCGTCTCCATGATCATTGCCTTCTCTTTCAGATAATCATTCTTGAATTTCTACTTCTAGGTACGCACGTCTGTCCTACTTCCGGTCACCTTCACGCCCCCGTTATGGATGGAACAACAGAGGAAGGGGACGCTACTCTAGGTGAGGATAAAAGGGTTGTTGGTAGTTACCTCCCTTATCACGGCAGGAAAACATCGTTCCAACTTTCTGTACACGCAATACCTTCTTGCTTCTTGAAAAGTAAAACTCTCTTGGTGTCACATGCCAACATCATATCCAGTCTGCACTGACAAATTAAGTGTTTGCGTGGACGGAAACACGGAATGATGCCAATGCCAGTTTTCATACCAATGCTGCCATTGTAGAGCATTTTGGTGTGTCACCTGCTTGTAGTACACACATCACAATGGGGTGCATAACATGCTGCACATCATCAATTAGCATTTATTGTTATCACAGCGTACTGACGTGTTACATTCCTTCATTTCAATCAGTTTCGTTGACTTGGTTGTAGACATATATTGTTTCCAATTTTGGCGTACATATCAGTTGTCAAAATATCCATCAACGAGTAACGAGGCGTCTCAATGGTTGTAATGAAGGATGCTGTGTCTGTTCCGAGTGTTTTTATATGAGTATATAGATATTAATGTATACGTTCCTTCGTTGATATCACCAAACATTTTCAAGAAATAGTATCAAAATACATTGATAGTGAGCGTGATGTGCACGGTTTGTTGCTGAAATATGACAAATCATAAAAGGAAAGACAATGCTTTTATTTTTTTAAACCATGGTGACTGCGTGTTTCTTTTGTAACTTAAAGCGTTTGTCCTCTCCGATCAGCATCGTTTGTCAACACAGAACCATTTTTAAAGTGCTAAAACTGACAACTGTTGGTGTTTTAAAACATTTGTTGAGTCTGACTTGTCTGAAAATAAAGTAAAGATGTCACCATTTCATCACTGAAGCATATCAAAATTCAACGTAATTTTTATTGTGGTAAAACATGGAACTCCTTGGACTAGGAGCATAAACGTGCATACATAAATCGTTTCGAAATCAATTTCTGTTTGTGTGCATGGTTATCATTTGACGATTGTTGCAACTAACATGCCTCCTAGTTAGTTTCTATGTTAGATTGTTATTGCCCACCGTCTAGCATTCCTTTTGTTTCCTCTCTTTCATCTCAGATTACTGACATTAACATGACTATACCTGTATATTGTGGACAGTACTTGAAATAATGTATTGACATCAGGAAATATTGATCTTTCATTAAAGATAAAAAAAATCCGCCCATTACCCGCAATCAACAGGTCTAGTTTGAACATGTAGTTGTTTATAACCAACCTAAAATAATTCAACACAGAACACTAGTACGATTGTATCACTTCCCTCTCTGACCAGAACCCTTAACGTACCCTTTTTTACTAACGTTCCTCAAAGTTGACCCCGTGTATGCTGCAGAGTGCATGGTGAATTTAAGTTAATTTGTGCACAGAATTGTTGTAGTTTTTGTAGCATTGTATCCACTTTGAAAATAAATGTCCGTATTTCAGACCTGTACAGAGATCACCTATGTATGGATGGAGGCATCGTTCAAGGTATTTGATGGGGCCACTAAACAGAATAAGTGGCAACAATTTTTCATACTCTTATCTTTCTTTGCATTTCAGAACCTGCAATCGAGTTTAAGATATATTAAAATGTAATCATATATATAGATATATAGATATATAATTGGAAATGGTCTGTTTTGTTGTCTTTTTGTTTAGTTAATGATCACGTGATCACCATCATTTGTTGTTTTGTAAGGTATATGTACATATTTTTAATCATACTCCCCTGCATTTTTTGTATACACGTTTAGTAAATAGTTCGATTGCAGATTCAATACTCATGATTCGCCTGACTACTCTTTGCAGTAAGAAAACACTGTTTCAATATATTAACGTTTGACTGTACTGTTTTTATTCATATAGAAATCGCTTTGACATTAGTTTGGGCTTAAGTATTTCCTAACGCAGCTAAGTCTTTCGTGGTGCTGATGGTTGGTTGGCCTTCCATCGAAATCTTCTTAACTTGCTTTAAGGTTGACAAACAAATCTTCGCCTTTCCGAATTGTTCAAACAGGGATATGAACTCGCCCTTGCGGCGTTTCATTCATAAAATATTTTTAGGTATCTGATTCTTTCTTATTGTTTGATTTGTGCTCAAATTTCGGCGAAAGCCTTAGGGGAATATTCTTAGTGTGTTTGTTTTTTTCTTTTTAAGGAGAAAATATTAACATACTTCTGTTTCTGTGTTAAGTATTGCTAGTGATACAAAGATTATATCTTCCTGTTCTCAGCCCGGGGAAAGCCATTATGATACACAGTGTCAAGAGTAATCGCTCCGGGTGTTCATTTTTAAGTAAATCATCGAAAATAGTAATAGTTTACGTCAATTATAGGGGGAAATGAAATCATGAGTTCCTTTAATATGCAGTTTTGATCAACTTGTAACAGAGATCTATTACAGTTACTTTGTTGTCTGTGTTTGATCCATGTCGAAAACAATCATTTGTGTTGCTCTGCACATTTCAGTCTCATGTACCACTTCATATAGCATGTCAAATTCATGATTTTGTTTTGAAAGCAAAACGGCAAAGTAGGAGCGAATTGGGAAACACAATGTTCATCAATACAATTCAACATATTTAAGTTTCCATATTCTCAAATATATAAGACACTGGTAATTTGGTTATAATGGAAAATTAAACTTATTGTTGATAGGTAGTTTTCCTTCGTCTTAAGGTATTTTGTTGAAAGTTGAAATTCCTACCAACCTTCCAGTTGGCTCCACAATACAAGGCGAGATGTGTTTCTCCATTTGATATGAATAGGTATTCCATAAGTTCAAGTGAATAAGTATGCATATGTCTTTGCCAGCCGTCCCAAGATGCCATGGGAGTACCTTCCCGACACCTACTGCTTCCGGAACCGATGCCGATCCAACTTTGACTGCTGCAAAAAATACAATTTGTGCAACCCAGCTGCCAAACTGTGTTACGACTGTTGGTATGGGCATCCATGCAGGCGCAATGAAGACTGCTGTGCAAAATACCCCACGTGTAACAAGCACAGGGGCATGTGTGTGGATTAAAGTACCTTGGACTTGATACACGGTTCCAAGAAACTGACATGAGATGGCTTTGCTTTAAGTAAGGTATTGTAATTAATTCTGACACGCATGTTATGCTTAGTGATGCCCAAGAATAAAGCCCCCTGTAATGTAGCCAGCTCAGTGTGTTATGACATATACCATTTTGTATAATAAGAATTTAAATGACCATGGTTAAAACAATTCAATACCGGCAAAGGAAAAGCCATTAAACATTTCTCTGCAACGCCTATCTTAAAAGCGAAGCTGTCGACATGATGTCCAACATTCCAAAGAGAGTACGACTAGGAATCACTTCAGGATAATTTCATAATTATGGAGAAACTCGCTTTGATGAACATGCTTTTTTTTGTCTTTATTTGTTGGTTATGCGTCATTGTTTACCCTTATCGTATCGGCAAAGAATATTTATTTTCATATGCATCTAGATACAGTGAGTATGTTGCCATTAAGTCACAGTCATGCATTCAGATCAATATAAAGCAAAAAACAACAACGTTTAGACATTGCTTTTTCTAAAAAAACAAAAACGGGTCATCCAACTCCACCAAGTGATTCAGACAAAGCGTATGCATATGTATGCGAACGCACTGACTCTCTAGAAAAAGTGATTTTAATTAGGATATTCATATACTTATTACTGTATATTTTATAATTCTATTTTATGTATATGTATATCGTTTTGAAAATTATATACTGCCAAACTTTTCAGGTCAAGATTTTGTGTTCATGATTATCGCCCCCGTAATCATGCCAGGTCATCATTCATGTCCGAGATTGTTTTGTATAAGGACACGTTATTTAGATTGTTGTTATTTACGTCATATACACATTCTTCAAGCGAGGGTATTTCCTATATTAGGACCTTGTATTTGACGCATAAGTGATTTCTAATCTGGATAGTTTTTCTTAAGTTATTCTGTTATATATTCTTTCGATATTAATAATCAGAGTGAAATTAATTAACTTTTATAGGCATCAGTGGTTCAAATCGTTTCAAGGCCAGTCAAAAGTCAGATTATGAATCTCATTTCATCAATATTTTAAGAAACAGAACCAACACTCATACCATCATTTCGCTCACAGTCGTGCTATGTAAATCAGATTATCAGCTTTTCAAAACATCATGAATAAACTATAATTTGAGTTCTGTTGTGTCTTGTTTAACAGGTTTTTGAAGCAGAAAGTATCCCTGGTGTTGATTCGATACATACTTAGGTAGAAACTCCAGGGAGACCATTTAATCAAATGAGTTTTGGAGTAGTCGTCTTCATGTTGTATTTGAGAATGTCAGACAATACCGGTTCCATGCAGTCTGTAGAATTCTGTCTGACGTATGTGGTTAATGTCAGCGGGTGAGTGAGTGAGTTTAGTCTTACGCGGCACACGACAATGTTCCAGCAATATAGCGGCGGTCGGTAAATAATCGAGCTTGGACCATACAATCCAGTGATTAAAGGTATTCGCTTTAAATGTATATACCATTTGCGGATGTGAGAAGCGATCAGTGTATACAAAATGACAAGATGAGACGTCAGATGTCAACTAGGGCATGGCGTCCGTTTGTGGTGCTTGCCTGGGTCGTGCTCTGCAAACTCTCTTACAACATTATCCCTATGGGAGCTGTACCTGACTAGCATTTACATTGCCGGAGAACTATCAGCTCAAAGTGTGACACGCTACAGAGTGTATACAACAAGGAACATTTACAGAACCTTAACAACATGTAACATTTACAGAACATAAACAATATTGGAACTCTGCATGAATAGCATGCTCTTGGTCTTGATGCCTATCAGCCCAAAGTGTGACCAAACATATCGACCTGAATGAATCATTGCACAGTGCATGTTTTGTGTTTGTCCATCCACAATCTCCACATGGACTACATGAGTAAAGAATGTCGGTCCTTAAAGCTCTTGTTCATTAATAATTGAAAGTGTTACCAACGCGAGGCTCCGTTATCTGTGTGGCAATCTGGGGAAGAAGGAAGGCAGCGTCGCTGACGATCCCCAGAGAGACCAATCTCCACACTAATATCGCTTCTGAGTTAGGGATTTTTTGTTAGATCGGTATGGTCATATTCCCAAGGGCTAGTTTTGACAAGGGTCAGTGCTATCAAATGAACTTGATAGCCACATAGACATGTGAGTGGGAGTATGTGTTGCATTCTGAATGGCTGAACCATGATGCTAAAATACATGTCAGAACGTATTTCCTCTTTCGGAGACTAATGAAAAACGTATACGTACGGGTGACATTCACCTCAGTTTCAGGTTGAAAAAGGGACGTTCGGGTTTACATTTTAGAGACGAACTGGACTAAGATACTCATAGTGATGTGTGACTCGTAGTTCTTTTCGTAATGTGGTTATTATATCGTGAATAAAACGTTAAACACCACCCAGTATACATATTTTGCAAAACTATAGCTTGGCACATAGGAAGTCTTTCAGAAAAAAACGAGCTATCATAATCTGGTTTAGGACATTTAGTTTAAAAACAAAGCCATAATGGAAAATGTCTTTTACTTTCAACAGGATGGACCCGCTTTTGGAAAACATGCATTTTGTTTTCCTCAAAATGGTTACTTTCTTTTGAAAAGTGAAAATTGTCACTTTTAACGAGTGATACCTAAATTTAATAGTCTTGCATAAGCACAAAAGGAATAGTTATTTTGATTTAAAAAGCAGTGTCATCAGATCTGTAACAATATTTCCTTCAGCTGTAAATACAAATGATTATGATATCCATGAAAGTTGTGGACCATCCATGAAACAGTTATGGACCATCCATGAAACAGTTATGGACCATCCATGAAACAGTTATGGACCTTCCATGAAACAGTTATGGACCATCCATGAAACAGTTATGGACCATCCATGAAACAGTTATGGACCTTCTCTAAATATGGATTGGTCTTCCCAGTTAGTTCCGCCTAACATTTCCACAGCTTCTCATGTTAGTTTTGAAATAGGCTAGCGCTTAACTTTTTATTCTCAGTATATACCATAAGGGTGAGGTAACCTAGTGGTTAAAGCGTCCACCCTTCTCGCTGAAGACCAGGGTTTGAGTTCCCACATGGGTACAACGTGTAAAGCCCATTTTTTTCTGGTGTCCCCTCTCGTAATTGTGCTAAGACAGTCGTTAAACTAAACTCACTCACTGATTAACATAGGCGTTGACTACCACAGACAATGTATCAAACTATGGTGCTGTTATTTGTTATTAAATCGTAGATGAGTTTGTTATTAATTCGCATTTAGCCGTAGTTTAGTTTCTCTGAGAATCAACGCAGTATTAGAGTGAATGAGTGAGTAATTTTACAATGAGCAATATCACATCACCGAGGACACAAGAAATGGGCTTCAAACAATGTACCAATGTGGGGAATCGAAGCCGGGTCTTCGGGACGCCGGGTCTGAGGTGCGGACGCTTTAACTACGAGGCTACCCCCACTTTTTATGGGAGAAAAGGCCGACTTAACGCATGCCTCAGGTCTACATCACTGGCGAAATTGACGAATACTGATATGATGCCGACAAACCTAGAAACATAAAATGGGTTTCTGCCCAGCATTCATAGGTTTCTGGAGCCGAATAGTCCTTTGCTACTCCTTACATAATAGGGCCACCCGTACCCTTTGTTATGTTAAACATTTTGTTACCCAATGACGAAATAACCACTGGCAAGTTATCCCGTGGCTAGTAAAAATCCAATCGGACCAGACAATATTCACAATCACTCACCCGACTGGCTACTGAAATTTCAATAGGGGATTTTGTAAATATATCACTCTCTCCGACTTGTTAAGTCAATGCACTTATAAATCATCCAAGATTTTGGTCTGTAAAAGTGTTCATCATATCAGCAGCTTAAAGATGAAACCATGTCTACATTCTAATTTCGCTAGTGGATTAATTTGTGAGCTAGTAACTTTCAGGCACAGCTACCACCCCTGGCTAGGAAATTTGGCAACTTTCTCGCAAAGTGTTGTTACCAGGTGTACTCACAGAATTACAAACTGTTCACCATATTCTTTGTAAAAAGGCCTGCAATTGCATACATCAAAGTGACATGTTAAAAAGTGTCCTTTAATGACTATATTCCCCAAATTACCATATATCTAAGGCATCTATATCTAGAATCGCTCATCTCCCTTTAATTGAAACATGATAATGCCAGTGCTAATCTTCATTGTATTGTACATTTCTTGTTTCCCAACTTGATTAGCTTTGCAACTGTGTGACTCCTCGTTAAATATTAACGTCTATATTTACTAGGAGACCTTTGCAATATACGTATGAACCAGAGACAACATATACAGGTAGGTTCACCTTCAGCCAGGGCGAGTCAGACTACATTGCAAATGCTGCTACTACTACTGCTGCTGCTGCTGCTGATGATGAAGATGATGATGATGATGATGATGAAGATGATGATGATGATGATGATGAAGTGGGGCATACACCAGAACATCTTACATTCCGACATGGTTGCAATATTTGAAACCCATTTCAGGTGTCCCTCGCCGTGATACTGCTGGAATATTGCTAAAAGCGGCGTAAAACTAACCTCACTCTTATAAACAGGACACACATACTGCGTACCTTTTTACCTCAACGTATACTAAGCAAAACATTATTATATTATGAATTTGTGGATATGTTTGGTGATAAAGGCTGAACACTTAATTTCAAACAGCATACATTTCCACGTCCATCACTGGCAGTCTCATCAGGCGTGAGTGCACTTGTACTCGTTGTACGACATACTCAACACACTTGGCACAAGGCACAAGGCAGCAGAAGCTTTGGGAAAAAAGCGATTCATTTTTGTGTTAGATCGATACACTAACCGTGACATTGTCTTTTAAAGGGATATAACGAAAATAGCCTCGCTAAAATTCTAAAATATTCATAATCTCTTATCAGTGAATCTATTGACGTCAGATTCTTTGATATTTTTTTACCCTTTTTAATCGAGAAATTCAAATCTGGTTTCTGATCGTCAACCATTCACATCGTCAACCAACTGTATTTCGTTATTATTCATCATTTATTAATGATAGCAACCCATTCTACTAATATATTGACAAAATAAAATAATAGTACCAGTGTAAAATAAGTGTCACATATAATCATTTTTGTTTTACATACATATATTTTTGTATTTATAGGACATTAAACGAGCTTCCCCTTTCATATCAAGTTTATGTCCCGAGTGAAATAATTTTGGTTTGTCACTCGCTAACGTTCGTCACAAACCAGAATTATTTAACGAGGGACATAAACTTCATATGAAAGGGGAACGAGTTTTGTATCCTATTTATTACCTCACGTTCTAGAAAGGGAAAATATCGTTAAAATAAAGCAATGTTTTGCTTTCCTATGTAGAACCATGTGACGCGGATTAATACATCATATTGGTGATTGGAATGTCAACCGCTTCTCTCCAGGAAAACGTACGCTGCGTAGAGGCAATGTATTTCCTATACGGTGCCAAATCACAAGAAAATAAACAAATTGAGACAGAATCAAGTCGTATTGAAAATTCAGTTCTTTTCAGTTGAGGATTTGTTTTCAAAAGCAAAAATGAAATTCATCAAAACACTTGTGAAGCGTAAACATTTTGAACTTGACTACGTGACCTAAATCTTGCCTGAACGTCAGTCGGCCATCACTGTCGGGCTAGTCGTCATGTTCAGAAGTGTTCCCTAAGAAGAAGATTCTAGGGAGCGGCAAACTCAACAGCAAAGATGAATGTGAATAACAGGGAACTGTATGTCTCAAATAGTTGAGCTTAATGTTCTTCATCGGAGGATGAGTTACTGTAAATAATTCGGGGACGCTTTGCGCAGGATGCCCGTGACGCCTTCTCATCTCGGCGTGGAATTCCCACTTGTCGAGATTCGATGTTTATGCTGAAGACTCCACCGAAAAATGGGTCTGAAAACACAGCCTACAACCTCGACCGAAGACGATTTCAAGCCCACTGCGTTCAGATTCTGGGAAGTGCTTTTTCATCCTCACATAAGAAACCACGGGAGGCATGGCAGTGACAATATGTTTATGCGGGAGGGCGCGAATGGACAGCGGCAGTGATAGAGATACAAGAGCGCCGCTCGTCTTTTGATGTTGTGTGTTACTGTGCAGTCCTGACAACATACACACAGAAGGTATTCAATCTCTTGAAAACATTCACAACTCTTCCAACCAATTGTCCGTCAATTTTGACGAAATCAATAACTTTTACGGGCGACGCCATATTTGTTTACACTCATGAGAGGCCTACTAGACGTAGATTTGTTTACATTTTTTTATACATTATTTAATTTTCGTTTTTATTACAGAAACTTAAGTTATCATAGAAATGAAAATAATGATAGTAACCACACTAAATGAAATAAATTTTATCTAATTCCATAGAAGTGTTTTCGTTTTACATGCTCTCAGGTGTGAAAACTTGCTTGAAAATCATGAATGGAATGAGTGATGAAAGTAGTACCAGTAATGTCAAAGTTCACGTATTAGCCAGTCAAATCACTCGGTGTTATGACACATCTGTGTCATAATACTTTGTTATGAAACACCTTTACGAAGTACCATGTGGGTAATAATATATATTAACTACACGCACATGTTATAACGACCCGTGAAGATCCATGTTAGAATTAATCTTCAGTAACCAATGCAGGTTGTTACAGGCTACTAACGGGGACGGGCGGTCAGGCTTGGTCACTTAGCTGACACGTGGCATCGTATTCCATGTGCGTAGATCGATGCTTATATTGTTGATCACTGGATTGTCTGGTCCAAACTAGATTATTTACAGACCGCCGCTATACAACTGGAATATCCCTGAGTGCGTCGTAAAACTAAACTCAGTCACACACATATTATAACCCTGGACATTGACAATCACTGCACGTTGTCCTGAAGAGATGAAGACATGCTGCTTTGCACTTGCAACAAATGTATTTGCTTCGTTCATTCAGTAGACACGTATGTGATAAGTAATAAATGCGTCTTGCTTGAAGAACACCTTTCTGTGAGGTATTTAATAAATTATAAGCTGAACGTACATCGTGACACATGGGCATTAACATTTCCAGAATCCCTTGAGTTCATATTCTCGGATGTCAATAAAGCAGTTGTCACCAACGTCAGTAGTATTGGTCAGTTCTACAGCAGTACAGAGTAGGGGTTGAGTCCATTTGAACAACATATCTTTACAGTGCATAAGCACCTTAGGAGTCCTAACAAACGAGCTATTTTTCCTGTCCTATCACAATCCGATAAATATGCAGCTGAGGTTATTCAGACTCCTTGCAATGAGCTCCATGCATCGTTTACTTGATTGTTTGAAACATCTTTGCCTCAGAAATCATCTGGAAGTTTTGAAACAATTTGGTCCACTCCTAGTCCAGCCCTATTTTGTAAGGGGAAAATGAAAACAAGGCCAAAATGTCGCTGTTTCCATAATGCTGCATGAGAATATATAACGTCATGTATATCGGAGACATCGCTGTGTTCTTTCTATTTTTAAAAAAAATGAAGTTGATATTTCTGCTATGAACCCTTTCAATCTGCCTATCGGTCTAGTGATAACACTGAAACAGCTTTGATTAAAGTGAAGTACCTGCTCAAATCTGTTGACAGTGAAGGAGCAGCAATTGGCATTCTTTTAGACCTATCAGCCGCCCTATACACCATACACCATGAGTGACTGAGTGAGTTTATGCCACACTCAGCAATATTCCAGCTATATGGCGGCAGCGGTCTGTAAATATGCGAGTCTGGACCAGACAATCCAGTGATCAACAACATGAGCATCGATCTTTGCCAACTAAAGTCAGCGAGTCTGACCACCCGATCCCGTTGGTCGCTTCATACGACAAGTATAGTCGCCTTTTATGGCAAGCATGGGTTGCTGAAGGCCTGTCCTACTCCGGGACCTTCACGGGTCCCATACACCATGGTGTGTTCAGAGTTCTACAGCACAGAACCGGTGTCACATGTGCTACACGTGAGTTGATCAGGTCATACATTTCAGGTAGACAGCGGTCAGTGTGTAGTGAAGACTAGTTGTCAGAAAAGACAGCTCTCAATCGGTGTACCCCTGGCATCTGTTTTAGACCCTGTATTATTCACCGTACAAACAATTCCTCTAAGTGACATTGCAAGAAAGAACATCCCCAATATCATCTGTATGCTGATGACACGCAGTCCAAGAATGTGTTGGCCAAATAACATGCACCTACCTCATGAATGAAAACAAAACAGAACTGTCGATACTCTGTCCGAAACATGGACAAGACACATGTATTTCTCTAGACGTTAGCTGCAGTCAAATTTGGTGATTGTGAGATACCACCAAGCTCTGAAGTAGTAACGTCGGAGAAATTGTTAACAGTCAGATCAATTTTGACTCACATGTCAAAACCATCGTCAAACGAGCCTACCATCTTTTCCGAGGGGCACTTCAACGACAAATACTAACACCGCGCACAAAGATCTTTTGGAAAAGAGCCCCTGAATATGCCGGACCATGCTTGTGGAATGAACTGCTAATCCATAACATCCCAGACCACTTGCACTGGCTCCATGAAAACTGTAGATAGATAGATAGACAGACAGACAGACAGACAGACAGACAGACAGACAGACAGACAGACAGACAGACAGACAGACAGATAGATAGATAGACATTACGAAATAATGTGGTGAGAAATTATTAACTTTCAACTCGTTTTCATATTCATTCCCTTAGGGTTTTTCTTGTACAGATTAAACTAATCAGATTTCAATATTTCTTTAGACATTAGACATGTTTATCAGAACAGCCGTAGCCATTTGTCTAAATGTCAAAACCAGAAATAAGAGAATGTCTAAGCAAAGTTTTATGTACAATCAGCACGTTCCCACACAAGCATCTGACATCGTTATCTGATACTCAAACTCCTTTTGAGGCGATATAAAAGAAAAACGATTTAGAAATGTCAGATATCAATTACAGCACTACCAGGGCTAATAAACAAGGAATATCTGCTGTTTTGAAAGTAATTTTATTTCTTTCCTAAAAGTCAGTTTTTACAATGTTTTGGGGTTGACATTAAAACACGAAGTATTTGATAAACAACAAAGTGAACACCAAGTTCGCTAAATTCGTCTAAGGTTCTAAGTGCATTTTTTATGTACACATTCTACTGTGCAATCCTTGTCTATATTAAGACGTGAAAGCGGTTTGTAGACGCATTTACTAGTTTGCCTTAAAATAAACTTGAAATATAAACAGAAATAGAGGCACTATTTATTTGTAATGGGAAATCACTCTTCATTCTGGTCTACAGAGTAAGTGAGTGAGTTGGGTTTTACGGCGCTTTTAGCAATATCACTGGAGGGGACACTGGAAATGGGCTCCACACATTGACGTTACTACTGCACTAAAGTCACTAACATGGAACTTCTATTCAGTGGCAGTAGTGGACATCACCAGTGACGTAACTAATGCACTATGATCACTAACATGGAACTTATGTTCAGTGACAATAGTGGACATCACCAGAGACGTAACTAATGCACTAAGATCACCAACATGGAACTTCTATTCAGCGACAATAGTGGACATCACCAGAGACGTAACTAATGCACTATGATCACTAACATGGAACTGCAATAATAAATATCAAATATAAAACACGAAAAGCAATCTATCTAATCCACACATTTCATTAGAAGACTAGTCTTAAGAGACAAGACAGATAGGAGATGATTGTCCCCTGAAGAATGAGCTGTCGGTTGACATGAGACTCTGACAGCTGGAACCCATAATTCACCTTCCGATTTCATTATGGGTGCTGATCAGTCACTCAGCATTACACGTCATTGTCTGTAAGAATACACATGTTTGGAACCACATATAACGTCTTTAAAAGCCAGAGTCACGACAGTCTCTAAGTTCTGTTCAAAACCTCACCTCTCTGCACTTTTTACCAAGCGGATTAACACTCCCTCTCATCGATCTTACGTACTGCATCAGTGTTGGAAGTATCAGCTAAGGAAGCTGCATCTAGCTTCCAAGCAATTGTCGAGATTTGATATTACATGTTTATTTATTTTGTCGCCAATCGTTCTTCCCACATTATGTCTCTTTGTTGTTGTTCAACTACAAACTTTATTATAAATTTAAAAAAAAAACTATCAGACAAATCGGTAAAGAAAATGTGTCACTGCACCTCTGTCCACTCCATCAGGTGTCCACATTATCAGGGGTATTTTCAGACAAACAGACAGACAGACAGACAAGACGTTTTACATATTATAGCCTCATCTTAATTATGCTACATAAATTACATTGCTTTAAAAGCTGTAAATGCAAATATACCTTGAGCCATTCCTTTTCAAATTATGAGAGACTTTTTGTAAAGCAAAGTTGGTAATTAAAATATGCATAAAGACAATTAACAGCAATTTTCGTATAAAATAATTTTACGTAAAGGTTTAAGTTTACAGGTTTTGGCAGTAAGGACAACCACTCATGAACAAACACTCATGAGCATCTTACCAAATTTGCTTGCAAACAATGAAAGACGCATAGAAAGCCTCTAACTTTCTCGCTATGTCTGGTACAGATTGCTCATCGAGAGGGTGTGGAAACAGGATGATTAACATTGTATGATTTCAGGTTATATGCCACCATAATTGTTGGCCTCCACATAATAATGAAACCCTAGTATGCGTTGCTGGTGTGTACAATATTTACAGTAGTGTGTGTAATCGCCGGTGTTCAAGATAAGAGGGAATTGCGTTGAAGGTACTCGTGATGAATTCAGGTATTAATATGCTGACATCGGGTTTTGATGTTAAGGTCATCGACAATTATGTCTTTGTAAATATAGGCGTATTCTTCTCAGAAATGACTAAACCAGTGATGCTGAAATGTCGCCAGCTTAAGACACACCATTTTGATGCCATCCTCCTTATCCACTGTCTGCTTGTAAATACAGCTGAAATGGTGCACCATTATGGGTATTGTTCACTGTGAAGAATCTTTCAAAGCTTTTTTTCTGCAGCTGGATAAGACCATCCACAGAATGATGCTTGAATGTTTCTTTACATGCGGCAGGTCAACAAAGCATGATAGATGAAAGGAAACTAAACTTTGATCTGTCTAGAGTGCATTAAAAAATGAAAACAATCACAATGTTCATTAGGAAACATTTCCTATCCACAATTCCCCCTCACATATTCGCAAATATGTGAATAAGAAAGTTAAAATGAAACTGACGTCAGTAGGTTTATAGGAAGAACACAATATTTCAATATTTGATATACAATCGAGCATGTTGGAATCGTGCAATGGCCATTTATGATTATGGAAATGTTTCTTTATTGAATGTATTCTACAACTGATCCCTTCTACACACTGATAACGTCTTGGTGGTAGTTTATCCCCCCGGAGTAACATATAAGTGTGTGGTTTATGACAGATGCTACAGTCAAGGCAATACGACTTTCTAGATGATTTCGATCAACATCACCCTGCTTTAGTATGAAGCACGGAGCGAAACACACATATATGTATATTTGAGTATGCATGTGTTACATGTATCATTCACAGATATGATTTGCTCATAAATATTCACAGCTGTCTGTGAATAATCAATTGGGTTTGGACCAGACAATCTATATACTGTCATCATGAGCCTCAATGTATAATTTCGAATGTGATACCACTCTTGCTCGCTTGACAAAACTCTTTAGCATGAGCTGCTTAAGTCCAATTCTCACCCGCATCGTAACTGGTTGTGTGAAAAATGAATGTCCACAAGGAACTTACAGAACTACCTTACAGAGTTTTCAATCTAAAAGGGTACATATCTTATGATCAGTAATATTACGAAGCCTTTAAAACATTTCTGAGAAAGAATATGACAGATCTGTCAGAGACGGGTCGCGATTCAGGTTGTTGGATGTGTGGAACTCGGCCTTTTCAGGAATAACACTGTCGTTCCCAAATCCCCAACGAAATAACAATTTGTTCCAGGTTACAGTATACATACTTATCCGTTCCAAACCAAAATATTCTTGTTCTTGAATAATCTTTTATGAGTTGTACCATAGCACCATTCCCATACTTAGTATGCAATTTAAAGTTTGCCATTGTCTTCTCTTTCAAATACTTATACCTATATTTCTTCTTCCAGGTAAGCGTCTTTCGGTCACCTTTACGCCCTCGGTATGGATGGGACAATAGAGGAAAGGGACGCTACTCTAGGCGAGAAGGTTGTCGGTAGTTATCTCCCTTTTCTCGGGGAAACGTCGTTCACGCTTCTTGAAAACGATTCTAGACGTCATATGGTAAACTTGTGTCCAGTCTGGATATGGTAAACTCGTGTCCAGTCTGGATATGGTAAACTCGTGTCCAGTCTGGATATGGTAAACTCGTGTCCAGTCTGGATATGGTAAACCCGTTTCCCAATGGATGTCGTATCAACCAAGTAGACTTTGCGTTGACGAAACGATCCCAAATAGATATTGGAAAGTATATACAGACACACTTTTCAGGCCAAGTGGTTGTGTTAATGTTTATCGATTATCTTCACGATACATGTCCCTGATTGATTTGTAATGACACACTATTTCATTTGTCTTTTGTTACTTCATCTGCACACTCAGTCCTTACAGGAGAGTGTTTGCGTTAATAGGGTCTTGTACTTGATACATACATGATTTCAAATCAAGAAAATCTTCAGTTCAATTCCCCAGGTCAGTCAGCATGGTTCTTACACCATGGGTCTTCTAAAATGATCGACATTTATATGTCTAAAAGAATTGGGGTTTCAGGTTTCGCGGACTTCGTCGCCTTGGGTTGTTGCCATAGCATCAATCACTGGATGCATTTTCAGCTGTACATGGAGCAAACATAATATTAATCAATAAAGCTTCTGTTATGTAGCAATCCCACATGCATTATTACTGATGTTGCAAATGAGTAAAGTTCATGTTGTTCTGTGTTTCACTTTACTTTCTTATATACTCATGGAAACAAATAAGGGAACACACGAGGATACAATTGTTCCTTTGTTTATTTCCAGAGTTTCATCCACAGTGTAGTACATACCTTGTAAGGAAACCTGGAAAATAATAAAGAAACACGTGTACTTCCATGCGTTCCCTTATTTGTTTCCATGAGTATACTTTGATATGCGTATAATGCGTTAACCTCATTTCTGGTGTCGCTCACATTGATACTGCTATAACGACGCCAAATGTAAAGAAACACAAGCAATTGCAATATTCTTACAATTGTTATTACATTGCATCATACATTTTATCGCATATAAAGACACTCATGTGAAATGGTTATTCATGAAATATTTCAAACTTCTCATGATCGAAAACTGTGCTGTTTCAACATGATCACTGGGAACTTTGTCTGCCATAACGTCATAAACAGGATACTTGATGTCAGCTCTTCCCAGGTGCTATAGGTACAGCTTTTATGGCGATATCCCACAGCAAGTGTTCATGTTTGGTACAGTTATGGCGTCATGATGTTTCCGCAACGTCAACGTTCCAAAAGCGGTCAAAAGCAAGAGGTCAGACAATCAGAAACACTGGAAACATATATTAACCCTAACTGATCTTCAGAAATCGTCACCTGAATAACGATCAGTGTACACAAGAAATTACAAATGGTACATGACACAGGTTTCTGTTATCCACTGGTTCTGTTGCGAAACGCACACGCTACACAACAAGGAACCATTTACTTAATATTAACAACGTGGGAGCTCTTCATGAGCTACATGGAATGGATTTTGACAGAATCCTCTGAAAACTGTCAGTCCAAAGTGTGACAGAACATATCGACCTGAATGAATTATTGCTCAGTGCACTTTAGCGTGGCCAAAGCTTATCATTAAAACCACTCAATAATCTTCACATGGACCGTATGAGAGAAAAATGGCTGCTGTGAAACCTTTTGTTCATTAATAATTGAAAGTGTTACCATAAACCGCGAGGTCTCCCGTTATCTGTGCGGCAATCTGGGGCAAACAGAAGACCTGTATCGCTCCCCGGCCCCCTGGGACACAAGCCTGTAGCCTAATCTGGCTACTAGGTGAGGGTTTTTTTCCATATCGGTATGGTCGTATTCTCAAGTGCCACTGCTGATGTAGGTCATTGTCAAGCAAACTAGGGTGCACCTACAACTGTCAAACGAATGTGAGTAGGTGTTGGAATATGACTGGTTGAAACCTGATTTAAACCCTCTCGAGACAAAGGTGCGCATTCTAATTATCGTTTTTGTTCTAACATTAGGAGTACATTTAAAAAACGTTCAATGATGAGTTTTTATTTATTTATTAATGTAGTTATCCCTAATAATATGTGCTCATTATCACAAACAAAATATGACATGCTTGTGCTCAAATGATTTCGTGAGTTGCTTGGGTTTAACGGAACATTTAACAATATTCTAGTTACATCATAGCTGAGGGGTGTTGTATGGGAGAAAGGGCTGAGGTAGTGCAGGACAGATGCAAGCAAATCATTCTTTTAAACAGCCTCTCTGAGCTGGGTGTAGAGTCCTCAGTGGTCATTAGCTTTCTACTCCACAGAGTGAGTGAGTGAGTTTCACGCCGCTTTTAGCAATTTTCCATCAATATCTCGGCGGGGGAAACAAGAAAGGGTCTTCACACATTGTACCCATTTGGGGAATGGAACCCGGGTCCTCGGCGTGACGAGCGAAAGCCTTAGCCATTAGGCTACCCCACCGCCTCCGCGCTGTACCAAATACTCAAAACTCGCGGAAGCTTTACTTAACAAGTGATTCATTTATTGTTAGATCGATACACTAACTCTGGTTTGTCTTTCAAAAGGTTTTGATGAAAACAGCCTCACCGAACACATATTCTAAAATATTCATCATCTCTTATCAGTGAATCTCTTGACGTCAGATTTGGACTTTCTTTACCTTGTTTAATCGACATACGCAAGACGGTTTTTGCGGGGAATGATTACAGTTTTGTTTCATTATTATTTTAATGTGTTAGTACCTCATTCTACTTATCGATTGATTACAAAATGACGTTATATAACCATTTGGTTTCTTGTAAAAGATATGGAATATGGAAAGTGCAATAACGATGAATCAAACTATCGATCCATTGCAATTGATTAGACTCCGATAGCAATTGAGCGATGGTAGAAACGAAAAACTATAGATCCATCTATGGTATGTATTACTATCGATAGTTACGTAAGTGACTTCACAGCGCAAAATAGAGGATGTTTCGGTTCAGACTTCCAGTTTCCTTTAGTTTATGTTTTAACTGTTTACTTGATCTGTGTTTCAAGTTTCTTTTCAGTACTTAAAAGAGACTGAAACTACTTCAACCTGTTTTTTTTCCATCTCTGGTGTCCCCGTCGTGATGTTGTTGGAATATTGTAAAAGCGGCGTAAAACACAACTCAGTCAATCAGACAACTTGTTGCTATTTCATGTGGACTATACATTCATCGGGGAAATGACTTCGCAAGAGACAGTTTAAGGAGAGAAAACCTATTGCAATAGTTGGTCGCAGCTGCCAATACAGTTGAAGGTCAGATGCCTCCTATTTATACATCTGAAACCAAATATCAAACATGAACGCGCAGAACCCCTAGCAACAGGAAACACTTGATATCACACACCATTCACCCCCAAAATATACTGAGGAAAATAAAATAAGGACGTTGACATTTTACACACATTCATTCATCACTTTTTGTTCATCCGACGTGCCCACATTTGAAGCACACAGACGTGCGCGCACGCACGCAAGCACGCACGCACATACACCTACAAATTCAAATTTGGATGCAATTAATAATATGTTGAACATTTAATATCGATATCTGAGAGAGAGTTTTAGATTTCTTTTATAAACATATGTTTATGGTGAAGACTTTAGACTTAATTTATACAATGATGATTTTAACATACATGAGAAATGACCGACTGACCTCAAGGAGAACATGCCATCAGCATCTCATGGGTTGACTAAGAAGGCGATCAAGAGGATCGCTGTTGATGCATATAATTGTATTTTAATTTCGCCGATCGATCTCCTGATGTCAATCACACGCCTGTGAGGTCCAGACTCGATCATTACTGACTAGCATTCACAAAGTTGCTGGTATCCTCAGCCCCTCCCCGTGCTCTCTCACTCCCCTCTCACCCAGTCACTCACGCACTCCCAACTCACCCATTCATGTTTTGGATTTTAAGTTTGGGCCTGCACCTGTGACACTATTAATTTTGGGGTTTTTTTATGGATAAAAGATGACTCTTTCCATAAATTTCATTATATTACTAAGTTGTGTAAAGTATATAGTCTGTAGGACAGTGAACAAAAAGTAAGAGGAACACAAGCTTCAGCTGCTCTGTCAAAGTGAATTAGGTTCATGTTTCCAGGGAATGTGTTTCAAGTGAAAGAGGACAAATATAATTACGCTGTGTTTCTTCTCGTAAGTGAGACAGTCGAGTTTAAGAAATATGCAAGCAATATCGCGTCGAGGGACACCAGAATTGGGCTTAGCACATCGTACCCATGTGGGGTATCGATCACTGGCCTGACGGCGTGACGGGCAAACGCCTTACCTATTTGGCTACCCTTCTAATGTGTGAGTGATAAAGTGAATGAGTTTTTCCATACTCACTTTTCCTGTGAGGAATAAAGACCATACAGCTGGATCATTTTAACTAAACAACCAGCCACGCAGCCAACCGTACAGGAAACCAACCCAACTACCCACCAACCAACCGACCAACCAACCAACCAACCGAAACCAAACCAACCGAAACCAAACCAAACCAAACCAAACCAAACCAAACCAAACCAAACCAAACCAAACCAAACCAAACCAAACCAAACCATCCATCCATCCTTCAAACAAGCAAACAAGCAAGCAGGCACGCAATTTGTGTCACACCAAAGGGAGGGCATCAATGTACAAGGGGGGGGGGGGGGGGGGGGGGGAGCAGGGTTTGAACGAAAACGGCATTATGTACAGGAAACGACTGCTGTGGTCATGGCAACAATGCAGTGCAGGGTGGTGGTTATGGAAACAACGCAGTGCAGTGTGGTGGCCATGACAACAATGCAGTGCGGTGTGGTGGTCATGGCCACAGTGCAGTGCAGTGCAGTGCAGTGCAGTGTGGTGGCCATGGAAACAATGTAGTGCGGTGGTCACGAAGATAGTGGAGTGTGGTGGTCGTGGAAACAGTGCAGTGTGGTGGTCATGGCAACAGTGCAGTGCAGTGCAGTGTGGTGGCCATGGAAACAATGCAGTGTAGTGTGGTTGTCATGAAAACAGTTCAGTGCAGTGTGGTATGGCAGAGTTGAATGTACAACTATATGTTGACGATGGTTACTGAGTTGTCTGGTCCAGACTCAATTATCTACAGACCGCTGCTATATGGCTGGGATATTGCTGACTGCGGCGTAAAACTAAACTCACCTACTCACTTCACCAACTCCAACACCAGTGACCACGACAAACAAACTACACACCACATCACGATAACTAGATTACTACAAAACTGTCAAAGTGAATTACCTATAATTAAACTTCCCAGAGCTAATTTTCTTTTGTCACAGAGTGAGAAAGAAATCCATCTAAAACTTATGATGATGTATTGTATTCCTTTGAACACACCTGTTTTAAAAATCCTACCAATTTCGGAAATTGATTCTTATTCAAGTTGTTGGTAATTAAACGTTGATTTTACTCTGTTCAGACGCGTGTAACGAAAAACGAGAGATTCTGGATAAGACTCCAACAAAGGGAGGGCTCTTGCTGATACTTTTCGTCTTATAAGCAAGACGTTGAACGAGGTGTCGACTAAAATGGATAACCAAATGTCCCTGAGGACCTGTCCCTCTTTCATTCTGAATGGGGTGGAAGGACCAGCACAACGACTTTGGGAACCACCAGCTGTTTCAGTGCCACCCTTCTATCTGTTCATGGTGGGTTGTGGAGGTCGTCATGATAACCTTCTTGGTGGTTCTATGTCAGGAGCAACGCGTATGAGGGAGAAAGCCAACATTGCTGCTCGCTCGACATAATGAATGTCATGAGCAGATAATATGAACAATATGTCAGTTGTATACACTATATTTCATTTTACGGGAGGCGCTGTTCTTCTGTCTCTTCTTACCAAGGTGTGCCACAACAGTTGTCAGATTACATTGTGCTCATGTTTCTTTCTGCAAATGGTAAATAATGTCTTTGTAGTTATACATCCTCGGTCCAACAAAGGAATACTTACCAATATTATATTCAAACTAGATGCATGTTCTCGTTCTTTCATATCTATCTTCCGTTTGGTTTCTGATAGGTCATTAAAGCCAAACCTGTTTCAGCGCCTGCCATAGAGGTCACATATCCCATAATGAGTTGAGCGTGTGGAGAATGTAGTGCAGCCTAGTTCCCAGTTCCACTGATTTCCCTGTAGGATAGCTTCCTAGAGAAGGTAACAAAAACACTGTTTTGCAGCTCACAGTATGGGCGATATTAATAACGATGGTGACAGCGTCCTTTTTTTCCTGACAATTCGCCAAAGCTGAGCGTGTTAGTGGAGGCCCACAATACCTTCTGCTGGTATCACTGGAAAGGTAAAACACATTAAGTCTGAATATTCGAAGCGAACCGAAACAATAGGTCTTTGAGGCATCTGACTAATCATTATATATTTTTTGCAAATCCAAATTCAGATCAGAGTTACCTTCCTAAAATATAATTTGTGGGCAATTACGGACGTCCGTTGGTTATGGTTTTATAACGGAATGAATGAATAATGATTATGCATTACTTTCTGACATGCTTAAAAGACATTAGTAAATGAATTTGTATTGCTGTTTGGTGAAACGGCGATCAGAAATGGACGCTGGAAGATAATGTTTGCATCCAGTCAGGTTGAGCCTGTTCTCATGAAAATCCATTTCAAATAGATATTTGTTCATCTATAAATATTTGCTGATCAGATGGTGCGTGTGTAAGTGCGCGCGTGCGTGCGTGGGGTGAGTGCATGTGTGTGGGTGTGGGTGTGTGTGTGTGTTTGGGCATGTGTGTCGCTCCTACAACAAGAACGGATCGGTCGTGAGACACCTATTATGAGTTGACAAACTACGTGTTCCTGTCCCTTCACTAACAGAACAGGACCTGCATATCCAGTTGAATGTGGAGACAATATCTAGCAGGGTATCGAGTGATATCGTCATGTGGTGGACAATCGGTGAATGTCGACTTGATATTTGGTGCACCATCGCTGTATGTGAGGATATCTTGTCATGTCATCTTGATATCCGGTGGACGGACGGGTGGACTATACTATCTTTAAATGTCGTCAGGATATCGGGTGGAGTTTCGACGAGAGTTGTCGGGGCCTCTGGAATGTCATAAATATCAAGCATGTGATGTCGCAGTCACTGCAACCGTCAAGTGTATGACTTGATAAACTGGCTTTTCTGGCGCTTTACGTTACTTTGGCCATATCCAGATATGATATATAGCTTACATAGCTTACAAATACTAAATTTGCAAGCATGTTATCAACCCTCAAAGTATCCAGTACGCCTCTAAGAAGCAAACAACAAAACCAACCAACAAACAAAACAAAGACATAATAAGGAAACACAAAACGAGCATAGCCGTTTTTGTCTGACAGCAATAACAACAATATGCCAGCCGAAACATGATCGAGTCTGGAACCCGAGAAACAAGACATTGCTATTAAAAATTAAAACCAGTGTCAACTCAGCGTCGTAGGACAGCTTAATTCTGATGCATTGATACAGGAGGTTACCACAGGTCTATGGCGTGCCAAAGGGACGCAACACTGCTGACTGACTAGGACATCTGTGTCCCCAGCTGCGGCCAAGAGTTCCATGATATTGAAATTCACCATTAAATTCTGTTTTCACTTCAGACTGTATACGTAGAATACGGTTAAGGCCCCTTGCGTCCGGTTAAAGCGGTTAAAGCGTTCGCTCGTCATGCAAAGTCCGGGTTCGATTCCTCATATGGGTATAGTATGTAAAGCCATTTTTGGTGATATTGCTAATATATTGCTAAAAGTTACAACGCAGGCAACTGAGGCGAGCTGAAAGTCCGATTAGATGAAGGTTTTAGATGTTTATTATTATTTGTGAAGCCCATTTGGACGAAACCCACGCGTATTTTACTTCCGAAACGAACTTTCCCGACAGGGTCACCCTGTCCCTTTTTGTATGGATAACAGACAAATGTGATCCATTCGACATGAATTTCCATAAAAATGAGAGGATTGTCTACGCCTGGCATTGTATGCGCAACTCACATTTACAGACCCTTGTGTATCACCGTCTTAAGATTCCCCCCTCACATTGGTCGAACTGATCGTTCTCTTAAAAGATCTGAAAGACTAAGTTAAGAGAAGGTCTCTCTCGTCAATTACAGACTTACGTAACATTCAGTTAAGACCTGACAACTTTTCCAGCCACACATTCACAGTTGAGGGCCGAATGAGCGCGATTAGAGCGCAGCCTGATGCACTGTGTTCGGTATTCAGTTAGTCGTATTAATAAACATAAAAATTGCGGTATCGTCCCGCGAGGCTAAGACCTGTGTATAACGATCCATCATGTGCTTAGTGAACAGTTGACTTTGAAGTACAAAATGGCTACAACAATCCGCACAAACCCTTTCTTCTGTAACACTAGCGCAGATATATTCGTTTTTCAGGGTAATTTTATGTGCGTCGTCTTTCAAGCTTTGAAACACATTAGAGGGTGACAAAGTAGATTCAGATTTCAATGTAATACATATTTCGACGTTTTGGTGGTGGTCCTGAGATCGCTATCAACCAAGGCTGAATAGTGCCATCTTTGAACGGAATGAACGATGATTGGTGAAGGGCTAGCGGAAATACCAATGCACGTTTTTAAATAACACGACTAGGCTAAATGATAGCATTAAGCTGATAATTATGTATATACCAAATACGTTCTTAAGTAAACCACCAGAAATGGCATTCTCTTTTTTACGGCCTATTGAAATGATACCGATTTTGCACCTGTCACTGTAGGCATTAGTCACATCGTTAGAAGTAAGGCATTAACAAATAGTGTTCAAACTGACTTAATACTGCGTGTAACATCAAGTTGTATACTTTGTTTACTCTGTGTAGGGACCCGTGAAGGTCCCGGGGTAGAATAGGTCTTCAGCAACCCATGCTTGCCATAACAGGCGACTATGCTTGTCGTAAGAGGCGACGAATGGGATCGAGTGGTCAGGCTCGCTAACTTGGTTAAAACATGTCATCGGTTCCCATTTGCGCAGATCGATGTTCATGCTGTTGATCACTGGATTGTCTTGTCCAGACTCGATTATTTACAGACCGCCGCCAGATAGCTGGAATATTGCTAAGTGCGGCGTAAAACTAAACTTACTCACTCACTCACTCACTCACTCACTACCCTGTGTAGGCCGAAGTCCTAAAATAAATAAACTGTTTCGTGTTATAATTATATAAATATATAGAAAGAACATATGACCAGGAGCAAGATGATTAATAGTAAACAGTGGGGATGGTGGCTAAGTGTAAACATGCCATGGGTGTAAAAACTTATTGCAACATCTGTATATTATTTATATTATTTCCCCGACAGTCAGCTGGCATTTTCTGTAAAATCATCGGCAGCCATGCTCACTTGTCGACCATAGATTGCTGATTTGATAAGTGATTTTGATGTTGGTTTCATGTATCTGCGGCAAAAACAATCAAAATATTCTATTTCTTTCCAAAATGTCATATTTATGTGATCGTAAACAGCTTCGGCGCTAAAACGCGGCAATTTTCACATTTTCCCCCATGGGATATCAAGAACACAAAGATCACGGTCCTCTGCCCAATTCTACCACCAATGTCTTGCCATGCCTTGCCTTCGTAGATGTAAACCCGATAGAACATCTATGAGAAGAATTCGATCGACGTGTACGTCAACGCTTGTTATTTTTTTTACTAAGTTTGATAAGAAGTATGAAACACATGTATTTTCTAAACAGCTCCACGAAGGATCCCAAACTGATGGCGAAGATAGAAGTTGTTTGTAATCACAATGACTTCAATGAAATTCTAGATTACAGCCTACGAAGAACTTGTTATTTCAACACATGGCTTTGGGTTTACTTTATCCACTGAAGTCATACATCAAATGTTTTGTCCATACTACCAGTCAATGTTAAATGTTTTAGGCAATCCTAGTCCCGGCTCTTCACCAAGCTCTTGCTGGTAGGGCCAATCTGATCAATCAGATCCTGACAGTTATAATACTTCTACTGAATGTGTATGGAGTAAATTGTTCACGACTGAATGTAATAATGTGCTCAAACCTTCCCTGTTCATTGTATTTTAACAATGGCGCGAGTCGGATTCAGAAAAAAAATATCAAATACTGACAATATGTTTATTCTGTAAGCGGTGATGAACATTTAAAAGAATTGTAAGAGAAGCTGAATTGCGTGGTTGTTGATATTTTTAAAGTCTTTGCTTTACTTGTAGACATGGTCTGTGGAAGAATTCGGTGAAATAAAACCTCAAAGGGAACTCTCTTAATGTAACATAAATATGATTCAGAATATTAATTAATAAATTTTTCACAACGACAATGCCATGTGGGTGTTTTTGTCAGTTCTGGCTTTAGTGTAAGACAAGGCGACCATTTCTTACCCCTCCAGTTTTCAAGCTATCTGATTTGGATACCTTTTTATCACATCGTCCACTAAAGAGAATCAATACTTTTGTATAACGAGTGCATCTGTACAATTTTAAATAAATCAATGTGTTAACAATGTTAACGCCAGAGTATTTGACGTGTGGTGGAGTGGGAGGGAATGCCATTTACATTCTCTTAAAAGTGAGAATTTAATTATTTATTATCGGAATACTCTCTCACGTACTTGTACAAATTGATGAAATATTTATCAAATCAACACCATAACCTTTAACACTTCCTAATGAAATCAACGCTATTCTGCACAATTTGTAAATTAACCTTACGTCTCTCTACTTCACCATGTTTGGAACTAAAGTTTAATACAGTCTTGACTGACCAGTTGTTTAAACGTTATAGAGTTTTCCAAGCAATGTGTGATATATTTATACGCTCTCAGAAATGCTAGAATTCGAGACGTCTTCTTGTCAGATATTTTCAAGGGGAAGATGAGATAACGCAATCAGAAAGCACCATCTCAGATTACAACAACAGCAGACCTCAAATCATCTTGGGACCAGGCCGATTAAATATAGCTGAAACATCACGCCTGAGAGCATTTACAGTCCGTCCGAGTCTGTTGTCTGATGTTGTCGTAACGGTGGTGTCTGGGCCGTTGCGCATGTTCCCTGCAGGTTTCTTTAGTTGTCTGCTGAAGCATACTTTTGCATTAAAGCAGTCCTGGGAACGCCGTCTCAGCATTTTAATCAGATCATTGAAAGACCACATTGCATGTCTGCTTATCCATGCCCGATGACAGCATTCAATGGGGAATAATCGAACGCTTGATCCTAGGTCAAGGGCGGCGCCATAGTTCTTGAGATGGGTCACTTAGTTGCTGCTTGTAATGGTTTCAGGTCTCCCGTTATCTTTGGCGTCCTTGTCATGCTCGTTTGGCAGAGTTGCCTCCCTTGCGCGTACCATGAATGTGGGATCGAATCTGATAATTTTCGCATGGGCACAATGCGTGAAGCCCGTTTCTGGTTTCTCCCGCAGTAATATTGTTGAAACATTGCTGAAAGTGGCATAAAACTAAACTCACTCGCTCACTGACAATTTTCACTGATTATGTGTCTAGATTTGACGGCTCCGCATACATGCTCGAGGATATTTTCAAAGTGGTAAATATCTGCAGTACACAATTACATCTTTCATTACTAATAGTGCAAATGGTCGTTCCAAACATATCAGTGTTCTCTTACGTCAAACCTAGCCATGGTCAGCAACTTTGTCAGATATCAGTCAGGCAATGACCTCATATTTGTATGAATCCCCTGGAAACATTTGAGAGACAGGGTCAGTTGTATTGATCAGTTTCGTTTCCGGACCTGTACCAAGTCCAGATTGCTTGTATTTCATAAAAAGCATACACTACTAAAATACTAGACATTTTACACTAAAGCCCATTCAACTATCAAACAGGCGTTGTGGGACTGATCAATGTCTTTCTTCCAACTGATTGTGCACAGTAATCAACATCTTTGGTCAAAGTGATCACTGTTTCACATTGAATGAATCTACTCAGAACACTGAAACAGGTGTTCTGGACTGGCCAATGGTTTCTTATATGTGTCGGGTAGTTAACGATGTGTGGTGTAACTGACAGGGACGAAACTACCATTATGCAAATGGTTTCTTTGAAGGTCAGCATGTCTGTCCCACTGACTCGAAATGTGAGGCAAGCATCGTTGGACTGCTACACCTGGAATGGGTTTCGGTACTTTTCGTGGTTCAAGATACGTGGCTTTGACATGAATATTTCGGGATTCCAACGAAGCCGACGTGAGCTTAGTCATGATTTGGGATCTCAGTGTCCTTGGACGGGGTACGATTGAAGCTGGCGCTTCGACGATGACATTCTTATAGTGTACGTGTACGGTATACTGATGCAGTTGAATTTCATCCTCATGGACGACGAACGACATCGTACTGGCGTAGATGACTACTTGGAGCGAATTTCATCCTCATGGACGACGAACGACCTCGTACTGGCGTAGATGACTACTTGGAGCGAATTTCATCCTCATGGACGACGAACGACATCGTACTGGCGTAGATGACTACTTGGAGCGAATTTCATCCTCATGGACGACGAACGACCTCGTACTGGCGTAGATGACTACTTGGAGCGAATTTCATCCTCATGGACAACGAACGACATCGTACTGGCGTAGATGACTACTTGGAGCGAATTTCATCCTCATGGACGACGAACGACATCGTACTGGCGTAGATGGCTACTTGGAGCGAATTTCATCCTCATGGACGACGAACGACATCGTACTGGCGTAGATGACTACTTGGAGCGAATTTCATCCTCATGGACGACGAACGACATCGTACTGGCGTAGATGACTACTTGGAGCGAATTTCATCCTCATGGACGACGAACGACCTCGTACTGGCGTAGATGACTACTTGGAGCGAATTTCATCCTCATGGACGACGAACGACATCGTACTGGCGTAGATGGCTACTTGGAGCGAATTTCATCCTCATGGACGACGAACGACATCGTACTGGCGTAGATGACTACTTGGAGCGAATTTCATCCTCATGGACGACGAACGACATCGTACTGGCGTAGATGACTACTTGGAGCGAATTTCATCCTCATGGACGACGAACGACATCGTACTGGCGTAGATGACTACTTGGAGCGAATTTCATCCTCATGGACGACGAACGACCTCGTACTGGCGTAGATGACTACTTGGAGCGAATTTCATCCTCATGGACAACGAACGACATCGTACTGGCGTAGATGACTACTTGGAGCGAATTTCATCCTCATGGACGACGAACGACATCGTACTGGCGTAGATGGCTACTTGGAGCGAATTTCATCCTCATGGACGACGAACGACATCGTACTGGCGTAGATGACTACTTGGAGCGAATTTCATCCTCATGGACGACGAACGACATCGTACTGGCGTAGATGACTACTTGGAGCGAATTTCATCCTCATGGACGACGAACGACCTCGTACTGGCGTAGATGGCTACTTGGAGCGAATTTCATCCTCATGGACGACGAACGACATCGTACTGGCGTAGATGGCTACTTGGAGCGAATTTCATCCTCATGGACGACGAACGACATCGTACTGGCGTAGATGACTACTTGGAGCGAATTTCATCCTCATGGACGACGAACGACATCGTACTGGCGTAGATGACTACTTGGAGCGAATTTCATCCTCATGGACGACGAACGACCTCGTACTGGCGTAGATGGCTACTTGGAGCGAATTTCATCCTCATGGACGACGAACGACATCGTACTGGCGTAGATGGCTACTTGGAGCGAATTTCATCCTCATGGACGACGAACGACATCGTACTGGCGTAGATGGCTACTTGGAGCGAATTTCATCCTCATGGACGACGAACGACATCGTACTGGCGTAGATGACTACTTGGAGCGAATTTCATCCTCATGGACGACGAACGACCTCGTGCTGGCGTAGATGACTACTTGGAGCGAATTTCATCCTCATGGACGACAAACGACATCGTACTGGCGTAGATGACTACTTGGAGCGAATTTCATCCTCATGGACGAAAAACGACATCGTACTGGCGTAGATGACTACTTGGAGCGAATTTCATCCTCGTGGACGACAAACGACCTCGTACTGGCGTAGATGACTACTTGGAGCGAATTTCATCCTCATGGACGACGAACGACATCGTACTGGCGTAGATGACTACTTGGAGCGAATTTCATCCTCATGGACGACGAACGACATCGTACTGGCGTAGATGGCTACTTGGAGCGAATTTCATCCTCATGGACGACGAACGACATCGTACTGGCGTAGATGACTACTTGGAGCGAATTTCATCCTCATGGACGACGAACGACATCGTACTGGCGTAGATGACTACTTGGAGCGAATTTCATCCTCATGGACGACGAACGACATCGTACTGGCGTAGATGACTACTTGGAGCGAATTTCATCCTCATGGACGACGAACGACATCGTACTGGCGTAGATGGCTACTTGGAGCGAATTTCATCCTCATGGACGACGAACGACCTCGTACTGGCGTAGATGACTACTTGGAGCGAATTTCATCCTCATGGACGACGCACGACATCGTACTGGCGTAGATGGCTACTTGGAGCGAATTTCATCCTCATGGACGACGAACGACCTCGTACTGGCGTAGATGACTACTTGGAGCGAATTTCATCCTCATGGACGACGAACGACCTCGTACTGGCGTAGATGGCTACTTGGAGCGAATTTCATCCTCATGGACGACGAACGACATCGTACTGGCGTAGATGACTACTTGGAGCGAATTTCATCCTCATGGACGACGAACGACATCGTACTGGCGTAGATGGCTACTTGGAGCGAATTTCATCCTCATGGACGACGAACGACATCGTACTGGCGTAGATGGCTACTTGGAGCGAATTTCATCCTCATGGACGACGAACGACATCGTACTGGCGTAGATGGCTACTTGGAGCGAATTTCATCCTCATGGACGACGAACGACATCGTACTGGCGTAGATGGCTACTTGGAGCGAATTTCATCCTCATGGACGACGAACGACATCGTACTGGCGTAGATGACTACTTGGAGCGAATTTCATCCTCATGGACGACGAACGACATCGTACTGGCGTAGATGGCTACTTGGAGCGAATTTCATCCTCATGGACGACGAACGACATCGTACTGGCGTAGATGACTACTTGGAGCGAATTTCATCCTCATGGACGACGAACGACATCGTACTGGCGTAGATGGCTACTTGGAGCGAATTTCATCCTCATGGACGACGAACGACATCGTACTGGCGTAGATGGCTACTTGGAGCGAATTTCATCCTCATGGACGACGAACGACATCGTACTGGCGTAGATGACTACTTGGAGCGAATTTCATCCTCATGGACGACGAACGACATCGTACTGGCGTAGATGACTACTTGGAGCGAATTTCATCCTCATGGACGACGAACGACATCGTACTGGCGTAGATGGCTACTTGGAGCGAATTTCATCCTCATGGACGACGAACGACATCGTACTGGCGTAGATGACTACTTGGAGCGAATTTCATCCTCATGGACGACGAACGACATCGTACTGGCGTAGATGGCTACTTGGAGCGAATTTCATCCTCATGGACGACGAACGACATCGTACTGGCGTAGATGACTACTTGGAGCGAATTTCATCCTCATGGACGACGAACGACATCGTACTGGCGTAGATGGCTACTTGGAGCGAATTTCATCCTCATGGACGACAAACGACCTCGTACTGGCGTAGATGACTACTTGGAGCGAATTTCATCCTCATGGACGACGAACGACATCGTACTGGCGTAGATGACTACTTGGAGCGAATTTCATCCTCATGGACGACGAACGACATCGTACTGGCGTAGATGGCTACTTGGAGCGAATTTCATCCTCATGGACGACGAACGACCTCGTACTGGCGTAGATGGCTACTTGGAGCGAATTTCATCCTCATGGACGACGAACGACATCGTACTGGCGTAGATGACTACTTGGAGCGAATTTCATCCTCATGGACGACGAACGACATCGTACTGGCGTAGATGGCTACTTGGAGCGAATTTCATCCTCATGGACGACGAACGACATCGTACTGGCGTAGATGACTACTTGGAGCGAATTTCATCCTCATGGACGACGAACGACATCGTACTGGCGTAGATGACTACTTGGAGCGAATTTCATCCTCATGGACGACGAACGACCTCGTACTGGCGTAGATGCCTACTTGGAGCGAATTTCATCCTCATGGACGACGAACGACATCGTACTGGCGTAGATGGCTACTTGGAGCGAATTTCATCCTCATGGACGACGAACGACATCGTACTGGCGTAGATGACTACTTGGAGCGAATTTCATCCTCATGGACGACGAACGACATCGTACTGGCGTAGATGACTACTTGGAGCGAATTTCATCCTCATGGACGACGAACGACATCGTACTGGCGTAGATGACTACTTGGAGCGAATTTCATCCTCATGGACGACGAACGACATCGTACTGGCGTAGATGGCTACTTGGAGCGAATTTCATCCTCGTGGACGACAAACGACCTCGTACTGGCGTAGATGACTACTTGGAGCGAATTTCATCCTCATGGACGACAAACGACATCGTGCTGGCGTAGATGACTACTTGGAGCGAATTTCATCCTCATGGACGACGAACGACCTCGTGCTGGCGTAGATGACTACTTGGAGCGAATTTCATCCTCGTGGACGACAAACGACCTCGTACTGGCGTAGATGACTACTTGGAGCGAATTTCATCCTCATGGACGACGAACGACATCGTACTGGCGTAGATGACTACTTGGAGCGAATTTAATCCTCGTGGACGACAAACGACCTCGTACTGGCGTAGATGACTACTTGGAGCGAATTTCATCCTCGTGGACGACAAACGACCTCGTGCTGGCGTAGATGACTACTTGGAGCGAATTTCATCCTCGTGGACGACAAACGACCTCGTACTGGCGTAGATGACTACTTGGAGCGAATTTCATCCTCATGGACGACGAACGACATCGTGCTGGCGTAGATGGCTACTTGGAGCGAATTTCATCCTCATGGACGACGAACGACATCGTACTGGCGTAGATGACTACTTGGAGCGAATTTCATCCTCATGGACGACGAACGACATCGTACTGGCGTAGATGACTACTTGGAGCGAATTTCATCCTCATGGACGACGAACGACATCGTACTGGCGTAGATGACTACTTGGAGCGAATTTCATCCTCATGGACGACGAACGACATCGTGCTGGCGTAGATGACTACTTGGAGCGAATTTCATCCTCGTGGACGACAAACGACCTCGTGCTGGCGTAGATGACTACTTGGAGCGAATTTCATCCTCATGGACGACAAACGACCTCGTGCTGGCGTAGATGGCTACTTGGAGCGAATTTCATCCTCATGGACGACGAACGACATCGTGCTGGCGTAGATGACTACTTGGAGCGAATTTCATCCTCGTGGACGACGAACGACCTCGTACTGGCGTAGATGACTACTTGGAGCGAATTTCATCCTCATGGACGACGAACGACATCGTACTGGCGTAGATGACTACTTGGAGCGAATTTCATCCTCATGGACGACAAACGACCTCGTGCTGGCGTAGATGGCTACTTGGAGCGAATTTCATCCTCATGGACGACGAACGACATCGTGCTGGCGTAGATGACTACTTGGAGCGAATTTCATCCTCATGGACGACGAACGACCTCGTACTGGCGTAGATGACTACTTGGAGCGAATTTCATCCTCATGGACGACGAACGACATCGTACTGGCGTAGATGGCTACTTGGAGCGAATTTCATCCTCATGGACGACGAACGACCTCGTACTGGCGTAGATGACTACTTGGAGCGAATTTCATCCTCATGGACGACGCACGACATCGTACTGGCGTAGATGGCTACTTGGAGCGAATTTCATCCTCATGGACGACGAACGACCTCGTACTGGCGTAGATGACTACTTGGAGCGAATTTCATCCTCATGGACGACGAACGACATCGTACTGGCGTAGATGGCTACTTGGAGCGAATTTCATCCTCATGGACGACGAACGACATCGTACTGGCGTAGATGACTACTTGGAGCGAATTTCATCCTCATGGACGACGAACGACATCGTACTGGCGTAGATGGCTACTTGGAGCGAATTTCATCCTCATGGACGACGAACGACATCGTACTGGCGTAGATGGCTACTTGGAGCGAATTTCATCCTCATGGACGACGAACGACATCGTACTGGCGTAGATGGCTACTTGGAGCGAATTTCATCCTCATGGACGACGAACGACATCGTACTGGCGTAGATGGCTACTTGGAGCGAATTTCATCCTCATGGACGACGAACGACATCGTACTGGCGTAGATGACTACTTGGAGCGAATTTCATCCTCATGGACGACGAACGACATCGTACTGGCGTAGATGGCTACTTGGAGCGAATTTCATCCTCATGGACGACGAACGACATCGTACTGGCGTAGATGACTACTTGGAGCGAATTTCATCCTCATGGACGACGAACGACATCGTACTGGCGTAGATGGCTACTTGGAGCGAATTTCATCCTCATGGACGACGAACGACATCGTACTGGCGTAGATGGCTACTTGGAGCGAATTTCATCCTCATGGACGACGAACGACATCGTACTGGCGTAGATGACTACTTGGAGCGAATTTCATCCTCATGGACGACGAACGACATCGTACTGGCGTAGATGACTACTTGGAGCGAATTTCATCCTCATGGACGACGAACGACATCGTACTGGCGTAGATGGCTACTTGGAGCGAATTTCATCCTCATGGACGACGAACGACATCGTGCTGGCGTAGATGACTACTTGGAGCGAATTTCATCCTCATGGACGACGAACGACATCGTACTGGCGTAGATGGCTACTTGGAGCGAATTTCATCCTCATGGACGACGAACGACATCGTACTGGCGTAGATGACTACTTGGAGCGAATTTCATCCTCATGGACGACGAACGACATCGTACTGGCGTAGATGGCTACTTGGAGCGAATTTCATCCTCATGGACGACAAACGACCTCGTACTGGCGTAGATGACTACTTGGAGCGAATTTCATCCTCATGGACGACAAACGACCTCGTACTGGCGTAGATGACTACTTGGAGCGAATTTCATCCTCATGGACGACGAACGACATCGTACTGGCGTAGATGGCTACTTGGAGCGAATTTCATCCTCATGGACGACGAACGACCTCGTACTGGCGTAGATGGCTACTTGGAGCGAATTTCATCCTCATGGACGACGAACGACATCGTACTGGCGTAGATGACTACTTGGAGCGAATTTCATCCTCATGGACGACGAACGACATCGTACTGGCGTAGATGGCTACTTGGAGCGAATTTCATCCTCATGGACGACGAACGACATCGTACTGGCGTAGATGACTACTTGGAGCGAATTTCATCCTCATGGACGACGAACGACATCGTACTGGCGTAGATGACTACTTGGAGCGAATTTCATCCTCATGGACGACGAACGACATCGTACTGGCGTAGATGACTACTTGGAGCGAATTTCATCCTCATGGACGACGAACGACATCGTACTGGCGTAGATGGCTACTTGGAGCGAATTTCATCCTCATGGACGACGAACGACATCGTACTGGCGTAGATGACTACTTGGAGCGAATTTCATCCTCATGGACGACGAACGACATCGTACTGGCGTAGATGACTACTTGGAGCGAATTTCATCCTCATGGACGACGAACGACATCGTACTGGCGTAGATGACTACTTGGAGCGAATTTCATCCTCATGGACGACAAACGACATCGTACTGGCGTAGATGGCTACTTGGAGCGAATTTCATCCTCGTGGACGACAAACGACCTCGTACTGGCGTAGATGACTACTTGGAGCGAATTTCATCCTCATGGACGACAAACGACATCGTGCTGGCGTAGATGACTACTTGGAGCGAATTTCATCCTCATGGACGACGAACGACCTCGTGCTGGCGTAGATGACTACTTGGAGCGAATTTCATCCTCGTGGACGACAAACGACCTCGTACTGGCGTAGATGACTACTTGGAGCGAATTTCATCCTCATGGACGACAAACGACATCGTACTGGCGTAGATGACTACTTGGAGCGAATTTCATCCTCGTGGACGACAAACGACCTCGTACTGGCGTAGATGACTACTTGGAGCGAATTTCATCCTCGTGGACGACAAACGACCTCGTGCTGGCGTAGATGACTACTTGGAGCGAATTTCATCCTCGTGGACGACAAACGACCTCGTACTGGCGTAGATGACTACTTGGAGCGAATTTCATCCCCATGGACGACGAACGACATCGTGCTGGCGTAGATGGCTACTTGGAGCGAATTTCATCCTCATGGACGACGAACGACATCGTACTGGCGTAGATGACTACTTGGAGCGAATTTCATCCTCATGGACGACGAACGACATCGTACTGGCGTAGATGACTACTTGGAGCGAATTTCATCCTCATGGACGACGAACGACATCGTGCTGGCGTAGATGACTACTTGGAGCGAATTTCATCCTCGTGGACGACAAACGACCTCGTGCTGGCGTAGATGACTACTTGGAGCGAATTTCATCCTCATGGACGACAAACGACCTCGTGCTGGCGTAGATGGCTACTTGGAGCGAATTTCATCCTCATGGACGACGAACGACATCGTGCTGGCGTAGATGACTACTTGGAGCGAATTTCATCCTCGTGGACGACGAACGACCTCGTACTGGCGTAGATGACTACTTGGAGCGAATTTCATCCTCATGGACGACGAACGACATCGTACTGGCGTAGATGACTACTTGGAGCGAATTTCATCCTCATGGACGACAAACGACCTCGTGCTGGCGTAGATGGCTACTTGGAGCGAATTTCATCCTCATGGACGACGAACGACATCGTGCTGGCGTAGATGACTACTTGGAGCGAATTTCATCCTCGTGGACGACGAACGACCTCGTACTGGCGTAGATGACTACTTGGAGCGAATTTCATCCTCATGGACGACGAACGACATCGTACTGGCGTAGATGGCTACTTGGAGCGAATTTCATCCTCGTGGACGACAAACGACCTCGTACTGGCGTAGATGACTACTTGGAGCGAATTTCATCCTCGTGGACGACGAACGACCTCGTACTGGCGTAGATGACTACTTGGAGCGAATTTCATCCTCATGGACGACGAACGACATCGTACTGGCGTAGATGACTACTTGGAGCGAATTTCATCCTCATGGACGACAAACGACCTCGTGCTGGCGTAGATGGCTACTTGGAGCGAATTTCATCCTCATGGACGACGAACGACATCGTGCTGGCGTAGATGACTACTTGGAGCGAATTTCATCCTCGTGGACGACGAACGACCTCGTACTGGCGTAGATGACTACTTGGAGCGAATTTCATCCTCATGGACGACGAACGACATCGTACTGGCGTAGATGGCTACTTGGAGCGAATTTCATCCTCGTGGACGACAAACGACCTCGTACTGGCGTAGATGACTACTTGGAGCGAATTTCATCCTCATGGACGACAAACGACCTCGTGCTGGCGTAGATGACTACTTGGAGCGAATTTCATCCTCATGGACGACGAACGACCTCGTACTGGCGTAGATGACTACTTGGAGCAGAAGCCCGTCGTCTTCCCTCGGTTGGCAAGTATCCGCAAACTAACTGGGAGCGTGAGGTGACACTGTCCCGTGATCGCAACGCTCTGATTACGAGAGAAAATTGTAGACAGTGGATTTGTTTGCGTGGTTGTTTTTGATGTCCCAGTTTAGTGGCGTATCCTTATTTAGTTGTTTGTTCATTAAACACTTGTCGCTGGACTTTTCAACAGATTCACACATTTTGACATATGACTTTATCAGGGAAAATAGGGAACAAAAGGGACAAAGGTCTTTGTCAGATTTCCCCTCTGAGACGTGATGTCTCTTAAAGATTCTTGCAATGACGGTTATATTGAAATAATAACAACTGCATGAGTTGGCCAGGCCTTCTGCCAGCAAGGTGAAAGTACAATACTGAAAAAAAAAAATGCAAATTACAAATTTACAAAACTTCTTATATTTTTATGACGTTTGAGAACGTCACACTCACGAAGTAAAATAAGTTGTTATCCATATATTGTAATTATTATACTTTACAACTTCTAAAATGCCACTCAAAGTGAGAGGACATGGCAGGTATTCGAAGTCAACACCACACATTATCATTTAGTGTTTCTAACAATATTTTTTAAAAAAAGTAGATAATTGAGGGCTTGTTAATGTCACGAGAAAGATAATGTGTGCTTAGCTGGTCCAATTCAGCAGGTGGGGTTACAACTATATATTTGTCTTTTGGACATATTTCTCACTGCTCTTTGTATATTAAATGTCAGATGAATACACGCCTCCAAGACTGTATTGGGGTATTGCCTCGTGTAGGAGGGGTCGTGTCTGGCAATCCTCGACTTACCTCTTAGTTTTCCTAAAGGGGATTATCACGTTGTAGTAAGATTATATATGATTTTATCCTTTTTGGTTTTTATGTACCTTTTAATTGAAGTAAAGAAGGCCCGGGTCTCAGGCGATGATGTCTCTAAACGTAGTCACATAAAGGAATAAAAGAAAGTGTGAATCCATGAGCCTTTGCAAGTGGATTCTCAGGTGAAGCGCCGTTCTGATAACATCATGTGTCAAAATGACGTCGCAAAGGGGCGTCACTCTGACGTGGTTGGTTTGTTGTTGCACGGTGTATTCTGATGTGGACACATGTCTAAGCGATTTGACAGGTCAACGACGTATACTACAAGTTGTATTGTATGAAATAGACTACAATTATGTGATAAAAATATAAAAAAACAGCAAAAAACAAAACAAAACAACAAACAAAACCGCTGATTGACTCCATGAGCATCGCCTTCCCATTAAGGATACGATTAGGGTGTTCTAACAGTGGAACTGGGTTGTATGCTACAGGTTTTTACTACAAGCTGCGCCGAGAGAACGCACCCAGTCTGTTACTCCAAGGTTTCGCTATCTCAAACAAGACAGAGAAGAAACGTCTCCGTCGAATTTAAACTTCTCATTAGACACTGCGTAAGTGATATTCAAACCGATTGCTCCTTCCAAGGTTTGGAAAGCTCAAAGACTATTTAACGTCTAACTTCTCGTTGACAGAATGACTGGCGTCAACGTCAGTAGCAATTACTTTTAAAAACCCACGATCAATTTTGCGGGCTTTTTTACCTTTCGGTGTTCACAATTTGTCAATTTTGCGTTTCTTTTACCTTCGGTGTTCACAATTTGAATGAATGAACCTTTCCTGACGATGTATATGTTGTAGATGTATGTGTTAATAGCTTTGGTAGGACGCACGGTTTGTAAACGTTAATGCATTTTGTCGAACATTGCATTTTATCACATACTTTGATTTCATAGAGTGAACGTCTGTCTAATTTCAAATTACATAGTCAAAAGGATATGTCAAACTGAACAGCGTCTTATCAATTTCAAAATGATGTCAAGCTTTGTTAAGGGTGATAACAAAGTATGGACAACTTTTGGCTTAAGGAAAAACATTACGAGTGGTGTTCCATGTTCCAAATTTTTTAAAAAAAGGGTGTTGATCATTTTAAAATGCGTTTCCATCAAAAGTTGTTCTTTTTTAGTAGTTACGTCACTGCATACGAATAATGTCTTTGTGGCTGAAAATTCGTTATCATAAACAAACATCCTTTCAACATTCACCACACTTTACAATTTCATTACTGCTGAACAGACCGGTGCGCAAAATTATCAGGCACATCCGACCACAGTAGAAATGTTTGAGCAGCGCTGTCCAAACGGTTTGGTTGGTGTTTAATGTTTGTTGCTTAACATTCCAGCAATTCCGGTTTGGACCAGACAGTTCAGAGAGTCTAAAGATTGATATCATGAGCATCGATCAAAACAACAAAGTTAGGATCTGACCACCCGATCCCATTAGTCGCCACTTATGAGTTCTGTAGAGTAATTCTAACGCATTTCACAACAGTGCTTTCACCACAGATCAAATATCTAGTTGCACCAACACATCCAACAGTAACAAATATTACTCTGTCATGCCAGGGATTCTGTACAGAAACGTCTCTTATATACATCTCTGATTATAATCTTACATGTTGAAAATATCTAGATTGAGGCAATGTGAAACGTATGCAGTACTGGTGGCCGATTTCGAATGGGGTCTTATACCAGGATGCTCAATGGAACAATTTTACCATACAGTCTGGAAATATTCTTACAGTATTACAGTTTCACAGATGTTCTATAGAGTAGAAGGGGTATTTCGTTACACCGTGATTCCTGAGGGAACCTCGCTATCTCAAACTATTAACCCTTGATATTTGCTGTTAACGTTTTCCCAACCAATCCCACACAGAGATGAGGGAATAGGTAATTACGGTTGATACGAAGTGTGATTGAGTACAGTTTTACGCCGCACTCGGCAATACTCTAGGGGTATAGCGGCGTCATGTCAATAATCGAGTTTGGACCAGACAATCCAGGGATCAAGACCATGTTCATCGATCTACGCAAATGGGAACCGATGACACCAAGTCAGCGAACCTGACCACCCGAGCCCATTAGTCGCCTCTTACTACAAGCATGGTTAACTGAAGGCCAATTTAACCTGTATCTTCACGGGTACCACGGGCGTGGAGACATCCATTCCATCAGTTGTATTTTAGGGATTTCCATCGTGTGTCAGTAAGGTGTTCACATGTTGAATATGCCGGAAGCAGAGACTGGTTTGTGTATTGCTTTCCGACTGGATCGGTAGAAAGGGTAGCAGGGTTGGACACTCTGTGGCAGAATTAAAAAAAAAAAAAAAAAAAAAATCCCAAAAGAAAACAAAACACACACACACACACACACAGAGAGAGAGAGAGAGAGAGAGAGAGAGAGAGAGAGAGAGAGAGAGAGAGAGAAGAAAACCAAAACACAAAACAGGATAGGATCCAAGGGTTTGTGTAGCCGTAGGTTACCCGAAATGAGATATAAAGAAGCACCGTAGCAAACGTGTCCTGTTAAGGTATTATTAGATTTGAAAACAACATGTTAGGCAACAAGTAAATCAATAAACCATCTATTTCTGACGTTTCCATTACACCTACCACGAAAGGAAGGCGGTGTGTGTTTATGTGAATATATTTTCGTTGTACGTTGACGTAAAGTTCTTAAAGTGTCAAGTTATTTCTGTCAAGTATCAGTTTTCAGGTTTTTATTACATTTCATGCAGGGAAAACCCATGGCACTAAAACTCTCTTTTAAGCGTCTTTTAAATTTGATAAGAATTTGAGTCATAAATAACTCGTCAAACCGTAATACACATTGTACTTGCACAAAAAAATGATAACTGAAAAAGCAGTACTTATTCTGACGACAATAAATGGTTTTCGAGAAAGGGTAATGTGTGAAAACTGTATCCATGGTAGTGCTATTAGTTACACGATGTTTTTGAAAGGGTGTACAAGACTGTATTAGACCCTTGTAAATTCCGTATTACGGAATACGGAATTTACAAGGGTCTTATATAGTCCCTTACACTCTTTCAAAAACACAGTGTGACGAATATATTAACCTTAAGATCTGTTGATTTAGCTTATCTTTAGACAATAACATTCAGCATTCGGCAGAATGAGACGCCAGATGTTTTGCCGCGCGTGGTATTTCCTGAATTACCATAAAGGGACATAACTCGGGATAACTTCCTTAAAAATGATCAAATTTGAGGTTTTGTTAAACGACGGCCGCACGGAAATCTGGACAGGAGTGTGCGGTAACCAGCGAATATTCAAGAACCAGTTCTGGTTTCAAATTGCGCTACCGCCATATACGATTCTACTAGACCTAGTCCAGCATATAACTAGGCGACTTCGCACTATACCATGATGTGTAGGCGTTAGCTGGAATACGAGTTTATTCATCTGAACTATACTAGACCTAGTCCAGCATATAACTAGGCGACTTCGCACTATACCATGATGTGTAGGCGTTAGCTGGAATACGAGTTTATTCATCTGAACTATACTAGACCAGACTAAGCTACAACCATGTTTGGTTGTCAGGGATGTTGACAGTCGTAATGTGTAGCTGGGATGTGTATGGGTGATCAGAAAACCAGACACTGGTTACGGGTTGTGAGATCTATTCTTTATTGACAGAAACTCCTGTGCGTGACTGTGGGTGTAGAAGAAGCCACGTTTTCTCGAAGAATAATGCTTTATATCTGAAGTGTTAGTCACTTAAGAACTCAGAGATGTGATCGGATTGAAGGGAAGTGCAATGACTGACGTGCGAGTGGTTTTTAGCGTTAAATATTAAACAACCAATACAAAGGGCCGAATACGTCAAAGAGCACAGCACAAGCGATGACACAATCTCTTGACACCCATTATACCGTAATGAACTGGGCAAGACATAAAATAACTCAAAGCTACCGCTTAAAACGATAGTCCTTGAATTAAAACTTTAGACAATAACAGGTTCAGTTAAACCAAATCTTACCTGAAATGTTACCTCACAATAATTGGCAAATTTGGGGATCAGTAGGTCGGAAAACTGTCATTTCTGCAAGGACTATGGGTTCCTTACTCTCAGCGTGAACCCTTTCGAAAAGGTATCAAACGTTGTTTCTCACAGGACTTAAAAAGGTCTCGCGTGACCTACTTACGGGCCCTTTAGTGTAATAACCTGGATCGCGATATTTCACCCTATTTCGTCTATCCTCAAACTGGATCTCATATGGGAAACAAACATAAGCAAACTGTGTAAAGAACACAAGAAATGAAGCAAATTAAATTTGACATGTAGATTCCTTTGAAGTCTGAAATTGGAATGCCTTTTAGATCTTGGAGTTGACAATCTGTCGTACTAAACAAAAGTAAACACAGAAAAGTAGGAATGGTGCCACGTGCTTCTATGTCATTATTTTTTTCTTTTTGTTTTGGTAAACACGTCACGAACTTCCAGTCATTATACGATGTCCAGCAAACAATGCGGATCGGACAAACCATTGATCAACAGCATGAACATCAGTCCACACAACTGTGATACAATTTCTACAACAGACAAGATTACATGAATGATCGCCATTGTATTGCGTAATTTGTCCTTTCACTGAGAGCTATTAACATAACAAAATATGAGCATGAATTGTAAATTCACTTACCCACATGTGTTTTAGCTAAACTCTACAATCAGAAATATAGTGAGTGAGTGAGTGAGTTTTAGTTTTACGCCGCTTTTAGCAATATTCCAGCAATATCAAAGCGGGGGACACCTGAAAATTGGGCATCACACATTGTTCCCATGTGGGGAATCGAATCCGGTCTTCGGCGTGACGAGCGAACGTTTTTACCACTAGGCTACCCCACCGCCCCTCTCCGAAATATAACAGCTATGTGACAAGAAAATGCCTCGACAATGGCCAACAGCAAACATGGCCACCCGATCCCGTTTGTTCCCACTTATGATAAGCATATTTTATTGAAGCTCAATTCTAAGTAGGAACCACAGAGTACAAAATAACAATGTGGAAGATTAGAACATGTTTGCGTTGGAAAGACGATGAATTATTGCTTTTGAGTACGACGCCATAAAGACGGCAAAACACGAGGGTGGAGTCTCCTCTCAAGACTTAGTCCCTGAATATACATTTATATATATATATATTTGTAGCAAATACTAGTAAATCCATTCAAATTGAAAATTACCCCACTGAGTTGGGAAGCGTGTTTCATTTAGGGCTTTAGAATGGTAGGGAGGGCAAGGCAGCAGGGAACGTAATGTGGTTCAGAAACTGTGAGACAGGCTAGGGGAAGGTACAATAATGTGGTTCAAGAATTGTGGGACAGACTAGGGGAAGGTAAAATAATGTGGATCAGGAGCTGTGAGACAGACTAGCTTTAGCACTGCATGGAGGGCAAGACAGCAGGGAAATTACTGAGGTTCAGGGACTGTGAGACATACTTTCTTTATCAATACATGGTGTGCTAGACAGCAGGGAAATTACTGAGGTTCAGGGACTGTGAGACATACTATCTGTATCATTGCATGGAGGACTAGACAGTAGGGGAAATCATGTGGTTCAGGGACTGTGAGACATACTTTCTTTATCAATACATGGTGTGCTAGACAGCAGGGAAATTACTGAGGTTCAGGGACTGTGAGACATACTTTCTTTATCAATACATGGTGTGCTAGACAGCAGGGAAATTACTGAGGTTCAGGGACTGTGAGACATACTTTCTTTATCAATACATGGTGTGCTAGATAGCAGGGAAATTACTGAGGTTCAGGGACTGTGAGACATACTATCTTTATCAATACATGGTGTGCTAGACAGCAGGGAAATTACTGAGGTTCAGGGACTGTGAGACATACTATCTGTATCATTGCATGGAGGACTAGACAGTAGGGGAAATCATGTGGTTCAGGGACTGTGAGACATACTTTCTTTATCAATACATGGTGTGCTAGACAGCAGGGAAATTACTGAGGTTCAGGGACTGTGAGACATACTTTCTTTATCAATACATGGTGTGCTAGACAGCAGGGAAATTACTGAGGTTCAGGGACTGTGAGACATACTATCTTTATCAATACATGGTGTGCTAGACAGCAGGGAAATTACTGAGGTTCAGGGACTGTGAGACATACTTTCTTTATCAATACATGGTGTGCTAGACAGCAGGGAAATTACTGAGGTTCAGGGACTGTGAGACATACTATCTTTATCAATACATGGTGTTCTAGACAGCAGGGAAATTACTGAGGTTCAGGGACTGTGAGACATACTTTCTTTATCAATACATGGTGTGCTAGACAGCAGGGAAATTACTGAGGTTCAGGGACTGTGAGACATACTATCTTTATCAGTACATGGTGTGCTAGACAGCAGGGAAATTACTGTGGTTCAGGGACTGTGAGACATACTATCTGTATCATTGCATGGAGGACTAGACAGTAGGGGAAATCATGTGGTTCAGGGACTGTGAGGCATACTTTCTTTATCAATACATGGTGTGCTAGACAGCAGGGAAATTACTGAGGTTCAGGGACTGTGAGACATACTTTCTTTATCAAGACATGGTGTGCTAGACAGCAGGGAAATTACTGAGGTTCAGGGACTGTGAGACATACTATCTTTATCAATACATGGTGTGCTAGACAGCAGGGAAATTACTGAGGTTCAGGGACTGTGAGACATACTTTCTTTATCAATACATGGTGTGCTAGACAGCAGGGAAATTACTGTGGTTCAGGGACTGTGAGACATACTATCTTTATCAATACATGGTGTGCTAGACAGCAGGGAAATTACTGAGGTTCAGGGACTGTGAGACATACTATCTTTATCAATACATGGTGTGCTAGACAGCAGGGAAATTACTGAGGTTCAGGGACTGTGAGACATACTTTCTTTATCAATACATGGTGTGCTAGACAGCAGGGAAATTACTGAGGTTCAGGGACTGTGAGACATACTATCTTTATCAATACATGGTGTGCTAGACAGCAGGGAAATTACTGAGGTTCAGGGACTGTGAGACATACTTTCTTTATCAATACATGGTGTGCTAGACAGCAGGGAAATTACTGAGGTTCAGGGACTGTGAGACATACTTTCTTTATCAATACATGGTGTGCTAGACAGCAGGGAAATTACTGAGGTTCAGGGACTGTGAGACATACTATCTGTATCATTGCATGGAGGACTAGACAGTAGGGGAAATCATGTGGTTCAGGGACTGTGAGACTGATTAGCTTTAACACTGCATGGTGGGCCAGACAGTAGTTTCTAGTTTCCATAGACAGTAAAGAAAATAACGTGGCCGGGACTGTGAAACAGACTACCTCTGTCTATGTACAGCTAAATTTTCTCATACCTTTCTAAGAAATAAGACGCAAGTTTCTTTTATTAGAAAACTTAAAAGTTTTCATACATGCTAAGATTGTGAAATACACAAGCATATCACCAGACAAAAACGAGTTGAACAGATTAGCATTTCAGCGTAGCCAGAGGCTGCTTAATTATGAAACTGAACACTAACTTCTTATTTCATAACTCTATACTTTGCATATAGCTGGAGGGTTTTATTATCGTAATACGAAACCATTTTAATCAATGAAACGTCAGAAGGTATTACGTTATCGTGAGATTTGTCTGGTTGATTTACTGGACGAGATGGGGAAACAACTAATGCGAAGAGCGATAGACTATTGCAACATATTATTGCGATGACGATAGCCTATTGTTACCAACTATAGCAATACTGTTGCACTAGTGTTTTATTTTCTCCATGAACTGTCTCATTTGATGTTGTTTCCCAAAGGAACGTATATTTTATAGGAAATAAAATATGCTGAAGAAGCTGCAGTATCTTGGAGTAAAGGACAAGAAACTTGAAACCACTATCAAATCAACAGTTAAAACAGTAATTCAATAAAGCTGTAAGTTTGTACCCAAATATCCTGTATTTTGCGTTACGTATATATCGAAGGTCAAAGGAAGTCAATCACTATACGTTCGATAGTCGAACATAATATCGATGATTTGATAGGTTTTCGTTTGTTCCGATAGTTCGATGCATTTACACACTAACATGTCATTTTTTCCAACGATTTGCACCCGTGCTAAATGGAGGAAGTGATAGCTAATAATCATTTTGGACAGTCTGGGACTTTCATGTCACTTTAATTTTGACAATAAACTGTCTTACCGGTAAGGCAACAAGACACAATGATGTCTTGAGAACTATAAGTAGGGTTCGGGGAACACAAACAACCTCCAGTGTACATGAGTCCATAGCCCCGTCGCGACCAGTGAACAACTTATAATATATATATTGATATCATACCTTCTACCCCGACAGGATGATTCTTCCGTCACCTTCTGTCTTTTATTAGGATAGATCATAACTTACTGACGTACGTGTCTGCATGTACAGATGTGCAGTGATGTTAATGAATGAGTTCAGTTTTGGGGTATTTCGTCTCACCTATATGTACTTGCCCGCAGGAATCACACCTGTCCTGTTGGCATTCCTTGTCACCTGGATTTATCCTCGTGTTATGAGTTGTCGAACACTTAAGAACCACCTGGATTTATCCACGTGTTATGAGTTGTCGAACACTTAAGAACAACTCGGTGTTTTCCTTAACACATGTACGCTAACATAACACCTCACAAACTTATAAAAGAGTTTTATCAATTCTGCTAAACACAGGATTAATTCAAACTTGTCAAGTCTTCATGACACCCCTCGTTATTGTCCGAGGAAGCACTGCCATCCAAAAACCTATGATCCGATGATACAAACTACTTCATGCCTCCACGATCCATTCTTCAAGCCATGTTTTCACAGGAGACGATTTTCCGCATGTAGCAATATGTCCTGTGGCATTGATCACGAATACAGCAGCAACATTGGTGTGAGAGAGTTGTTGGATGGGTGATCATTTTCACTGGACCTCAGCGAGTTTTGATGCTTCTGTTCGCTATCACAAAATAGCTGAACAGCCCAGGAGATCTGGTGATTGCCCGGACATCCCAAAGGGTGATTGATTGATTGATTGAGTGAGTGAGTAATTGAGTTTTATGGCGCTTTTAGCAATATTCCAGCAATATCACGGCAGGACAGGATACACCAGAAATGGGATTCACACACTGTACCAATGCGGGCAATGGAACCCGGGTCCTCGGCGTGACGAGCGAACTCTTAAACCACTATGCGGTAGGCTACCCTCTATGTGACTGTGAAAGAGTTTGGACAGCTTTAAATAGTATTTCCGTTATCGCGTTACGTCATTTTGATGAAAGATGAATGTTTCCAGTGATGCAGGTCTTGAAGTTTAGTGTTTTGTTGAAACCCACTTAAAATATTCAAGATTAAACTTAAGAAAATTGTCAGCGTAGATGGAAAATTTGGTTAATTACTTTGTTCTGAAGCTTACCCGTCCAATTTTCAGAATATGTCACACAACTGAAAGATTAAGAAAACAGTCACTAAGTTCTGAAGTTTACCTGACCAATTTTCTGAAACATGTATTTCAAACATTTGGGGATGCAGGATGAGTTTGCTTGAGGCTACTTCGACAAGCATTTGAGTAGCAGCAACATGGAGTGGGTGAGGGAGTGAGTGAGTTTAGTTTTACGCCGCACTTAGCAATATTCCAGCTATATGGCAGCGGTCTGTAAATAATCGAGTCTGGACCAAACAATCCAGTGATCAACAGCATGAGCATCGATCTACGCAACTGGGAACCGATGACATGAGTCAACCAAGATAGCGAGCTTGACCACCCGATCCCGTTAGTCGCCTCTTACGACAAGCATAGTCACCTTTTACGGCAAGCATGGGTTGCTGAGGGCTTATTCTACCCCGGACCTTCACGGGTCGAACCCGGAGTGATGCTGATCATAGTCGTTTAATACGGAGTTGAAACCCATGAAGACGGGGTTGGTGCTTACAAACCAAGAATTATGACCAGAGCGAATCTCGGAAATTCATTGGATACTGACACACTAATGGGACACAACTCTACAGATAACCTGTCTTTCTATGTGCAAAGGGTAAACAAGAAGAAAGAATAACACGTGTTTTTACACCACAAAGACCTAATGTATTTACGTTGCACTTCATTGAATAACTGTAACATAAACAGATCCGAAGTGCTGGCTACAACTGACGTGTCCTAAAAACTCATAATCGGATTATCATCACGTGACACAGGAATCTGGTTGATGTCATCGATGACTCCTTATTCCTGGAATACTTGTGTCACTAAGACAAAACTCTCCCCAAGGCTGAATGACAAAAGAGATGATTTCAACCTGCCCATTGTCACACTGACGTTATTGTCGAGCAATGTTCCTGCAGCCAAAGTTTGGTGTGCAGACGAGCATGTGACTTGCTCACAAGTTGTTCGATCAAGGTAACCACATTCAAGGTACCCGTAAAGCTTTCGAAACGTTTTATGGTAGACATGAGGAGGACATTTCAAGTTAAGTCCGTCAGGGACAAATGTTTTGTCCGTATTTTGATTTGTACCATATATTTCCGATTTGTTTTTCCAGGTGGGGAATTGACTAGTCTTTGGATGTGTTTATAAAGGGTCCCAGGTAAGGCAGGACACGCTCAGCTTTTCGTAAACACCTCGAATAGTCACTTGATACAGATTCATTACTCGTCTCATTGTTGAGTCTTAATACAATCGGGATATATTTTGTGGACGTGGAAAAGGTTTTGTCTCTTATTTACAAAATCCAGTGCCTCAGAAACGCTGTCAAAATGGAGGATTTTTCAAATTTAACAACACGTCTCTTGAATCTAAGTAAGGAATGCAGAAGTAATGCAAGTTATATGTTATGAACACCTATTATCTCATGATTATGCGCACTTCATCTTTTATCAATGTACATTGTCATGCCTACCAAAGGTTTAGTGGTCCTTACAGTGGGCTCAATACCATCCTTTCATTCAACCACCAAAGAGAGCCAGGGAAGCAAAAGAGAAAACACAATACCATTCTACAAAAGAACAGCAGTAATTACTGTCCTACCAAGTAAAACTGTTGTCCTTCGTGACGGTGACTTTGTCGGGACACTGTCATCAGAACGCCCCACAGACGTCCAGTGACGCGTCTAATGCATGGGAATCCAATGGCAATATTGTGTGCTTTTGTAGCCGATCACGTCCACGCTAGAATCGGATATTCACAAAGCCGTCTCAGCGCTACGCTTGCTGAATGTTGACGTTAAATAGTGGGAGCTGCCATCGACTGGAGAACGCCTTGACGTGGAATCTGCCAAGTCTTGAGCAGTCTCGTCTAGTGAGAATGCTTGTCAAAGGCTTTACATCTAAAAACACTTACTCGCCATTCTGCATGTCTCACAAATGCTAGTGTTTGAACATTTTCAGAAAATATCATTTAACAGTCTCTCAACAAAACTCATTGGGATCTCGAAAAAACTAGGCCTAGATTTTCGAAGCTCTCTTCGTGCTAAGATAGTGGTGCCATCGATCAACGTTAACATACGACTATCTTAGCGCTACATCTAGGACCTGACTGCAGTGATTACCTGCGGTGACTTGAGACATATTTAACCCTTTCAATGACAGGTGTGTCTAAATAAGAATGCAAATGTTCATGCTTACAGGCAAAAACTACACTTCTCGAATACAAACCCTCTTTCACTTTCGACAACTCAAATTGCCATAAAAGGTGACTATGCTTATCGTAAGAGGCGACTAACGGGATCGGGTGGTCAGGCGCACTGACTTTGCTTGACACATGTCATCGGTTCGCAGATGTTCATGCTGTTGATCACTGGATTGTTTGGTCCAGACTCGATTATTTACAGACCGCCACTATATGGCCGGAATATTGCTGAGTGCGGCGTAAAGCTAAACTCACTCACTCACTCACTCACCATGACAACTCAAAAGGCAACAATTAGAACACAATATAACAAAGATATGTTTTCATTTTTATTCCTTCAGTACAAACCAAGACTGACATATTCTGGAGATGAATCGGTTTGATTAAAGGTTTCAGTCAGTAAATTAATCATACATTAAGGGTGCAAGCACGATCTGCATCTGCAAGTTTTTCACTGTAAAATTTAGCAGCACAGATGAACTTCGGTTCCTCACTATGAGAGCTGTTTTCATGACAGGGGTCAGTCGCCACTGATAAGACATTGTCATCCCCGACTTAACAAGTGTAACTGAAGTCGATGAGCAAATCTACTGCTATTTTACGTTCTTCTAAGTCATATTATGTCACATCATGGTACATGGAAAATATGTGCAAATCCAGTCATGCACCTTTACAGCAGTGTTTAAACATGTAGATATACACATATATTTAACAATCATGGGATATCTCGACAGACACTTGTTGACAAATGTATATCATTGTCTTTGGGTAAACTGGCACAAAAATTAATCACATGTAAAACTGGCTTTGATCTTCTAACATCAGAATATATACACAAAAGGGCATCTAACTTTGTCTGTTTGACAACAGAACGTTTTGTCAAGCTCATACAAAAATCTGGCTCATGGAATTATAGAGTCTAGCCGGACGGTTGGCACTACAGAGGGTTGGCATTACAAAAGGTAGGCATCGTAGTGTTGGCATGTTTGTTATTGTTGATGCATAGAGTCCTTGCGATGACAAGAATAATACGGAAATAATACATGTCATTATTTACATAAATAATGATTTATATTATCCGATCTTCATAACAGTTTTGGATGGACGGAAGACAACCGATACTGAAAACGTTATATGGTTGATAATGCTGCATGGTAATCAAACCTGGTTGTCAAGGTGACAGACGTTTGCACACTAGCTGCTATAACAACAGTACATATTATTTACATGAATCTCGTAAATCTTAGTCATGAATCTCGTAAATCTGATTTTAATCAAATTATGAGGTGCTGGACCTTTACTAAAACTGGCATTCATAGTGTTACCATGACTACCAGTATCAATCATTCCATGCAGAAATTTCTCAAATAATGGCATCAATTTGCCACCCGAAATACCAGTTAAATTACACCAGTTAATTTCCATTAAAAATGCATTCCGTTGGTACGTGCATGTTAAATCCCTAAATGAGCACCATCACCACTTAAAATATTTACAACTGTCACTGAGTAAATATAGGAAAGATAACACGATGCCACTCAGTCATAGCAGCTAGGTTCTCATCTTATTTAATATTTCATCAACAACTCTTGGGGGGGCTCTTCAGCTGTCAAAATATATATTAGGTTTATCTCTCACATTTCAGCATGCTAGTATTAAAATTAATGCATTCCTCTAAAATGAAATGTATTCTCAACCTTATTTCAGTTTAAGATACAAAGTTAATATCTGCACACGAAATGAAAAGTTGATCCCACGGAAATTTTTGTGTGAGGGCTTCATATGTATAAGTCTCATGTTGTTGTCAGTGTCACAGAGTAATTAGATATTTGAGACACGTATTGAGGTTCAAATAAAACAAATAAAAATGGAGAATACAAACACAAAATCATTACGTCTTGAGTATGGAGGAGCAATATCAGATGACCATTTCTGCACTAAATGCCTGATTCCTTAATGTGCAGTGTAACAGAAAGCTTCACAATGTTAATTTCAAGTATATTACCCTTTGTAAAATAGGTCACGAAAACTGAGTCATCAAATGCATCACGATAACTGATATATAACACAACAACGGTCCAAGCTTTTGTGAAATATCACAGACAGTGTTTGCTTTAACCATCAGTGTTACCAGGAAACCATACGATTACCCAAAATGCTAAGGCACTGTAGCTCACATTCCATCAAATATATTCCCACTACAATGTCTGCTTTGCCACTATAGTCCGCTTGAGAATGATGAATGATTAAATATTTGTGGAGCGTGAAAATAGCACAACATTACATGACGGTTTCTTAAACACCATTTTCCACGACCGACCCACAAAAAAAAACACCCTCAGATTTCTTTCAGATCCTGTTAGGTAGAGAGGTTTCAGGACCATGGCCTAGATTTTCGAAGCTCTATTAGCACTAAGACAGTCGTAAATTAATGCTAATGTATGGCACTAATGACTATCTTAGTGCTAAGAGGGCTTTTTTTAAAGTCTAGGCCCACGTGTCTTCTTTATGTTTTGTGCACTTATTCCAATTACAGGTTATGTAATCATCTGTCGTTTTCATTTGAACGCAAACGGACTATAAGCTGAACAGATTTATTAATTCCTCCTAATTTAAAAAAAAATCAAAGTAGAAAATAATTGAAAATAACCATTAGCAGGTCAGAGGGAATGCTCGAAAATTAGACGTAAGGGTTTCTTTGGATTTGAAATAAATAAATCCTGAATACATTTCTTAAAAACATTTGTTGATGTAAAACTTGCTTCCTTAAAAGTATGTCTAGAAAACGTGCTAGAGCGCTGTCAGGGATTTCAAGTGATACTCATACTTTGATTAGCTACATAAGTATACTTACACAAAATTTAATGTTTGTTTTCTGCTATCGTTTACACTTTCTTTACACCTTCTATACTGCATAAGAATCCGGCTGGAATTACAAGAGACTCAAATACTATAATACTGATTTTCCCCAAAGCTGAGGCTTGCAAATCCAGTTTGTAATATTGTGTTTGATATGAGATCAGGTTTACAGTTTGACATGTATGTACGTGTGTGTGTGTGTGTGTGTGTGTGTGTGTGTGTGTGTGTGTATGCATGTATGTATGTATGCATGCATGGATGTATATATACACACATTACATTACATCACTTAGCTAAAATTTGATAGATATTGTCCTTACAATGCCTATGTCATGAAGTCATAATTTATACATAATTTCATTTTTAATTATTACCACTACAAGGACTCTGCTGAGCCAATTCCCCACAACCAGACGATCACACCAGTCAAAAAAGGGGGGTTGCAGGACTGGGATCTTACATGGTGACCATACTAGCTACAATGGCAGACTATGGCAGATCTCCTCTGTTAGCTGCTGTAGATCAGAATCCCTACAAACTACTTCCAGAGATCATTGGTTTAAATAGGGCATTGGCCTCACTACTGTTCTGTAGCATGGATTTCGGTCCTACTAGTGAGTCACTGAGTATGACCGTTTTACCCTCTTTTAGCATTATATCAGCAATATCATGGCAGGGGACACCAGAAATGGACCTCACACACTGTATTCATATGGGGAACCAAACTTTGGTCTTTTGTGTGATAAGTGAACGCTTAACCACAAGGTTACCCAACCACCTGTTGGTCCTTACTATATATTCCATACAGTGTTAATTATGACAAAGCAACATGGCTCTCACTTCAGTCTGTCCCCTGTATTAAATTCTGCATCACAGATGGGGAACATGAAGTAGATTTAGACGTTACAAAGTAACTGCAGCAAATGTTACATTTGGGATTATATTCGCTTAGAGAAGGTATCACTTGCTACATTTGACCATTATTTAAAGGCATTGTGTTTTATAGACATTTGACTAATTCCTGTATCAGCCAAAATGAATGTCTATTTTACTATGCCACAAACCAACACATACTCATACAGACTGACAAACCTTCGATCATGTCTGCCATTGTTTAGAAAGGGAAGTAACTCTGAATCGGTAAAGTCACAGGAACGTAGGCAAGCCTACTTTATGTAGTTGTAGTTGCAACAGACGCATGGGATTTGGAGCCAATACATTATGTGTTTACCATTCCTTTTTCAGTTGGGTGGGGACTGCAGATTGGTATTTTAACATCACGTGAGGTTAACATAATGTTGTAAAGTTGTCCAAGATAGTTCAACCACATCAAAAGAAATTTAGTAGTCATATAATCAATATCTTAATCATTTGTGATTTAACCACTGTTACATAAACACTGTTAACAAAACCAGAATGATTCATCTTGTTCTCCATCACCTGCACACATCATTTACCTTTGAAATATCACAGCCATCAACATGGAGGAAAATATCATATAGCAGTGTAATTGAGTTTCTCAAACAGTCCGAAGATTCCAACAATATGTCAGCAAACTGATCCTCAGCTGAAGCAGATCAAAGCTTTCTGAAGGCATGATTTCAGTGTAGTTGTCAGGTTATTGATTCTCTTTGATAAATCATGGAGTCTACAATATGAGTGTGTTTGTCATACTGATGATTTGACAAAGAGGTTTTGTATTCAGTCATGTGGGAATGGCGAGTTTGGTCTAAAGTTGCTTTCAACAGTACTACAGCCATTATGTCAGCTTTATATGGGAAGAAATCCCAAAGTGGTGCCGGTCTCAGACGTTTACCATTTTGATGAAACCTAGAAATAGAATCATTTTCAACCGAGGCTTTGTAACTGTGATGATAGGTAACTTACGGCATGTCTAGCGGATGTAACTCAAATTGCTGTGGTGTTGACAGACAGACTCTCATGCGCTCGCCAATGGAATAGACAGACCTGATATTTAGTTTCTCAGTCAGCATTATTTTTGCTGTGTCACAAACAACTGTAAATATTTGCGTCTGGACGAGACAAAACAATGCTTGAAAACCTAAGCAACAGTCAATGCCATTGGGGCAAAAACTGCATCTAATCAGCCGAGTCTCAGAGTCTGACCACCTGATCCAATTTAGCGTCCTCACACAACTAGCCATAGGCCGACAGGGATCAATTCCAGACACTGTGAGTGCTGTGAGCTTTGAGAATTGTAGAGAGTACGAGGATGTGTTTGTGTGTTGGTGACGGTGTGCCCTATCGGACTGACCCGAATATCTGCACGAAAGTAATACACATTCTGTGCAAGGTTTATGTAGCACGCGACCCGTGAAGGTCCGTGGTAGAATAGGCCTTCAGCAACCCATGCTTGCCATAAAAGTGACTATATTTTTGTGGTAAGAGGCGACAAATGGGATCGGGTGGTGATACTCATTGACTTGCTTGAGACATGTCATAGGTTCCAAAGTGCGCAGAACAATGCTCATGCTGTTGATCACTGGATTGTCTGGTTCAGACTCAATCATTTACAGATCGCTGCCACATAGCTGGAATATTTGCTGAGTGTGGCGTAAAACTCAACTCACTCACTTATGTACCAAGCAGTATTTCCCAGTGTGACAAGCATGCACACTTCCTGAATACCTATAGAACTTTTGACTTAATAGATACCTTCTATCTAGAGTGAATGAATGGGATGAGACAAAAGCCTTTGATGAGTGAGTGAGTGGGCTTGATTTTATGCCTCTTTCAGCAATATTCCAGCAATGTCACAGCTGGGGACAATAAAATGGCTTCAGACATTGTGTCTATGCAGGGAATCAAACCCAGGTCTTCGGTGTGAGTTGCGAACATTTTAACCACCAGGCAGCCCCATTGCCAGTCTTTAATGAAGATTGCAAGGCATCCATTCATTCATTCATGGAGGACACATGATATGTTAGTCTGTGAAAGAAAATGAACAAAAGTTACCTACACAGAACGCTCAATGACGTCTGAGAGTATTGCTCTGAAGAGAGAATGGTTTCACACCACTTTCATCCAGCAATATCATGGTGGAAGACACCATAAATGGGCTTCACACATTGTACTCACATAGGGAACTGAATGTGATGAGGAAATGCTCTGTCCACTAGGCCATTCATCAGTTCATGAGCCAGCAGCTCATTCCACATTCTGCTGAAAAAACCCTTAAGCAATATGATATCATATCACTTCAACTGACAAGTCACCACAAACATCCCAAAAGCACACACACAAATATCAGTTATTACAAATGACCTTTCCACCTGAAACATTGACACTGTGCTACACTGCATCCAGAAACAGTTAATTAAATCACTGTTTTTCAAACGTTGGTGTGTATAAGGTAATCACAAACACATCTTGACATCAAAGACAGGATCACAGTCCAACTGCAAATCATTTAAAAACATATTGCCACATTATTTAACATTCATTTACTTATAAAATATTAATATGGAAATCTTAGATACCATATACCAGTATATATATATATATCATACATTTAGGGCAAAATATATAGGACACTACTGTAACTTTATTTCATTATACTGGAACTTCAAAATAATGAAACATTTGATGGAAGCCAGTTCAACAGTAGATTCCTCTATAGTTGACATAAAGCATTTAACAGCTGTGAAAATGCAATGCTAAAGGCACACATAAAATGTTTTGAAAGTAGATATGGTTCTGAGGTATTTCAGATAGTATGTAAAATATGTACATATACTCTAGATATTAAAAATACCATTTGCTTGTCTTTGCCAAAGTTTGTGTTCATATAAAATTATAATACACAACACACTCTTCATCACAAACACTAAAAGACATATCCTGATAACATATTAAAATTGTCATAAAATCCCTGCACACAAAACAATCTAACTGCATCTACAAATACAATAATAAATCATTTTCCTCATAAAACATAACAAACTGCACAAAAACTGCACATTCCCAATTTAAGTTTCCTTATTATCCTCAGGTGTCTCACCAGATTTAATGATGTCATCCATGTTTGCTTCAGCTGTTTCTATCACAGACTTCACTATCTGGATGGCTGTATTTGTGCGTGTGACTGGAGCAGGGATGCTCTCATCATCAGCAACTGATGCCTCTTCCTCAGCATCTGCGGCTGACTTCTCTGGTCCAAAAGTTAGAGCCTCTTGGTAGGTATTCTCTTGCTCCCTGTTTACATGATTAGAGTCATCACAACTGGAGTCATCAACTGGCAGCTCATCATGTGGGTATTCAGACTCTCCACCTCTCTCTTTGTCAGATTCTTCATCTTCTGGAGGTGGTGCAGTTGCATTTACTAGTGGCTGCTGATCCAGTGGTCCTGCTTCTGAGTCCTTGTCTTCAGGATCAATATAAGTTTCCTCCATATCTGGGGTTTCCAATGGAAGCACAGTGGACTCTTGTTCCATTTCAGGCTCTTCTGGAGGTGGAGCTGATACCTCTGCAGAACATTCCGCCTGATTGTTTGCAGGTTCTGTTGATGACGTGTCCTGTTCACTCCCTTGAGCAGTGTTGTAATCAGCTGGGTCAAGATCCCTAATCCCTGAAAGATTCAAAGTATCTATCTCTTTACTGAAACCAGTAGTTTGCCTTGACACCTGTACTTCATTCTTTTCTTGAGCATTATGAGCATCCCTATCTTCTCCCACTCTTTCTGAATCCTCAGCACCTGATCTCTCTGTCTCTGGACGAGATGAAACCTCTGACCTGTATGTATCATTACCATCAGGTTTGACAGCATCCTTGTCAGCCTGGATATCAACATTCACAAATGTGTCTACAGAAATTACCCGTTTTCCGCTCTTTGGTTTAGGAATGACCTCAGAGACAGTTTTCATCACTCCAGGGTCATGGGGGCCATCAAAACCATGTGACTCTCCAAACTCACTTTCTTCATAGAGCGGTGCCATGGACAGAGACTCCCTGGACTTAACATCCTGCAGCCTCTTCTCCTCCAGAGTTCTCTTCATGTCCTTGGGTTCAGGAGATGGAGGAGGAGGTCCTGGAGACTCTGTCTTCACACTCTCATCCATAATCAACCTGGCCACAGAGCTCTTATCAGATTCCCGACTTTCCAAATTTGATCTTGACTTTGAGGCTGGAGTCTTAGAGCTCCTTTCGGCAGAACTCAGTCCAAGACGGTCGGAGTCTGATCTCAACCCAGTGGAGTGAGGATAGGGAGCCACTTCATATGCAGCTTCATTCACATTTGGCCATTCTTCATTGGATGAAGCAGAAGCAGGGGATGGGATGCCTGTTCTGGAACGTGTTTCATGACCTTCTGGTCTTTCAGCAGCACTGTTGTTGGACATGTCCTGCCTAGAGTCCTGCTTAGTGTCACAGGAAGAATGTTCTGGATTGTTCAGAAAAATTGTGTAGCTGTGTCTCTCATCAAGAGAACCAGGAGGTGGTGGTGGTACCTCGCCAACAAAGCTCACCATCTTGCCCCGAGATGACAGACCAATTCGTATTGCACCATTTTCCATCATCGACTCAGGAATGGTGCCAAGACCTGAAAAACACCAAGATTTACTTTATCATGCTTCATGTCAAATCATCAGATAATGGCAGTAGGTTCAGGATTATCATTTTGCATGGGTTCAGTTGTCTCCTATGCAGATTGATAAGTAACGCCAGGAACTCATAAGGGTGAGAAGAATGAGAAGAATTATTGTGATCTGTCAAAGTACATACCTAAAGAGTGAGTGAGTGAGTGAGTGAGTGTGTGAGTGCACATGTGCATGCATCCATCTGTCAATCTGTCAGTGAGAATGGATGTATGCTTTTATGTCACTGTTAGTAATACCCCAGCAAATATCACAGCAAGGGACACTAAAATTGGGCTTCAAACACTGTACCCATGGTGAGAATCAAACCTGGGTCTTTGGCATTACGTGTAAACACTTTAACCAACAGGCTACCCCAGCGCCATCATATACCTCTGGAAATGCAGCAGAAACAAATTGACTTGTGATGCACCACTGATACACCATTAAATGTCTTCATGAACTAACACTGGTAGTTCATTATGAATCAGTATTATGTAACAGAAATTTTATAAATTCCACAACATGAAAATAATATGAGGTTAAAAGTTCATTACAGTAATGAGCTAATGGTGTTCAAAAGTATCTTCCATTACACCATATTGTTTAAATTTTCCTTAATAGATTCACCTGACTGAAAGGATTTGGGCTTTTTCCTAAATCACTTCCAACCAATCAATTTTAATATCCTGTTATTCAGATTTGACTTTAACTGGTTGGAATTCCTTGAGAAGGACCGAACAATCAGTCAATTTACATGATGAAGTCCCTTAGGGGGAATCAGCATTTATAGGGTTAAATTCTTCCTTCAAAATCAAAATGAACTATACTGCCAAGTAATCAGACAAAATTAATCTCTGTAGCATGTGCATGTTTGGGTTTTTAGGCTGCTATCAACAATATTCCTTCAACATCACAACAATTTCCTCATGGTATATGCCTGGTTTGTTTCAGGGGAAATACAACACGGCATTGGAGTTCAATTTATATTCATGAAGTGAATATACAAGAAACTTAATGTGCAATTAATTTGGAGCTTTCGCTGATTTTGAAAGGGTAGCAAATTTGATTTTGTTACATGCTCACACGGGACTTCATGACTTCAGAGACACAGTTGAAAGTCAGGGGGAAAAAATGAACATGAAGTATTGTATGTGAAATATGGCTGAAATCCAAAGATTATTGGAGCTGAAAGTAATGTTGAAAGGCACCATATTTCAGATATTGATGTAATGTGATAAAGTCAGAACAAAATAATTTGTAAATGAACACAAGAGCAGATATAAATGGAGCAAGATACAGTCATGACAAATCAGACCTGATTTTAAGGATATTTATCAGAATACTGAGGAGGAATATGCCCTTTTTCACTTTTGCTGGAATATTTAAGCTGAGATTAATAGTAACATTTTGCAAAGTTTCCTCTTTTATTCAGAAACATTTGAATGAAAATAGAACTTGTACCAGTAGGCAAATGTCAGGAGGAAAATTGTTATTTCTGTGATAATGAAAATACATTTTAAAATTCTTAATTGGTTCTGGACAGTCATTTTTCAGTATTTCTATGATCACTGGACCAACTGAAGCTAACTGGGAACTGGTCCTACAATCTGGTCTTTGTGAACATGAAATATCTGAAATTTGTCTTTAGAGGAGTCTTTCATTATGCCACACTGTTTCAATAGAACTAATCATCCAATCACAGACTGTTTCCATTGTTAACCTGAGTATATATAGTTTAGTGCATTTATATAACAATGACTGATAAATAATCAACTCTGGATCTGACAAACAAGTGACTGATGTACTGAGCAAGCAAAAATAATACGACATACACCAACCAAGTCAGCAAGCCTCACCACCCAATTCCTCTAGATAAATGTATGTCGCACTGAGGACAGTTGCTGTCCAGATCTTAAGGACAAAGAATTACTGCCATCCATTTGCATCTCTTGTGGCCAAGGGAATCCGAGGAACCAACCATTTTTTTCCCTTAAGTATGTAAGGTGCAAGCACAGTCAGGTGATCCATGCCACTGCATCTCTATGTTTTGTGAGTGAGTCCTGTGAGCTTACACGTACAATCAGCTCAGCAATATATCACCACTGAGTGAGTGAGTGAGTGAGTGAGTGAGTGAGTGAGTGAGTGAGTGAGTGAGACAAACAACCACATGAACAATAATATATGTATAAACATGTCAGCATAAATAGCTGGACATACAATCACCATTTGTTTGATTTGAAGCTCATTCACATGAAAAAATGCTGAAACTATCTCAGTTAAATAAATAACCCTTTACTTTTGTAACCATTCAACATCAATGCACAAGACCTTGATATGGCTGTTTAGTAAAGTGCCACCTCTTGAACAAATTCTGAGGGCATCACTGATACGAGCTTGCAGGGAATCTTCAGGTTCATCAGAAAACCGGGCCTTTTTTTTCTCAAAACATTCATAGCCCTAAGAATTCTTAACTTTGATTGTAGTCAATGTGATAAGAATGGGCTTAAGAAGTTCGTAGGGCTACGAACGCTTCAAGAATAGCTGGCCTGGTTAATGGACATTCAGAACAGGCATGATGAAGTCATGAACGTCCCATGATTTGACAGTTTCGTTATAGATGCAACGTTTTAGTGTAGATGCTAACCCTTGCTTATAACGATGCTATCATCTATTGCAATAATGAAGTTTCTATCTATAAAAAGTGTTCTTCCTTAAGGTTTGCGAGATGTTTGAAAAGGATGCTACACACCAAAAACACACTCCCAAACCTGCCACAGTCTGACATTTCTATAAGGCAAAACCTCTAATATTTGTATATTTAATCAAAAGGAACACCAAGGTACCAGTAACTCATGGCTAAAAATGGATAAGAATATGTTCACATATCTGTATGTCAGTTTGTTTTCACCATCTTTGGTTTTGACAGCATCAAATCTAATGCGACTGCTTTCCACCACTACACCTTGATGAGGGAGCATGACCTGTTAGAGGTCATGACCTTTTATCCAACCAATCAGAGTGACAGAGGCGGTGGTGGTGAGATTTTAATACATGTATGTTGTATAATCATGCTAGTTCTGTAAGGTTAACACAAACTGGCATAAACTACATCTATAGCTGATGTCTGATTCCATCAACATCGTTGTCTGTGTATTATTTCAATTGGATTAACATTTGAAATAGAGGAGACTTTCCACTGCCCAGGGGAAGAACTGCCATACAAAGCCAGCCATTAATTTGACATTCCAGAATTCTGTCAAAATCTTTTTCACAGCCTAGTCTGGATTGAAGTCACCTAGATTGAAATTAGTTCCATAAACTCAAGAAAGTTGCTTTCTGATTTGCAAATCTTGATTTCCCTGCAGTCCTTTGTTTGTCGGTAAATTCTGGTTAGAGATTGTTCTCAAATGATCTACAAAGGGACATTTTTCAATCTTAATTGTAGTGGTAGCAAAAAGTTACATCTGTCTTCAATGAAATAATGTGTTTGATGCTGTAGAAACTCTTAGGTAATAATTATTATAAAGGTGTTTGTAATGCGGTGAATTCCACACCAAGGAGGGGCATGCTCAAAGCGCCACACTCTCATTCTTATTACCCCGGAAACCCCAAGCTGCCTCTTAGGTGCTAGAAGATTATAGTCACATGACTTTATCCCACCGGGTACCCATTTTCTGCTGGGTGAACAGAGGCAGTTTGAACAAACTCACTTGCCTAAGGTGAGACCAAATGTTTGTGGGGCAGGACCGAAGTCCTACCAACTCTCCGAAGCCAAACTTCCCAACATGGTCACCCATGCAAGGACTGTCCGACCTCGACGATCCTTAACTTCAACTGATTTCTGACCTGGTCTACATTTCACAAAAGCCTCCTAAATTTAGGAGGTCGTAGCCCATGCAACCTTCATTACATCCCTCTTCCGACCTCCTTTATGACCGTTTCACAAAGACATCGGATCCATGTCGTATGTCGCAGTCCTACATCCATGTCACACATCGGTTAAGAGGCACTTTGTTGCATAGCAACACATACAGTGAGACCAAACAGTCACCTGCGTATCTTCTTATTCCCGAAGTATTTCAAAGTAGAAACACAGTTTCAAAAACAATGGAAATGTCATGTATTTAGTTGAAAGTACCGGTTATCTTATCGTAATAACTGGATTTCCTCTCTAAATTCCACTGAAGATTACAAGATAAAAAGTATAAATCATTTCCATAATTATTTCCAGTTTTACGTATATGGTTTGAATATAAAATCGCTGTCCATTAACCTGTTATTTAAAACAGCAATATTATTCCCAATGTATTGAATACTGTACATCAGAGGAGCTGAAGTATACATTGCTGTTATGGCTACGATTGATCTACTAACACTTGTGTAAAGGTTCAAATATGGTCCGCTGTACTCTAAATGTGTCAACTTGTTTTGCAACTTTTATTCAATCAATCAAAAACTTTCAAAGAATAAAAAATAAAACCCTATATCCTTGTATGATGTGGTATTGAACAAGGCTAAAGGTAGATACTGACATTGGTTTCATGAAATAATATCTGGACCATACGCGATGTATAAATCATAGTATTGAAAGTGTAATCAGAAGCATTGTGTGTTTAAAGACCTTCACCTCAAAGAAATGGCCTAATATGTACAACAATGTTGACATGTGACATCACAAATGATGACTGATTTCTTACAAAAAGGCGGCTTCGCTGACAGGGGTACACAGGATTTTGTGAGGACTCTTCCTTTGATTCAAGGATTATTTTAACATAAATATAAGATGTAAGCAATCAGAATGACTCTGATTATCTATGTATTGTTATATGTTTTCATCATTTTCAGTAAGAGAAGAAGCCAGAAATGCTGATAATAACCATTGCTGGTCTCCGTGATTTTGCTTCTGTTATGGTGTCAAGCTGCGTGGAACTTTTGACATTACTTATGACGTATCAAATCTTTGCATTGTATCTGTTCTTTATTTCCTCCTTCCTGCTATGATACTCTTTCCATGCATAAAGGTGGAGCCATTCAAAGCAATCAATAGCTGGTTGGATGTCAGAAATTTTTCACAATGTCCTAGACACTGTATTATCAGAATTTTTGTTTGTTTACATTTCAAACTAGCGCAGTCTTTGTTTTCACACCCAATATGTTTCATTTCATTTTATCGTGACTGTTGGTATTGGTTGCTAATACCAGATGTAATATCATGTTAACTGCAGTTGACTATGGAATATTCATGATATAATAGGCATCTTAATACCAGCCTTCGCGAAATGAGATTTTGTAAACACTATCCAATATGTAAAAGCACCCTTAGGCATTCGTGTAAGTATATTTTCGAAAGCATCCTAACAGATACTAGGTTTATCGGCAACGTTTCAGATCTATCATTGGTAATATCATGAAAAACTGATATCAGTGATTGTTAGCATGTTACTTTTTAAATTAAATAATCATAATAATATTCAGATTTTTACATTTGATATCATACTGTACACCAAATAATGCTGAGAATCATGATTTCGTACTGTGTCAAAAATGGTGATTCGGGGTCCTAAATTTTGGACTGTTTTTGGCACAGTGTAAATGTACAGGTTCTTTGTGAAATGGGGGAAAAAGTAAGAAGTGGTCTATGACCTTCTTTACAAGGTCAGACTGGTAAGAGGACTTTGTGAAACGGGCCCCTGAGCTCTACGCACAGGCCCACTTGCCACCACTAATGGTACATGACAAGGCCAGTTGACTTGCATACTGTGCCATGACTGATGATATACCTGCAAAGTTCCAGGCTAGAATTGATCTTCAGTAACCCATGCTTGTTGTAAGATGCAACTAACAGCATGGGGTGGTCAGTCTCACTGACTTGGTTGACCTACATGTGTATCCCAGTTGTGTAGATTGATGCTCATGCTGTTGGTCCCTGCCATTCAAAGACCCGGATTTTCATCAAACGTTTTTTGGGTGCAGCCATCCCATAGCCATGGTACATAGCCATCTCAGTGAAACCAAACTGTAGGATTTTCTTGTTCAAAGCAATACTATAGCACATGGATGAAACATACAGCATGTCTTGGTAAAGCTAAGAGATGATACTCTGTAGAATATTTTCAGGTCATATAAAAGGTCTTTGTTAAGAAGGTTAGATTAATTCATAAGAAACAAAGTAAGCTGGCAAAGGCTAGTTGACCTGCCTTAGCTTAGTTCATTAATTGGATATACTGAGCCATTTCATAGTCATATGATATACTCATGATGATCTGTGTTAGAATTAGACCCACACGTGTACAGTTGTGTAGATTGATGCGCATGCTCTTGATCACTGGGCTGATCCAGACTCCATTATTTACAAACCTCAACCATACAGTTGGAATATTGCTGAGTGTGGCACAAAACAACAAACAAACCTACCAGTAGTGCATCTCTACCAAAGACATAAGATTTTACCTCTAGTTCCAGGCTCCGGGGAGGCTGCAGGAGACTGGTTCGGGGAGTTGGCTGGTGCAATCATCTTCTGTATTGGTGACATAGAGATGTCCCGTGATGGAGGCGGACTATGGGAAGCATTGGGAGCAGACATGTTGGTTCTGTCTCTTTGGAAGGAAGTTTTGGTTGGCGAGGAGTGAGTTACTGGCGTGGCCATTGGTGTTTTAGGTAGTTTGGCTGAGGTTGATGGGGAGATGCCTTGAAGAGCAATACTGTTTTCAGTCTGTAAACATAAAATCATCAGTGTTCTACATACACTAGTCATCATATAAAAACTTTAACGAATCATTGAAGAATTGTTTAGAAGTTGTTTATGTACATGTTCATGTGCCTAACTACTGGGCAAGAACCAGACATCCCATACTTTATCTTTAATATGACCAACAGAGAAATATACAGGACCTTTTGTGCTGTACCTCTTGTGATACTGATACAGATCACTGTTTGGAATTTGACCCATCACCCACAGAAAAACACACGACTGTACCGGAACACCATTTGATACAGTGAGTGAGTGAGCTTAGTTTTACACCACACTCAGTACTATTCCATTTATACAGAGGCAGTCAGTAAATAAGCAAGTCTGAACCAGATAATCCAGTGATCAACATGAGCATCACTGCGCAATTGGGAACCGATAACATGTATCATCCAAGTCAGTGAGCCTGACCACCTGATCCCGTTAGTTGCCTCTTATGACAAGCATAGACACCTTTATGGCAGGCATGGGTTGTTGAAGGCCTATTCTTTCCCAGATCTTCACAAGTCTTCTCTGATGCAGGTCTCTCTAGTCTGATGGATGAATCACAGATCAGAAACACACAGAACTGTACCGAAACACCTTCTGATGAAGGTCTCTCCTGTCTAATGGATGAACCACAGATCACAAACAGACAGACTTGTACCGAAACACCTGATACAGGTCTCTCTAGTAAGGTGGATGAACCACAGATCAGAAACACACTGAACCATACTGAAACACCTTCTGATGCAGGTTTCTCTAGTCTGATGGATGAACCACAGATCAGAAACAGACAGGACTGTACCAAAACACCTTCTGATGCAGGTTTCTCTAGTCTGATGCATGAACCACAGGTCAGAAACAGACAGGACTGTACCAAAACACCTACCATGGTTGTCCCTTCTCTGCTGTACTTTTTGTCATACTGATACAGATCTCTGTCCTGTAGTCTGGTTGATGCTGAAGCCAAGTTAGCCCTCACTGTGGTGCCATGGTCAGAGCCTGGGGTATCTGAGCTGCGGTCAGTGGACAATGGGGTCAAGACTGGACCTGTATGAAGTGGATGAAGATAAGGAACATTATCACAAATACACTCATAAATATGCTACTTTTAATTAAATAAGCTCAAGTCATCCATACATGTGACTCAAAAACTTATAACTGTTATTTTGAACTCACTATTACTTAAAACTCGAAACCAATAATTATAGTTTTGTATTTAATTTTTTTCAAAAACTTGTGTGTGAAAATATGTAATACAAAATGAAATAAAGCAAAAAATCAGTTGAGTGAAGTCTGACATTGAGTTATTGTTTCTTTCCCCAAAGTCACACGACTCTTGAACCTGTATTTTATTTCATCAAAAAAAATCAATTCTAAAGACAATTTTAAAGGACCAGGGGCCCCTTTCACAACGCTCTCGTAAACCTAAGATCTCGTAACTTTTCTCGTAGCATTCGTACCCCCTATACCATAACATAGGAAGTAGGAATGCTACGAGAAAAGTTACGAGACCTTAGGCTTACGAGAGTTTAGTGAAAGGGGCCCCAGGGTCCAGTCTCACAAAGTTTTGGTAGTGCTAAGTATCTTGTGACTGTGATAAGCTTGGCTTTGCAATTGTTTTAGAGCTATGACACTGTGAAAAGAAGGATTTAGGGTGAGTATAGTTTTACATGACTTTTAGCAATATTCCAACAATATCATGGCAGAAGACACTAGATATGGCTTCACACATTGTACCCATGTAGGGAATTGCACCTGGATATCCGGCATGCCAAGTGAATGCTTTAAACACCAGCCTACGCCAGTGCCCCAGCGTTTGGAGATTTAAAGTCTCTGTTAGAGCATGTTATAACAGTTATAACAGTCCAAATACTAAACCCACATTGTGGCACAAAACATTGGGAGTTTTCCGACCCTTTCAGTCTTTTAGTTTGTGTATTCATGTCTGAAGATTTTTACTTTAATTTTCTAATATTAGTGAACATGTTCTTTTGTTAATACAGTCACATATGTGGCATATCTCACTGTCATCTAACCATGTTTAAGGAAATACTGGAACCCCTAACTTGCACCTTTAAACTAACGAGCAGCAGTGGGAAACAAAAAATATAAAGTCTGTGGAATTAAAGTCAAACTGAAATGTATGGCACTATTTTTGCACAGTTGAAGCTTTTTTGGGACAGGATTTTTGTGATTGCTAGACTGCTTTTTGCTTTGTCTTACAAATAAACTGTTTAATCAAATTGAACAGGTCAAAACTCCTGACTGACCTAAACTGAAGTCCACATACTGCTGCTTCTTATAGGTGAAAGGTCGAGTCTGTCTGATGCCAGTGGGCAGCTCAGGGAGACCCAGCGAGATAGAGGGGATTTTGTTCAGTCCTTCATACTTTGGTGCAGCTGCAAAAAAAGCACATTAACAAAATTATATGGTTCAGAGAAGAGTGGACCTTTAAGTAAGGTACTAATAAAAAAAAAAAAATTTAAAGACCTGTCTTATTTACAGTCAGGTTATATGTTTCATGTGAACATAGAGAACAAATTGTGATAACTTCAGCATTGACATGGACAGCTTGGCAGACATTATGCATTTTCAAGAGGTGATCTGAAGAACAGAAAAAAGTTTAGACATGTTTCTCATCTTCTGTTTCTACCAACTGACAAGAGAATTGATAAATTATAAACAAAAAATTGGTTTGTATGTAATATTTCAACATCACACATCTGACATTAGATCAAAGTACATGTTTCACCAAACAGTTGCAATAACATTACGATGCTAAGGCACTGTTGCTCACTTGCTACAAATGTGAAGGTTACATGAAGTAGAATATTTGGTTACGAACAAATAAAACGTCCTCTTACAGGTTTAATATTTTTTCTATTTACTGGCTGTGAAACAATGGGTTTTTTTCAGTATGAAAGCACAGTTTAAGAACCAGGAATCAATATTTATAGTATCATGCTTGTGTATTTCTTTCACTTTTATCAACAAGAAACACTGCTAAATTGTTCTGAATTCAATTGTATATGCAAACTTCATTATCCTACATTAGTACCAGCTTTCAGAATTATTTCAACTTGCTGACTTGTACTAATCTGGATGAATTACTTGTAATTAGACCTATCCTCAATATTTTACTTGCATACTTTGAATACTATTATAATGTCCTTTTCTGCCAGAGACATCCTGTAAAACTTTCAAGATCATTCATTCACAGAGCGTACAATCTTTCATAATTTTACTTTTATATTTATTTCTCAATATGTAAAACAAAATAACTCATGAACACCCTGGCTAAAATCTTCAACAACCCATGCTTGTCGACACAAGATATCATATCCCAATTGTATAGACTGATGCTCATGATGTTGATCACTGGTTTGTCTAGGCCAATCTCGAATATTACAGATTAATACTGCTACATAGCTGGAATAATTGCTGAGTATGGTATTAAGCAACAAACACACACTATTAAACAATATGAATACCACTACATACCTTTAATATTTGGTAATGGCTTTCTGTACTTAGGGAGGCCTCTAAGGGATTCTTCATCTCGCGATGAACCCACATCACTGACCAAGTCCTTCATTGGTGTGACAACCTCACTTGACCTTTCAACACCACTGTCCAGCTGGAACACTGGCTTCACCATCATCAGATCCGGATTGCGCATGTTCTTTTCTTTGTTACCTAGGAGACGGAGCTTCTTCTGTTGCAGGAGTTCTGATGTTTCTATAGAGACAGGACTGGGAGGGGGATGGTATTGCCGGATGATGTCATGAATTCTTTCTTTGGATGTGAAGTCACTGTAAAAGATTGACATGTTCACCTGAGATGTTTTATGTTGCAACTGCATCACATCTTCATATTCTAACAAGTTGCTTCCAAAAATGAGAACGGAAAAGGAATTTGCTGAAAAGAAATATAGTTAAAATAGATATCTATTTTTTTTTAAAAAAAACCCCTGTTTTATAATTTGATATAATGAATGAGTGGGTGAGGTCAGTTTTATACCACACCCAGCAATATTCCAGCTATCATGGTGGCACTCTGTAAATAATCAAGTCTAGACTAGACAATTGATCAACAGTATGCATCAACCTACGAAATTTGGAACCAATGACATGTAAGTCAGTGAACATGACAACTTGATCCCATTAGTCACCTCTTACGACAAGTATGGGTTGCGGAAGACCCGTTCTAACCTGGATCTTCATGGGTCAGTTAGATTTAACACACTCCATGTCATTTGTACTGACACTTTGGCCAGTATTGCACAATGAAACAATAGTCGTTTTCATGTCATATTAAAACATTTAAAGTGAACATTTAATATATTTAAACAGTTCAGTTCTTTGGGGGTCTGCAGCAAAAATGGGGGGAAAAAACCCAATTCCACCCTAGGATCCCATCAACAGAATGACTAGTGCATTGTTGTTGCAAACACTGTACATCATTATTTATTCTGTATCAAGACAACACACATACTAAAATATTACCACCTTGTTTAATGGATAAAATACATCAATATTTTATGCGTAAAATATCACAAAAAGGTGGTATTAGCATCTCAAGTACATTAACACAGTCACAACAAACAGAGACCTGCTCTGAAGGAAAAGAAATACGGAATCACATGAAAGTACATATTCTTTTCTTCCATGGTTTCTTAACAAGTGTATCGCACAGCTTGTAAAGAAACCTGGAAGATGAAAAAGGAACACTTATTTTTTTCCCTCAGTATATTAATAGTCACAAAGGTCAGAGGAGATTTTACGTAAATATGTGAGTATATATATTTATCATTATCTGTGCATCTCAAATATACGGTCTTGCAACTTTTCTGTATTGACTCATAATTTCATCTTAGATACCTATGTGAATGTTGCTTATTTCAGAAGGCATAATCTCAATATTTTGTTAGTGTTACAGGAATATATTCAAACCTGAAATGTATACTAAAATGCTAGCTCAGATTGATCAAATACAAAAGAGTAGATGAAAAGTTCAAATGAATACAAAGTGAAAGGACAAAGTGTCATGTATGAAATCAGCACTAGCTTGTCACTGTTTCAGTTATAAAATATATTTTAAAAACATCTTGGAGGTTTCCTGTTCTGAAGACATTGATATTTAGTGGCAATAACAACTGATGATTGACATAAGATCTGATCTAAAAACAACATGAAATCATATCAGTTCTCAAAATAGGTGGAGTGCATTTGTACGTTATGCAGCTTTGATCAGCTTTTCAGCTTAAAGTGCACAGGAAAAACCTTGGGTGTTTAACTGAAACTCAAAAGCATGAGTTACACAATGATGCTGAATATCAAGTCATGACTGATTCACTATATACCTGTATGTTTGTATGATTTGTGAATTCTAAATGCATTTTTGAACGGTTCTAGGACTGTCATGAGATGACATATTGTAATGTGATATCCTTCTCACTTTTTCTCCACATTGTTGATCTATCCAAACATTTCACTAGTTTGACTTGAGTAAGTATCACACTGGATAGTTTCCAACAACAAATGATACATAATAAAGCACTGCTGATGCTCGATTATTGATATTGTATATGCCCGGTCATTTGAGATAATTAAGGACTGACTGTGTGTTTCTTTCGTTGCACTGAGGTATGAAACTAAAAACCAATGTGCAAACTGTATGAATCCGCGTATTCTTACAAAATGACAATGAACAGAGCCATGATATGATATTGTTACAAGTATTGTAAGCAATTCTAACTTAGCATTATATGCTCCTCACAAAAAGTTAAGCAACAAACTTTTAGTCTCATTACATTTTCATTTATTGAAATAACAAATCATGGAATGGTGCAGTAGAAAGGTGAAATGTATGTACACATAATTAACAAAATGAAATGGTATTGAGCAATAACAGACCTCTAAATCATCAAAAGCATGTACCTGTGAAAAAGTCATGCAAAATGTGCTGCACCGATGGAGCAACATGTCAACACTAAGGTTCAAGTCAGTTTGGACAGTGAAGGACAGATGCTTATGACCACCATGGGCACAAATACAAGCTTCTATGCATCTTTACATTGACCACATGGCCTTCAACGTTGTGGAATGTTCTGCCATTCTCTCTGTAACACCTGGTCGAGGTCATCCAGAGTCTGGGGGTGAACATGCAGATCGTAAATACGACTTCCAATAATGTCCCAAGCATGTTCAATGGCATAAAGATCAAGTGACCTTGCAGGCCAGTCCATGTGTGTGATGTTGTTGATCTAAACAACATCATTAACAACGCTTCTCAGGCGTTATGATCCATGGACGGGTATTATCATCAATAAAAATGAAGTTTGGACCCACTTGTTGAACCAGAGGAATGATTACAGCTAGGTTCTAACTGATCAGACTGCACATCTAAACAACATCATTAACAACGCTTCTCAGGCGTTATGATCCATGGACGGGTATTATCATCAATAAAAATGAAGTTTGGACCCACTTGTTGAACCAGAGGAATGATTACAGCTAGGTTCTAACTGATCAGACTGCACGTGTGAATGTGGAGCACATTCATGCAGTACATTTTGCATGTTGTTTCTGAGGGTGGTTTTGTTCAGGCGATGTTGTCAATGTTATCAGAAAAATCAAAAGGTTATGTATTCTTTGAATATTTACCTTTCAGTAACATGCAGGCAAAAATTGCTATCAAGATTGATAAAGATTTTATACTGAAAAGACATGTTGCTTATGTTTTTGTCAGGAATATATTTTTTATTCTTGGTGATTGCTTGTTTGTTCCAACTGTCCAGCTGTTTTCCTGCTGTCTTGGCGAGGGTTCCCTTCTAAAAGCATCATCCTATGAATGCACTGTTGCAGATAATAAAATAGGACATTATTCATTGTTCATGATATCACAAATAATTTTACAAGAAAGCATTCCAACACTGAGCTGGAGTCTGTACATGAAATAAAAAAATTTACATTTTCTCAAAATAAAAATCCTGAATGATTTATGGAACTACTCACTCGTAACAGAAAGCCACAGATGATTTGTCCCTTAGGGCTTAGTGTTAAAAGTTTTCCGTGAGCTAGAACTAACAGCACTGATTCCCTTCAGACACAAAGCTGTGTAGTTTGTAGGCTACTCTGTAAGTGTATCTCAAAGGAAACACATTCATGTCAGTTTGAATCAAACTAATTCAGTTGCACTCTGTAGATTATATTTTACTGACAATAATATTCTCACAAGAACTTTTGCCTATTTATATCTTATTCAATTTTCTCTAATAGTTAGTAATGACTTTTGCTTCCAACTTGTGAATTACCTTAATATATTAATGCAAGATGTCAGATGATGGACATTTTGTGATGTTTTTTCAGTAAAAAATGCCATGCTGATTCTCAAACCGTCATGTCAGTTTAAGTGGGGACATCTGCTCTTGTTACTGGGATCTTCATCATTAGTGTCAACAGGAGTCATCAATAGATCCTTGCTTCCTCGCTAAAACTGACTTAGTGACACCCATGAAGATCCGAGCTAGAATTGGTCTTCAGTAAACAATGTTGGTCGTAAGAGGCGACTAACAGGATCAAGTGGTCAGGCTTGCTGACATGGTTGACGCATGTCATCGGTTTCCAAAAGTGTAAATTGATGCTCATGATGTTGATCACTGGATTGTCTGTTCCAGTGTCAATTATTCACAGCCTGTCATCATATGGCTGGAATATTGCTTAGTACAGCATAAGACTAAACTCACTCACTCACTATTACCACACAAGTTGCTGGGAACATGTTTCAGAACTGAACAGAACATATGAATTTCAGTCAAGGTGAACAATTAATCACATCAAAAAATACATTCATCTCAAACATAATCACTCTGTTTTTCTAACGTTGAACTTATCAATGCAAAACCTATGCAAGACAACATCTATTGTCAATACAATGCATATTGATTTTCTTGGCAGCGACATAACATTTAATGTCATGTATCGAATTTGAGCAGTGAGGAAAATAATCAATTGTTGTGCAGCCATATTTGTGTAGGCTGAATCGGAAACCTGAATAGCCATACAAATGTGAAAGCTTGACTCATGTCACATTTATCTGACCAGGTACCTGGATATGCTTCAATATTTTCATGGTTCTTATTCTTGTTCTCTTTAAGTTTCATCACCACCATCACCACCATCATCTTTTACCTGAATGCTTCTATATGTGGTGTCCATTTTGTTTTCAGTATTTTGTTGTGATGTGATAGTACTGTGCAATGCTGATCTTTCCCAGATTGTGTCTGGCCACAATGTAGCTAGCTCACGAGACTGTCCAGTGTGAGGATCTAACTCTGATCTTCATGTGTGTGAGACTGTCCCTAAGAGTGGGTTCCTTCTAGCCTGTACAGTAGGTCACAACCATGGAGTTGCATGTCCAAGAAGAATGTCTCAGATGTCGAGAATAGCCCTGGATTGTGAAGATAACAGCCTTCACCACTACAATTTTTATAAATATTGGAGAAACTGGCAGACAGAGTCCTGAAATGATTATGTCGTCTGAATGTGCATTCCATCCTGTAACGTCCTTGAACACTTACTCTGTGTGCATGATGAGTCCAGCTGTACCCCCAAACACTGGTTGATCCAATCCTGAAAGTATATGAGACGCAGACTGCCATTAGATCTGAGAAAACAACAACATCCATTTCCTGAGGACTGGTAATCCATAATCTCTGACAGCACCTCTGTCCTCTGAAGGATGAACTAAATCAAGTTTAGTGTCTCCTATTGTACTTCTGAACACATTTTGGCTGAAGTTCTGCCTTTTCCGGATGTACTAAGATCCCACATTTTCAAGTAAAGCTGGAAGGCAGTGCAAGTCTTTGAAACTGGCTTCTTCATCCATATTTGGAGAAAGAAAGTCATGTAGATATCCATGAATCCTTCTTCATTGCAGACGTTTTCTGTGATGACTGAATAATCTGAGGGAGCTATGGATGTCCTTAAAAGAAAAACCCTGAACAGGAAGAAACCTCCATTTATGTGAAGACGGATGGGCCTCAGCTATTTCCCAGTCTAGTACCTTGAGGTCTATGATCATCCTCAGCTCCAGTGAGTCCTTCTTGGGAACCAGGAATGCCCAAAAGTAAAAATTTGGTCCAAAGAGTTCAACTTCATAAATTTTCTTTTTGTCTATGTCTGTCATTGCCACTGAAGCTGACAAGAGCTTGCCTATGTCTATCATTGCCACTGAAGCTTGTGTTGAAGTCCTACTGGGTGTGTCAACAAAAGGTTCCTGGGCCTTGTCAAACAATAGGTGGTAACCATCCTTGATGAGGATCCAGTAGGTGGTCATGGTGATTCCTTATTTGACTGTGCTGACAGATGGCCACCAATTGGGTCAAGGATAACAGTGTAAGAAATACTGTTAACCTTACAGCAAGAAGAGTTTCAGACACAGCATGAGTTGTGTCAGAGAGTCCAAAGTGGTTGAGTGGTTGAATCAGGAAGGTTTATGTTTGGGTTTCTCCTCCTTTTTGATCTGATATCCCTTGTCATGCTCTGGGAATAAGGTTGAGTCAGCTATCTTGTTGGAAATCAATGATGCAAGAATGTTTTAAGGCGGTTTTAGGGAACGACAAGTAGATTGAAGCCTAAGTTGCCAAGCAGATGCTGAAGTCATCTTCTGAGACAGAAGTACTTCAGTTCAGGGCTTTGCATCTTCCATTAAAAAGCTGGAAACTCTGAGTCAAGCATATTCTGTGATACCTAGGATGTAGGTGAGCAGAGCTTATGTAAGTAAGGGTCTCATCTCAAAACTGTTATGCTAGATGATCCAGGAGTACATGAGGTGCATAAATGACCAAAGGCATACTGTCATAGAGCATCTGCCCTGTATCCCCAGATATTTCCATTTGCACAACAGAGACATTCTCAGGGCATTGTCATCCTTTGAACATAGAAGCATTTCTCGGGATACAAACCAGTAGAGGAATACTTGCTCTCAGTTATAGATAAATTCACCAACACTTTTACAGTAAGCTATGAACCCCTCGTCTTGGGTTTGAACTTGTCCAGTAAATTAGTGTTGCACATATCTTATATGTCACTACTTTGCTACAATTAAGAGAATGATCATAGGCTAGCATTCAGGTCCTTGGTTGAATGAGTAACTATGGAATGTACGTTTTAGTCTGCATGTTAATAAAGTTGCAAGGTTGTCAGCAAATGTGTAGCAAGCTGCTTTGAGTTCTCATAGATTTGGAGCCAAAATTCTCATAAAGTAGATATGTCAGGCCATAGTCAGATCATACTGGATCTTAGGTTGTAATCCTGTGTATGGCTTCTATGCTCTATACAATCCACATGGTCTATGGTCTGTGATATTTTTCAAATGGCAAAGGTGAACATTGTTGACAGGCCTCACATCTGGAGTCATGGGGTGTCCAAACATTCCCAACAGTCAGCATGAAGATCTTGAGGAGACATTCATAACTGAACAATATCTAGTGTCCAGTAGGGAAACCAATACCCATGCCAGAGGGGAATAAATAGACAAGCCATGGAATATTCACATTTCACAAACAGGATAAAATTATGAGTGTTATTATGAAATTATTTAAACTCCTACAGATACCATTTGGTGGAGCACGAGGAAGAAAGACAACACACATCCTGTGACTATAAATATTTATTTCACTAAACTGTTGATTGAGAAACAAGTTTCGTGTAAAAAGGCAATCCAGGGAGGTAGTATACTAAGAATTATTGTCCCTGTTGATAATGTTTATATATGGCATCAAGAAATGACGTACACGAGACCCATTTCTCAACGATGGTCTACTTTCCCATTTCTATCCTTGATATTTTCAAAATCATGGCTCTAGAGTTTCATCTTTTCAGAAACAAGTTTCAAGATAAAGGCAATCAAGTCATATGAAGGATGTATATAGAAATATTTTTTAGAAATGCCTACATTTGAAAACAAGCACCGTTTGTATATATTAGCATGTCTCCTTTATCAAAGACTGTTACAATCGTTGACACAAAATGTTAGCAAAGTATGATTTCAAAACAACAGATTGAAAATGTTTTTTATTCAAAGTAATAACAAACTTCATACAAGATAGAGTTTACAGCCATCTTTTAAATGTCATTAAATTCAAATGTCTTTGTTTTTCTGATGAAGTCATGAAGGATTTCAACATTCAATTTCAACTTGTTTACAGAAGGATTCATTACTTTTTAATATTGTTTTCAAATGACATACATTTTTTAATGGTATCATACTTGTCAGATGTGAAAAAGATAACAAAATAGCCAGTAAGATGAAGATTGAAATCTTTGGAATTTGTCATGACTGAGGACAGTGACATTACCAAAGCAGAGACAACTGGTGATGATTTGAGTAAATCTACAAAGACAGTAATAATGAAAATGTTGTTTAGCATTGATTTGGAGACTTGAGGGATTCAGTGCACAATTTTAAAGCAGTGTATGAAATAAGGCCTGTCTGACCACTCATTACTAGATTTCTGATGGATGGTCCACATTTACTGCTACACAGCCTAGCATCATGGTCTGGTAAAAATTTCAGATAACATATTGCATATATCTGAGTTCAAATTCCCCATATCTTAAAATAATTTTTCAATCTGAGAGTTACATTTAGACTTGCCTTTAGTTGACAGTTACCGGTGAGACATTGAACTATTGTATTGCAAGGTCAATGCAGCACGTTGACATATCACTGAAACGATTCATTGTCACTGAAATGTGAGGCCTATCAATGCATGGAGCTGTACATTAACGGTAAAGTTCATTAAATTATTCGTTGTAACTAAAAATGAGTTATTTTCTTTTTGATTGTCTTGGGGCAGTGGGGTAGCGTAGTGGTTAAAACGTTCGCTCGTCAGGTCGAAGACCCGGGTTCGATTCCCCAAATGGGTACAATGTGTGAAACCCATTTTCTGATGTCCCCTACCGTGATATTGCTGGAATACTGCCAAAAAGCAGCATAAAACCGTACTCACTCACTCATTCACTCTGGTCTGGTTAATTCCATTTGGGCTGGTAACCTTTTGAAGTTACCATCCCTGACCTCTGTCTGGGCCTTTGCCGTATTTCATACTCTCTGCTTAATGCATCTTTAACTAGCCAGGGCATCATATATCCACTCTGTTATGATAAATACCTGGACAAGTTGCAGTTATTACCATCTTTGTTGTTCTGCCATGATCCTGCATGGCACACTGGGGTAGCCTACTGGTAGTTAAGGTTAGAGCATTTGCTCAACATGCTGAAAACCCAGATTCAATTCCCCATGTGGGTACAAAATGTAAAGCCCATTTCTGGTGAGTGAGTGAGTGAGTGAGTGAGTGAGTGAGTGAGTGAGTGAGTGAGTGAGTGAGTGAGTGAGTGAGTGAGTGAGTGAGTGAGTGAGTGAGTGAGTGAGTGAGTGAGTGAGTGAGTGAGTGAGTGAGTGAGTGAGTGAGTGAGTGAGTGAGTGAGTGAGTGAGTGAGTGAGTGAGTGAGTATGGTTTTATACAACTTTTAGCAATATTCCAGCAATATCATAGTGGGCAATATCACCAGAAATAGGCTTCACACATTGCACCCATATCAAGGATCAAACCAAGGTCTTCGGCATCATGAGTGAATGCTTTAACCACTAGGCTACCCCGATGCCACTAAAGTGACATAAAGCCAAACACACTCATTCGTGTTCTTACAAAGAATTTCTTTTCCTTGTAAAATTTCATGGCTATCATTAGATTTCTGCCACTGGAATCATGCTCAAAATGAAGCTATTGGCAGTAAATAAGTCCTGGGTAAGTATCACAACAAAACAGAGACATAATTAATACAGACCATAATCAAGGATGCTTAAGTGGTGATAGTTGTTTCACTGTTTCATAGAATATCTGACGGCACATTGTCAAATAAAGTGCATTGCAATGTATTGTACTTCAGGTACTTGATATATTGGAGACTTAACAATATGACAGTGAGTGACACTAACTGTGAATGTCGATCCTATTTTCTGCATAATTATAAAGGCCCTAAACATATATGTTATGGTTCTGATAACAACAATCTCAAAATAAGGTTGCATAGTTAGTGATTCTATTTTCATTGTTACACAGTTTATAGTATTACGCTATGCACTTATTGTGTTTTTAGACCAAGTCTGAATTGTTTCCATGGAATTCATTAAAAGCAGAAATGCCATATACCTGTAATCAGAAAAAGTCACCATTTCAAGATCTGTCTCGTATATCTGCCAAGATCTTTTGAAAGATATGAAATGGTTTTCGAGTTGTGCTCCGGAAACGAAGTCAGCAACATGTTCATGGAACCGAGAAAATAATACATCATAAAAGCCTGAAAATACCAAAAGACACCACTTTGGGGTCTGCCACACATATCTACCAAATTTTACTGACAGATATTAAATGGTTTTTGGGTTGTGCTCAGGAAACAGAACACACCTCTCACTTTTGAGAGTAAGTCGGAAACGTTTCCATGGAAACCGATAAAATGATAAATCACAAAAACCTGTAAGTAGCAAAAGGCACCACTTTAGGTTCTGATTGCCATATCTACCAAGTTTTGCAAAAAAGTATTGAACGATTTTAGAGTTCTGCTCCAGAAACGATGCCCATCCCTCCATTTTGAGACTAAGTCCGAAACATTTCCATAGAAAAGGAGAAAATAATAATCACAAAAACCTGTAAATAGCAAAGGCACCACTTAGGGGTCTGCCACACATATCTACCAAGTAACACTGACAGATATTGAGAAGTTTTTGAGTTCTGCTCCTGACACCAAACACACCTCTCACTTTTGAGACAAAGTCTCAATCGTTTCCATGGAAACCAAGAAACTAAGAAATCACAAAAACCTGTAACTAGCAAAAGGCACCAGTGCAGCTTCTGATTGATATATCTACCACGTTTTGCAGAAAAATATTAAACGTTTTTTGAGTTATGCTCCGGAAACGAAGCACATCCCTTCATTTTGAGACTAAGTCTTAAACATTTCCATGGAAACCAAGAAAATATTAAATCACAAAAACCTGTAAATAGCAAAAGGCACCACTTTGGGGTCAGCCACACATATCTACCAAGTTTTGCAGAAAAATATTGAATGGGTTTTGAGTACTGCTCCGGAAACAAAACACACTTCTCAGTTTTGAGACTAAGTACGAAACACTTCCATGGAAACCGAGAAAATAATACATCACAAGATCCTGTACATAGCAAAAGGCACCACTTTAGGTTCTGACTGATGTATCTACCAAGTTTTTGCAGAAAAATATTAAACAGCTTTTGAGTTCTGCTCCGGAAACGAAACACACCTCTCAATTTTGAGACTATGTCCGAAACATTTCCATGGAAACTGAGAAAAAAAACTGTACATAGCAAAAGGCAGCACTTTAGGTTCTGATTGATATATCTACCAAGTTTTGCAGAAAAATATTGAATGGTTTTTGAGTTCTGCTCCGGAAACGAAGCCCATCCCTCCATAAGACGAACATCAAAATGTTCCATGGAAAAACAAAAAAAAGATAAATGCCAAAAATCTGTAAATAGCAAAAGGCACAACCATAGGCTGAGATTACTATATCTATCAAGTTTGGTCTAAAAATATTGAACGGTTTCTGAGTTATGCTCTGCAAACAAAATGATTACAGATAGATGGATGGACGGACAGACGAGGCGTCGACTATATTCCCCGCATTACATGCCGGAGGAATATAAAGGAGAATATCTGTTGTAAAGGAAAGTATGTGTAGATGCTAATATAACCCATAAAAATAATCACAGAAAGTTCATTTATATTCTTTACCCAATATACTGGTTCTCAGAAAAATATTGCAATATGTATCATTTTAAAAATGTATTGTGATATACCATATACCATAATATCATGCAGCCCTAGTAATTATTACTGTATACAATTCAGTTGGTGTAAAATTATCACTGCCAGTAGGTGAATACAATGGTACTGGTAGCATGAGTGCCATGTCTGCAAACGAACAATTAAATGTAAATTAGATTAGTTTATATGGGAAAGCAGGCAAATCGTAGTTCAGATTACAATAGATGAAATGTCTCTTTCAGAATGGTGACAGCATCTATTAATATTGTATCCTACTGCAATGAAAAAATCCCACTTAGTTATGCTGTATCATATTCTTTGTTCTCCTATCATCCTTGAAATCAAACATCCTTAGCAGGGTCTATGCCACATCCTGGCCAACCAACCAACCAACCAACCAACCAACCAACCAACCAACCAACCAACCAACCAGCCAGCCAGCCAGCAACCAACCAACCAATCAAAAGCTAGTACATCCTAAAAACCCAAGAGACTTTTTCAAAAGATAACTTACACACCTGGATTTCTGGGAAAATGAATTAATACTGACACACTTTTATAGCAAAAATGTGTTCTTGTGTTTCAACTTTATGCAGAAACGATTTAATCCTGCAGCTGGTAGAATTTCTTGTTCAGTTCAAAAACTGGGCAGCAAAACTCTGTCTCATTTCATCCCTCAAATACCTACCACCCTCGTACATGCTCCCCCAAATCTCCTGTAATTTATTCACTGAGTGAAAAGTAAATGACAGATTAAAAACTACATAAACCATTGTTATCATCTGAAGATTTGTTTGCAGCACAAAAGAAATATGAAAAGTAAGAACTGACCTTTCCTTGGCGTGTTCAAGAACACTCATGAGAATCTCCCTTGGCAGTTCCAGAAGTTCTTTCAGGCTGCAAGATTGACAACGTTAGTGTAAGAATGTGGTAATTAATTTTGCGGAAGTACAAAGTAATGTAAGGTTTAATAACACTATGGAGAATTCAGACATTTTGTCAGTAACTAAAGAAATGAATTAAGGGTCGGTAACCATAACAACAAAAATGTCAGTAACTATGGAAACTACGAGGCCCTTGTAAGTAACTGTAGTGACTGTGTCTGTTTGGGTCAAAATGATACTGATGAATCACAATCTAACTCCAAACTGGTTCATGATAAAACATTCATTTCAGAATGGAACTCTGGAAAAAAGATTCATAATGTTTGTCTAAATCTTAAAAAGTTACTTAACAAATTATCGTCATTTTGTTTTGATTTTCTGTGTGAAAAGTATACAAACCAACACTGAAAATTAAATTCTGCGATGCATATGAGAACGCATATAATACTATGCAAAAATGACCAGAACGAAAACTGGGATCAGAGGATCAGACTCATTGACTTAGTGACCCAATTGTGCAGATCAGTGCTCAAGATGTAAATCACTGGTTACTCTGTTCTAGACTTGATTATTTATATAGATTGAATTTACATTGCTCAGTCTGGCATTAAAACACCAACCACTGCAACTAAAAACCATATGAAACTAACATTGGCCTACATGACGATTCACTTGGACAATGCAAACAAAAAGCATGGAACTCTGTTCAGTGAGGCAGCCTGGGTTTGCTGAAGTTATAGGATGGTTGATTTGCTGATGTGCTCAGCAATATTCCAGCAATATGACCTTCTGTAAATAATCGAGTCTGAACCAGACTATCCAGTGATCAACATCGCAGTTGAGCATCATTCTACACAACTGAGATACAATGACTTGTGTCAACCAAGTCAGCAAGTCTGACCACCCCATTCTGTTAATAGCCACTTACGACAAGTATGGGTTACTGAAGACCAGTTCGAACTGGTAGATCCAGGTTAGAATTGGTCTTCAGTAACCCATGTAATAAATGTGTTAACAAGAACTACACTGTGAACCTAGGTTAACTCAGGCTACACCTTGATCAATGCAGGTCCACAGGATTTACCCTAGGTTTGAAAATCCAACAGAAGGAAGCACTGCAACTGCCCAATGGTACTGCTTGGTTATTACAGGGAGACAAAAGTATTCTCCCTTTGTAAGATTTTATTCCTGTTTCCTCTATATTTGTGTGGTGATTTTATCTCTCACATGAAATGAGTGAGTGAGTTTAGTTTTATGTCACATTTAGCAGTATTGCAACAATATCATGGCAGAGGAGTCAAAAGGGACAATGTCATAATGTGAAGAATCGATTCAGGTTTTCGGCATGCTGAGCAAATGCTTTAATAACCTACTCTGGCTACCCCACCACCCCTTTGCATGAAATGAAATCCTGACAACTGGAAACACAATTAAATGGTCAGACCCAAAGGACATTGGCCATTTGTGACAAAGCACTCAAGCCACTACACTCTGTACAAGTGGTGCAGGTGGTGAGATGTACTGATATATATTTGATGAATTAAACATTTCAGTTAATACATTCTGTTCCAAAATTAATGATGTTTACATGTACTGACTCTATGTTTAAATGCCTCAAATGAAAACACAGTAATTTTATCTCCTTGGTGAAGAACAGCCAAAGGCCAGCAGATGTATGTGAATTCTGTTCCATGCCCTGGCGGCATTCCCTGTGATCTTACCTGTGGTCTGTCTAACAGTTACACCACGGCTTGAAGGTTCTAAGTCTGCAGGTATCTGATTGGCTCATTACAAGTTAGCAAGTCATGCCTAAGGCTCCCACGCACATAAAACAGTTTCTGCTTACCTATCTCAGTTGAATGTAAACCTGCTAAAAATAACCCTCAACAAAATGACATTTGTAATTTTTTAATTTCAAGGGCGTAGTACATTTTCATACAAGGTAATCTGAAACAAATAGTGATAAATCTATAGAATGAAGAATGATGATCTGTGGTACTCATGATCTACTGTTCTTCATGCCTGCTTCATAGGTCGAGTTGCACAGGTACGTTTACCAGAGTGATTGGACAAGTAGCCTTTAGTACCCCTGCATTGCAAATATCCTTCATCAATGATCTCTTGTATACACTGTCTGCCTGAGCACTGTGTCTCAATTCGTCCTCACTTTATTCAGGTGCTAGAGCTCACCCGTAGAAAGGTCCTTGATTGCCATTTATTTTCATTCAGTACAGTTCGTAAAGTTCAGGCAGTTCGCTCAAGGTGTGATGTCGGAGTGTTTTTGCCTGTACACAGCGATGGTGTAGTTTTTAGCAGTTTTACCTTTAAATTTGATGAAACTGCCCAGTTTATCTCAGCCAACAATAATTTGTCTTGCCCCGAGCTGATGTGCTCTATTGCATGCTGATCAGGCTCAAAGCAAACAGCTTGCAGTTATAGAAAAGCACAGTGCTGAGGAGACTTTGTGCAGTTTTTCTACCGAAAACACTTTTTCCAACAAAATTTACTCACTGTCTTCCGTTATGGGGTTGGCTTGCTTTGTAGTCGTTCCAAGTTCCTCTGACGTCAGTTTGGACATTTCAGCACCAAGTTCTTGGTGAAATTGATAGCAGTGTTGCGTCTGACATCGAGGGACTTTACGTCATTGTCATGCTCTCTCAATGCCATAAGAAGCCCACTCATGATCAAATACAAGTTCTTCAGTGGGTAGCAGTTCCCGTTGACATTACAGGCCTCAACAACAAATTTTGATAGCCAGATGTTTACTGTCTCCACATTAAAGTCTTTTGCCGTAGATAGGGAATAGTGTCGTCTTCACATTGTTTTCACCACTGCTCGACAACACCAACACTCCACTTCATGTTTTGGATTAGCGAATCTGTTTCTTTAATAATTTTTGTTTACTGCTACTTTAACTTCGTTGTTAAAGAAATCAGAAGCAAACTGAAAGTTGAAATGAGTTGGACTGCTCATGCTTGCATCACTATTTTTCATGACCTCGGTAAGTGTACAGTTTGAAAGTTCAGGAAAAGTTGCACACAGCTGATTGGGTCCCACTATGCTCAGCAGCTTGTGTCTTCAATTGTCTCATCCCATTCCAGTCTATTTTCAACTTTGTCCATTATTTGTGACAATGTAATGTTGTCTGTGGTGTCATCCCACTCGTGACTTCAAAAAAAAATGCCAGACTTTGACCAGTACAAAGTTAGAATGTCCAGTAATTTCAAAGGCTGCTGGTCAATATGTCCGGTAAATCATAACTTTCCTAACTACCTCTGTTCATTTCATTTCTCCTTGAAAAAGATTACATTTTCACAACGACATGAAAGTGGTGTCAACCCGTGAAGGACTGGGGTAGAACAGGCCCTCAGCAAACCCTTGCCTGCCATAAAAGGCGACTCAGCTTGTCATAAGAGGCGCCTAACGGGTACGGGTGCTCAGGCTCGTTGACTTGGTTGGCACATGTCATCAGTTCCCAGTTGCGCAGATTGATGTTCATGCTGTTGATCACTGGATTGTTTGGTCCAGATTGGATTATTTACAGATTGCCGCCATATAGCTGGAATGCTGCTGCATGCAGCATAAAACTAAACTCACTAACTGAAGAGTTGTCAAATAAAAAAATTATGAATTAGTTCAAGACCCGTGAGTGCCCTTTTAAAGTAACTAGGCTAACTAACAAATGACAACAATATAATAGACAACATATAAGCAGACATAAAAAAGTCTACACACCTGTCTGCATCCACATAAGGTCTGGCAGTTCTCTGATTACCAGTACCACCACGGCTGAATCCAGTTCCACGACTACCTCCTGAGTGAGCACTTGCATACTTTTTCTGCAAATACAGATATCAGTTTCCAAGAATCATTCAGAGGGCAGATATCAGTGATTGTTTTAGTCAGGGTAAATAGTAGATAATATAACTTAACCGAGTCAACAGTCATGACAAGATTTAACAGAAATATTACAAAAGTAAGATTCATAGGATTTTATAAACATTTTCTCAAACTTGTTAAAATTGTAGATGATTAAAATATAAATATTCCAAAATTATCTGGTTTTGCTTTTAATTTGATGTAAAACAGCAAATGTTGGCAAAGATTTTGTGAATGAAAATACGTTACAAAACATGTCTTGTTGGGGATTTTACTGCACTATTCAGGCACCTGACAGAGGGAGACAACTAATGTTGGATTAAACGCATCCCTGGAACATTAAGTTCAGGAAACTTTCCTGGTTAACTGGGCACTCTTCACGTGATAACTCAATAAACATTGAAATTTTGTTAGTATGAATCCTTTTCAAGCAGACACCAAACAATCTGGATGATGTTTTAACTGGAATATTGAAAATCTGAATGTATTAGAAAGTGAAATCTTTTCGCTTCACTTGAACATCTTAGAATAATGTAGCTACTGACTGGATTAAAATTATGAAGAGTATAATGTATGTTCAACAGAGGGAAGCATTTTCTGAGGGACAATACATCAGTGTAGTTTTTACTTCTGCTACAAAATGCTAAACTAGGCCTACCACAGGAACAACAGGTATCAGAGCCTGTTCTGGTGCAGAGTCAGGGTGTGTTAAAAATAATATTTGAATTCTCTGAGCGGTGTTTAGGAACATCCTAGCAAGGATATTTAAGGTTCAGTTTCAACGGCATTGCTGATTTAGAGGAGCTACCACTAAAATTTAAAACTTCACTTGAACAGATAGATGGTGGCATGCCACATTGTTACATATTTAATTCTCACTCAACTTTCAGTCAGGTTAGACAAGAAAAGTGTCACAGGTGAAGTCAGTGAGAGAATGATGTTTGATGTTGCTGTCAGTAACATACCAGCTACATCATTATTTCATCGATCCTATCAATCATAGTGTCTCTGACTCAAAACCAGTGACTGACAGAATGAACAAACATTACTGCCATTAGCAGATTAGTGTAAGTCACATTCATAACCTTCATTTCAAGTTTACAATAATGCTGACGAGGACCTATTCAGCACCAGTGACTCCCCACAAACGTTTTCAGATATTCAGCATGAGAACATTCAAATACAACTCTCCATTAAATATTCCAATAATCTTTATCAGAACATTCAAATATTCATGACAACATTATTTCCTGAGAATATTCAAATATATATGCATGGAAATGAAAAAGAGAACTAATGAAAGTACAAGTGTTCTGTTATTTATTTCCATAATTCAACAACAGGGCAACACATACCATTTAAAGAAACCTAGGCAAGAATACAATGACACTTGTATTTTCATATGTTCTCCATTCACTTCCATGAGTATAGCTCCTTAGGATTTTTTAAAACTCTTTTTAAATATTTGACACTAAAATACATCACACAAACACAGCACAGACATGAAAACACAAAAATAGCACAAATACAATGATAATACATAGTAATATATATATATATATATATATATATATGCATAGAAATCCAAGAGTAACGGGTTAATCTAGTTGGAAGATATGAAATATGTTAAAAGTAATAAAGCTGTAGGATATATAGAAAAGTTAGAAAGAAGCTTGTACGCATTGATATCAAAGTCTGGGATATGATGGGCCTTGTACTATTGATAATTGATTTATTATACATGATTGGAAAATCTCTGCTAACAAACTAGTGATCGACTGCACGTGTCCATGCTCCCAACATATAGCATAGCATATTTGGACACTATGTACCAATAACTCCCCACAGAGAAATAAAATTAGAATCCTTTTAGACTTATTCATGTAAACAAAATTCCTCATGGAAACAAACATTGGATACTTAATGACTTAATCAGGAAAATCAAACAAAGGTAACTGGGAACCACCTATTTTGCCCAAACCTCTTCCACAAAGAAACAGACACTTGGAGACATATTCTACTAAACATGTCAGATGGAACGACATATGCAGGATACTATAGGTGCTACTCATACAACCAAAATATACCAGCTAAACAAACAATAATACCATGAATGAAGACAAATTTATTCTTCCCAAAATGTCACATGGAAAAACAAATACAGAATACTAGGACACATTCAACCAAAAAGAACCAACTGAACGAATAACTGGACCAACTCGGCCCAAAAGTCCCATTATGAAACATACACAGGATCTCTGTGACAAACATTCAAACAGATGCTACATTAGCTGTTGGGGACTGAGGTCACTGGTTTATAAAACTCCGTAAAATCACCAAATGTATATCCTGCAAAATATGTAGCAGCTTCAACCTCATCAAGAATGAAAAGGATCCAGGATAGGAGCATTGACGAGTGAATAATTAAACCACTAGGCTTACCCCACCGCCCTGATGATGATGATGATGATGATGATGATGATGATGATGATGATGATGATGATGGCAATGGCAATGATAATAAAGACTTCCTTAGACATTACATCACACGTTATGACAGCTGTGTAGGCATATGAGGTTTGTGACCAATTATATATTCAGCAATTCTGTATAGATCATATCAATTTTCCACTTCAACAATCACTTACATCCAATATATGGATGATTCATCACATTCCTATCACTGGACTCTAACAGCTTGACTCGGTCAAACAAGACTTTGGCCAGCAGGAGTCCATATGATGAGTGTATGTTACATTCTGACATGTTGCAAAATATCCTTAAACAGGATATGAATCAAAGAAATCTTATCATTCACCATGACTACAGTTTTTGAAAGCATCCTCACTATCCAGAGTGTTTTGTCTGGTTTGCAAGCATCAGGCTGCATAAAACTGGGGCATTGGTGGACCACATTCAAGCCAAGTTCGGTTGTGGGAGATTGCGCCCTGAGCACCCCCATCCCCCCACCCCTTGGACATAATAATCTTGACTGTAAAACACATGGGGGTGGGAGGAGACAGATAGATGTGTTCTTGAACACATCTATCTCCCCCTGGGGTACCATAAGATAAGACAGTACTGTCCACCAATTTCCCACCAAAATGTGGAAAGTACAAGCCACTGGTTGTTTGTTGCTTAATGGTGCACTCAGCAATATTAATGCTGTATGGTAGCTTTCTGTAAATAATCGAGTCTGGACCAGACAATTCAGTGATCAAAACCATGAGTATTGATCTATGTAGTTGGGATATGATGACATGAGTCAACAACAATCAACATTTTTAGACGATCAACAATTGACATACAATCACAAAAGTGAAAAAACATGCACTGCTAATGGGCCCCATCCCTCCAGGCCCTAGGGCCCACACCTAAACTACTATACCAACATGACGTTGATTGTATGTACAATTATGGGTACAATGCACTCATCTGGCAAAAACTTTCAAGTCTATGTGAACTTACCAGGCTTTTTAAACGTAGTATTCTTGTTGTTATAATTTTGGCTAACTTTCCCAGCAGCTATCTATAGCCTGTTTTTATGTTGTATTGTCTAAATAGTGATATTAGTTTTAACTTTCCATGCTAGTTTTAATTCAAATTGCCGATGTGACAGAAAAATATTAACTCACTCACTCACTCACTCACTCACTCACTCACTCACTCATGTGGATCTCCACGAGGCACTGCTTCAAGGAAAGAGAAATGAAAGCGATATATCACAGAGTGTGCATTCTTATTGTCTCTACTATGAAAGTGTGCCATCTGAAACAAGAATATTTGTTGAAGCAATGCGTGACTCTAAGAGAGGATGTTAGTATGTTTAGGACAGTTAAAGAATCATGATAGATGAAGCTAGAGTTAGGAGAACTGTGGATATAAAGCAGCTTAGAGCTTCAGTGGAAGACTGAAGTGCCCTCTACCTTCAGTACAGGGAAATCATCAAACTGGAAGGTAAAAATTAGAACAATACACAGTCTATCAAACATCATCAGATATCATAATTATATGTACACACTACACATACCGCACCTGAGGCAACCACTGTTTCTTTAGTCTTGGTTTAATAACCACGTGAAAACCAGCAAAATGAAAACAAATTGATACACTTTTTCTGATAAATAAAAGTGTATCAAACTCAACTCAACTAGGTCTTTGATGAAAAGAGGATTTACTGTCAAGTGTCTAAAATGAAATCATTGTGGATTATTTAAAGTGACTATTTCGTCCATCCATCTATATCTAGTAAAATATGTGTGCCTCTTGACAATTTTAAAAAAAACAAAGCAAAATTATGCAAACCTAAAAATGCTATTAATTGCCTGATATACCACATATTGCATATGGAAGAATTTATCACCTATAAACACACTATAACTAAAATTTTACAATACTATTTAGCTCAGGTCATTAACCATAACTTTCTAAATTACATCACATGAACAAAACAATATGTCTTTTTAAAGAAAAGCTGCACTGATATTATGTATTAACTTGACATCTATGTAAATAAATACAAATATTTTATATAAAGCCTATCACTTTCAATTTGATTTCCTCTGTAACTTTCAACATAAATGTATCTTTACAAATATGGAGTCTGGCTAAATTAGAAATGCAACACATTCTCAAAACATTTTAAAAGTGTGTGAATTCACTGGGTTTTAAGGGAGTGAGTGAGTTTAGTTTTACACCACACTCAGCAATATTCCAGCTACATGGTGGTGTCGCCATTCCAGATATATCATAGCATATAAGTATGTGTGAATGAGTCTGAAGTTCTGCTCATCTCAAGTCTTAAACTCCTACTGGTGCAATGCTGACAAACTTAGAAAAGTTATCAGGTTAACTGTACTTCTACAGAACTACATGAAGTAGATTGAACTCACTAATACCAAGACAAGACATCACTAAACAGGAACAGAGCTAAAAGTCTCACAGTCTGTTAAAGACGAGGCATATGGTATGTAACACTCTTCCTTATTAATCCATTAAAACAGTTGTAATACAGTTTGTATGCTAACATCAATATGAGAAAGAATTGTCAGATTCAGAAACTATCTCCCTAACTGCTCATAAAATCTTTCACCATTCATTAGTTTCAAAATATGAAAATGAGTCAAAGAATATAAAATGAACAAATAAAATGGACAAATAAGAAAATGAAATGATTAGATCTACCCTGTTAATAACTCACATGATTTTCAAACTTTGCCACAATTCAATGATTAAACCTTTAATCAGTCAGATATGTAGCTATGCTAATATAATAGTATAGGTGATATATGATGTATTTAAAAAACAAATATAAATATATGATAAACATTAACCTGTTTTAAATAGTCAAATTGTCATTAATTTATACAAAAGTACTTGAAGTGTATACAAACAGCAGACCAAATAAGAACACAATCAAGCTCTGGGAAAAAAGCTCTTAATTTTCCATTCATTAAAATGTCAGTATGTTTATTGGAAAAGGCATAATCATATTGGAATCTTGTCAAAGTGAATATAATGAAAGAGAACACTTCTTTTTCTTTTTCTCACTCACCACTCTGGCTTCCTCTCTCTCTCTCTCCATCTGCTCAGGGATCAGCTGTTCAGTGACATCTTTAGATGGGATGGGCTGTGGTTGACCTGACAGTTTACTGATGGACATACTGAAATGATGGGCACAAGGACTTCACATCACCAGAATGAAATATATGTCAGACAGGTAGGAACAGTGTTACTCCAGTGTTTGAGCAGGTGATGTCTTAAAGGCCCACCATCAACCCTTACTCTAAAAAGCAATACTGAATTTTTCTCATTGATACTAACTGACAATCCTCAATGACTACCATATAATTTATTCAAAAAAAAAATTGAAATTAAAATGTTTGAATGAATTAATGCAACGTTGCATTAAATTGACTCTCGCACCCTCTACTGATCGAACTTTACTTCAAGTGAACCCCTTACTCAGAGTTATGTTCCTAATGGTACAGTCTCTACGAATATCCTACAACCCTACTTGTAACTGAGACCAGTTCAGCAAACACTGACAACACTTTGCAACGGTTTTTGATGGATGAGCTGTGGTCACATTCCATATATGGCAAGTGTTGTCTGTTCGGAAGCTACTCCCTCAAGGTTTCAATCATCAGTCATTTTGATTATTCTCTTATTGTAAAAGATAGTAAGTCTTTTTTTTTGCATCAGCAGGAAGCTAAGGTGAGAGCATATACCCCAACAGACCAGAATATTGTCAAAAAAATGTCACATTGTGCCTTTGACTGTCGGCTGAAGAAAGAATTCCCGTGAAAATTGGATATGACCAAAACATATTGGCTGCTATAACTGTGCTACTATAATGAAACATGCTAACTGAAACACTGCATATTTGAAGTTCGAACCTCATCTGTGATGCCTGTAACAAATACCTCCATAATCTACATAGCTGCCAAAATGCTTGACCGATTCTAACAGGGCACCTGTTGGGATACAAGAGAGTGAAAAGGTAAATGGACAATGAAGCATATGTGATACATGTGGTCTCATCTAAGGCAAGTGAGTTTGTTCAAGCTTGCCTCTGATCACCCTGCAGCAAATGGGTACCCGGTGGGATAAAGGACCATTGATATTTTATGGCTATGGGGATGATGATAATTTGTATGAAAAATTATGTACAATGTGAACGACCCCCATCCCCTCCATAAAATGCATGAACACAGTAAGTGACCTCCCCTCTGCATATCATGTACAAAATCAATGACATGCCACCTCCCATTATATTTTAATCAAAAGTTTTTAATATTTTCTGTTCAAAACTGCTGCCTCCTCCACCCCCATCGCCATCTCTGGTACATCTGTACAAAACTGATGACAGTGACATGTGACAAATATTCCCAAACAAACATGAGGTCAACATTTTGCAAGTGGACTGGTCAAGTTTGCCACCTACATGGCAAGCATCATGGCAGGGTTGACAAAGATCAGTCCTTACCTGGATCTTGGCAGGTTTATAACATCATGTAATACCAGTTTATGTGATATTCAGGTATTTGCTGCTTTGATCATGGAAATTCTTCAGAATCATATGACGACTAGGAAGCTATGTTGTTTTATATTAATCTGGCATAGGATGTCTTTTAAGCTGACATAAGACAGGGCCAGTTATATTAGAGCAGATTTTGTCCACATCTAACTCTGGTTTGCTTCCATTTCAGGGTTACACTTGCAGCAAATCCTGATATCTCAGATGAGCTGATCTACTCAAGATGAAGTTTACTAACAATAACATTGGGGGATTGCATAATTTTGTATTCTATACATACTTGTCCAGTGGGTCAAACGTCTTCTGCTTGTGTCCAGCTTTTTTGGGGTTTGGGACCCACACGTAATACTGGCGGGTGAGGAACGTCTCGTCCCACTTGTTGTTGAGGTCTTCAACGTCAAACACCTCTTGAACTTCCACCACCCGCAACCTGGACTTCTTCTGTGACTCCAGACACTCATGGCTCTTACTGGTGATGGCTGGGGTTGGGTCACATGACTTCAAGCTGAAACAATACGCAAGTGAACTCAGACACTAAGACCTGATGACCTTGATAAATGAGCTGAGCGACATACACCATGACTTTCCCAGTTGATGAGAACAGACTGCTTCACAGGCCTCATCTTAACATCTAACACTGACCAGCTGAAGTAATAAATCAGCCAAGTGGCACAGAATGTGAAGTCAGGTTTTACATTGCTTTTAGCAATATTCCAGCAATATCATGACAGGGGACTGCAGAAATGGGCTTCACACACTGTATCCATTTTGGGAAATCAAACCTGGATCTTCAGCAACATGAGCAAGCACTTTAACCACTAGGCTACCCCACAGACTCTTAAGAATGTAGTTTGATCTGCAGATATAGTCCCAATGTAGGCCGTAGCACCTCTCATGTATGAGTAAAGGGCAAATACAGAGCAGAACCAAAATCAGGCTACTATATGGTCACCAGTAACCCATGTCTTCCATGCATGTTCCAGTTTATTCCCTAAAACATTGTGAGTTTGTGAATCTGACCAAGCCACATAGAAGTTAATGAGTAGGTCTTTGTGACTTTGAACTGAACTGAATTTCTGTAAGACAGTGATGTCTATTTTTGCTATAAGGACAAACGATACTTCAAAAGATGCAGGCATTTTATTCTTGGTATACTGCAAACAGCCAAATTTTTGCAACCATTTAATTTTCGTGAATTGCGCGTCAGACATCATGACACGATAATAAAAACAGGGGATAATATAGATATATCATTCACTCCATTCAGATAAGCCAACGACACAAAAACAATACAGGTGTCATTGCTCAATCACGTGTCGGCGTTTTCAGATCCCTACGCAAATCTGTTTATTTTATAACAACTCAGTGGTCACGCACCGGCATGTCATGTAAAAACATTCAGAGACGCCCTTTGTAACAAGATCATCTCGCGAAAATAAGAAGGCGCAAAAAGGTTTAGTGACCATCACTCGCGAAAATTCAAAGGCGCGGAAATAAGACAGTTTACAGTATTTAAATAATAATGGACAAATGTAGTCTTCTGTCCTGACAAAATGTTCACGTTTGACTGGAGCTCATCAGGTTGATAAGAGGGTACCAGATCAGAGCTGTATCGGTGTGTGTGCGGATAAAAATATGCATGACACGGTAAAAAAAAAATCAGAAAATGTAGCAGATACACACCACAGCAATGGTGTACGATCTTAGAATCATTTACGGACGTATAAAACAGAAAAAGTATTGCTTTATTGTTTATGGACCTATTTACACAAGAGTAGCAATGTTGTGGTGCATATATGAAATGAAACACGAGATTACTTACATGCCATTAAATTCCATTCAGTACTATAACTTTTCCCAGTACTCCTATATTGAAAAAATAAGGCGTACATACTCCTCGTGTTGAAACATTATCTGGAGCCCTGGGACCCGTTTCACAGAACTCTTGCATACCTAAGATCTCGTAAACTTTTCTGGTAGCATTTGAACCTCCTATGTTACAGTATGCCAGGTACAAATGCTTTGAGAAAAGTTACAACATCTTAGGCTTACCAGAGTTTTGTGAAACGGGCCCCTGGTTGATAGAGAACTACATTCATGGAACATACAATTTTACTTGGCCTTTATACTGTTAAGCATAACATGGATGTTTCATGATGTACGGCATCATGCAGGGACTCCAAGGCCAGCATTATGGTGAGGGATGACTGTATCTCACCTGGTAGGGAAATAAATTTCTGACACAAGAGAAGAGATCCCGTTTACTCCACCACAAAGAAACCAAACTGCCCTTTCATATCTGACTTGGGATGATGAATCTCTAGTATCCTGCCATGACGCATAACACACCCACTGTAATAGGGGAATAATTTGTGATATTGGAATAGCTTAATACAGGAGCTGTTTGGGAACCTGGAACCTTTCACTATACAGAGTACAAAGGTATCTTATTTTTACCATGCTTGTGCGATGGATTTTGGCAGAGATGGTAGGGAAGATGTCACCCTCTCATGTGCTTGTCGTCCACTATATTTTGCTGGGAAACGATCACGAGGGTCATCTCCAAAATCCTCAAGAATGTTGTAGATTGTCTGTGTAGGCAACTCTGTAAAGATTGCGAAAGGATAAGCATCAATATGTATACACATCATAGTAGCAAGGATCAAGGAAGTGCGATATATCTGAATCTAAATTCAAATAATTTCTTTACTGAAATGACATGAGACAATTGCCTTCTAAATCTGCCAGGAATATAACTGAGCCATGGAGTGAGTGAGTGAGTGAGTGAGTGAGTGAGTGAGTGAGTGAGTGAGTGAGTGAGTGAGTGAGTGAGCGAGCGAGCGAGCGAGCGAGCGAGTTTAGTTTTAAGCCGAACTCAGCAATATTCCAGCTATATGGCGGTGGTCTGTAAATAATTGAGTCTGGACCAGACAATCCAGTGATCAACAACATGACCATCAATCTGCGCAATTTGGGAACCAATGGCATGTGCCAACCAAGTCAGTGAGTCTGACCACCCGATTCCATTAGTTGCCTCTTACAACAAGCATAGTCACCTTTTATGGCAAGCATGGACTACTGAAGGCCTATTCTACCCCGGGACCTTCAAGGGTCACTGAGCCATGGATCTGAAGCCTTCAGTGGATCAGTATTCTATACATATAAAACTCCATATTATCCTACCGAGATCTTTTCCAGGTGTAGATGGTTGCTCTTCCCTCCTTTTTGGAAATCCCTTCTCTTGTCTCTGGTTTGATTCCCAACAAGCAGGGTGCTGACACATAGGGCCACATGATGTCTCGTCAATAACAAGGTGAGCTTGAGCAGTCGTTCGTGACAATGTACCCATATTGTCGTCTAGACTCTCCTCATTACCTGATCACCTCAAGAGTAGCCTTGTAAAAAAATGAAATTTTTAAACACCATTGTTACATCATAAAACATATATATACATCAGTGAGGTTGGTTGTTTTCAATGGTAACCACTTCCAGGAAAGTTTGATGGCTGAGCCTGACAATCCTAATCCTACAAATGGGATATGATGACATCTATCAAACTGGTCAGCACGCCACCTTACACTGGCATTCACATTGTATTTCAAGAATGAGATTTTGAAGATGAATTCGCACCTTCATCTTCACTGGTTCTAAAAGTTCTAACAAAATGTAAGACAAATACACTGAACAATAGAATTTGTGTTCAACTCAGTTAATAATTCCTCCATTAATATACAATAAATCATCATTCACTCACTAATTAAATAATGTTTCAGATTTCCCCCAAAGTTTATAAGATATTTAATTCATTTAACATGATGTTTCAAAGCACACAAAACAATACACCTGTCTACATTAATTGTCGATGTATCATTAGATTATATGGGATGACAGTTTTAACTTGTGCTATAACAGGTTGTGTTGCATTACACAGTCATTGTCAATGTGCAGATAGTGGCTTGTTCTTAAGATAACCTTGTCTTTCATCAGTTAGTGAGATGTTTTACAGTTGTCCATGTTTCCTAAGTGCCTAAACCCCCAAATACAAAGACATATGATTCACATGAAGCAGAAAGGAGTACGTTCTTTAACACCTGACATTTAATTTACTTTATTCAATGTTTGCTGCTGAAATTGATATGCTTGGAGGAAAATGTTAAGCTAAACTGATTGCCTCACGGACCTTTGTTAGATGGAGTTTAGAAGGATTTCTCAACTGCACGTGATCTCCTAAACATCAATGTTGACAAATATTTGAGTGTTAACATTTTTTCATATTTAAATACCCAAGTACGAACATCGATACCACACCTTACAAGTGATATCATCGTTTTCGAAAATAGGCAACTGTCACAAAGAAATATCGGCATAAAGCTCAAATACGGATGAAATTCTCTTCTTTTATTTCTGAACGATAACAATAATGGCTGCCATTTTGAAACATCACCATGGTATCAGAGCAGACTCGCAGTCAAGGTGATCAAATTATTATCATAATAATGCAATACCATGTGCAGTTTGGTCCCCTAACAAAATCAAATGAAGATTATTAGTAAGAATTATACATGCATCACCAGCTGTATTTGCGTACCAAATGGGTTATTCAGTGCGGACATCCCGGAAGTGCTGCTTTCACTGAGACGTCGACAGGTTTCATGTTGTGAGTCACATAGCAAATCTACCAGGATGGATTTAAATTCTATGAGCCAAAAATTTAAAAAGTTTGCAGGATCTGCTTCTACGACAATTAACAGGGCTGTTCAGGTAATTATACTGAGATACGTTTGATGATTACGTGTTTCTGTTTTGACGTTTATTTAGTGTGGGTCCACAAAGTTGGCCCGCCCACTCTACGTGAATGATTAGGCCTAGATCTATATGGCAAAACGATACTCCATTTAAACGACACATTCTTGCATCTTTTTCTCAACCATTCATGCCTCGCTCGGTATATACCTAGGATGTCTGCATCATAACAAAGGAGGTCATAGAATGAACATGACACAATCGGGACTGGTGAAAACCAGGAGGTGTGGAATCTATACGTTTAGAAAGTCAATAAGAATAAACCATGCTCCGAATCAGCGATTGACAGCAGAGAATATGGATCAGAACTTTCGTCGGGCACATCTGCTGAATGGCACTTCGCTCAGCGATTGATTGAATTGCCTCAGCTGGAGAATCAATAAAGAACACACAAAGTGTGAATTGGGGATAATTCACCCAAACTGTTATGTTCCATCTTCTACCTATGAAACTCCAATAAATAATATATTGCTTTGCTTCCCTGACAGTAGGATGTTTCTGAAAAAGACAGCTGTTTGTGATCATGCATCAAGTTCTCTTGCTGGTGCTTCCCTTGCACTTTAACATATTTTGAATTGAATAATTCTTTAATTTAGAAGCATGTTTTTCTATGCTTGATGTCCTGTAGGTATGGAAACATTGACATTATTTCAGTGTATAATATCAGTGTTTAAACCTTGCATGATAATACTTTATTTATGAAGCATCAATGTGGAAACTGCATTTCCAACATTTTATCTGATGTTTAAAAATTTCGTGTTGATTGGTTTTTTTTTTATCTTCATCAGTAAGCCACCTATATATTAAGAACCTGTCGCTGGTCAAGTCAGTAACTGTAAGCAATTAATTACTAATGTAATTTATGCATACAGCGATTGCACCATAGGCTTAGAAGACCATGCTGTCATCCAAGTCATTGAACCCGCCCACCCAATTCATTCATTGTGTCTTACAATGATCACAGGTACCTGGGGTTCAAACTCGGTATCAACATAGATATCTTCCACTCTAAACAAGAACTTTTAGAGATACATGAGATCCATTAGTCAGATAATTTAGAAAGTGATACACCTGAATAATCGTCTCTGTTATTTGAAACATGGTCTCAGTCCAGAATTATCTCCATGAACTAAAGCCAGCTTCTGTGAGACCAGCATTTCTAGCTGCTAGTAAATATACTTGTCAAAGCAAAAAAACTTTGGAGGCCCATTACTACGAACAATTTGTACAATGCCTGTTCTTCACCAGCCGTATTGATACTTATTTACACAAATCAGACATTTGTGTGACAATTGACATGAAGTACCATGCCTGCAATTTCATCATTTGAATATAGATTATCATATGACTCTGGTTTGAGGTGGCTAATATACTGCATCTGGAATAAACATTTTTTTACTTTCTTCCTTCCTTCTTCCTTTTTATGTAGGCAACCACTTTCACCATTGTGTGGATAATGTGTCAATTCTGTCATGCATCATTTTTTTCATCAAAATTAATGATCAGTTCTAACCCAGACCATGAGCAGGACTGTATGAATTTTATAAAAGCTTTCAGCATGGTAGTGATCAGCAGCATATATAATCATGTCAAGTCTGATTTGTTAATGCCTGTACATTGAAATTTCGCTGTGATCGAAATGTGTGCACTGTAGAATTTCCATGATGATGTCATTGCTTAAACAGTCTTAGATATTTTGTCACCAACTCTGTTTTTGTGGGAGGGGTAGGCAAGTGGTTAAACTAAAGCATTTGCTTGTCACACTGAAGACCTTGGTTCAATTCCCCACATAGGAATAATGTGTGAAGCCCATTTCTGGTGTTCCGTGATGTGATATTGCTCGAATAATACTAAAAGCAGTGTAAAACCAAACTCACCTGCATACTATTTTTATTGCATTTAAAAAATATGGAATACAACAGTGAAGTAAAAAACAATAGTTGTCTTTTTGAATATGTCTTAATAGCAAGTTATCAAATCCACTATGCCCCACCAGAATGTAACTGTTGACCATATTGACTGTATGCTAAACTCCAGGAGACAAAGGTATTTTTTCATCAATTCCCTTGCTACTTACATGAGGTAAATTAATGATGAACTTGGTAGATTGCATGTGTGTTCCAGTGATTTAAATATGTATGAAACAATAATGTTCTGCACTCATTCCATTTCCATCACCTACTCGATTGATGAACCTGTCAGATCTAAATCCCATCTTGAATGATAATACATACAATATAGCTTCGTTTTTTGGCGATCCGTGAAGGTCCCACAGTAGAATAGGCCTTCAGCAGCCCATGCTTGCCATATAAGGCAACAATGCTCGTCGAAAGAGGCGACTAATGGAATCGGGTGGTCAGCCTCTCTGACTTGGTTGACACATGTCATCGGTTCCCAAATTGCACAGGTTGATGCTTGTGTTGTTGGTCGCTGGATTGTCTGGTCCAGACTCGATTATTTACAGACAGCCGCCGTATAGCTGGAATATTGCTGAGTTCGGCGTAAAACTAAACTCACTCGTTTTTCGTCAGATTCACCATGTTTAAAAGACCATCTGTAATATGTAGCTGTCGGGTCACATTACATGATGTTTTTTACACAAACTCTTTATAGCAAGCGCAGTAGTGTAGTTAAGTGGTTAAAGTTAAAGCGTTCACTTGTCACCCAGAAAACCCAGGTTTCATTCCTCGCATGGGTACATTAGTTATTGTGAAGAGCTTTTCTGGTGTGCCCCTCCCACAATATTAAAATATTGCTATGACTGTATGTGACATAAAATCCAACTCGCTGTCTCAGTAGCATCTAAAGAGGACAAACCAGTATCATTATGTCAGTAAAATTTCAATTACAACTCAAAACTACTCGCAGAGTATGGACTTAATTCCTGTCTTATTAACTCTTAATGCTCAAGAAAACTCATTTTCCAGCTGTAAAACTGTCAGTGCTCATGTTTTTGCCTTAAGTCTTGTGTTCTTATAATGAAAATTATGTTCCCTATGGCCAATTTACTAAATCCTCACATTTTTTTTAATAACTGCTTTAATACAATTTAAAAGAGTATTAATATTACTATGTATTAATTTATATAGCGGAAAGAGTTCCTTCTGCTCTGCCATATGCCCACTGCTTTCTTCTGCAGATTAACTGAAGTAATGCATCATGGTTTTCACCTGTGTATTGTAATTAATTTTGGGGCTTTTATTCATTTTTGGGAGTTCTCTAGTAATTATGTTTGGGTTTTTTGATAATTTTAAAATATATTAATCTAAGAAATGTTATTTGGTATGGGGAAATGGGAATAATTCTAACCCGACTTGCCAGCAAAATCTTCCATAATACAGTAAGAAATAATATTTACAAAACATTTTCAGCTGGGGAGCTTTGCCCCATCAGTTGAACATAGCATTGGACCTGCAGCCTCTGGACTTCAGCTTTTAGTGTGTGTTACTTCTTGGTCACATTTTGGGTTGACAGCTTTGCATCTTGTGTATATACATGAGCAAGGAACTATTTTCCACCCAGAAAATAGTTTTGGGTTATAGAACAATGAGTTCTTTTTCTTTTTAATATGTAAGCCCCAGGTTTCCATCAGTCTATGATCTCTATCTATCTGTCTGTGAAGCTACATTGATATATGGTTTTGCTGTATGCATGTCTTACTGTAGATATAATACCATGGACTAGCCAGGATGATTCCATGGAAATGCGTGTTAGCAGTACCAATGTTACAAGTGTACAAAAGTGGATATTTTGTTCAACTTTACTGTTATATGTAGTCCTGACCTCTTTTCAGTATGTAAAGGTGTGGGTAGCATAATGGTTAAAGCGCCCACTCATCACACTGAAGAACCAGATTTGATTCCCCACGTGGGTACGTTGTGTGAAGCCCATAATTTCTGATGACCCCTGCTGTGATTTTGCTGGAGTATTGCTGAACCTTTACAAGCAGTAAAAGAATACTCACTCACTCACAGTATTTACAGAGCTACAGGCTGTTAATACTGGTAGTTCGATGGCATTCTTGTGATGTAATATTGCTTAGCAAGCTTAATGACGGACTCTGACCAACGGATTGTCTTGCCTGAAGCAAACGGTACTCTGATGATTTGTTATCAGGAATAAGCTTTATTAATGGATAATTATCATCATTAACATGATTAAGGCCATGTGATGTGGAGAATCATTTGTTGAACCCTCACCATGCCTGCTGATATCAATTGTTTATTCAGATATCATTGTTATCATTGCTATTTCATGATGTTATAATTATCATAATTATCATGATGGGGACATTTAGTATTGACAACTGACCTTTCAATGTTTGTCCGAAGTGTCAGTGTTCTGTCTGTTTCCGTGTTTTCCTTTGTTGTGTTGACATAAGGATAGCAAGAAATTGTCTTCTATATAAATCAACTAATTTTGGTGATGAATTACAGTACTCCGATTATTTAAAATCTCAGAAAACAGCAAATTCAAACATTTTTGTATACAGAGACAAACTTGTTCAGAATATATTTATATTTTAATAGTCCAAAACTGGCAGCTGTATGTAATTTATCCAAGATGTTATTATTAGGGCTGTATGCTATTTCTGGTTTACTGGTATATCACAATGCACTTTTCAAATGATACATATTACCTGATTACAATATTTTATTGAGAACTGGTAAATTTGGAAAGAAACACAATGCAGTTTTCTTTTCATTGTCTTTCTGGTTTAGATTAACATCTGCGCAGACTTTTAATTTACATCAATTTGATCAAATTTTTTCTTTCATTATTCAATGACAAAAAGGCCTACTGTAATGCTATAAATTGGATATAAATGACTGACTGTGCTATCTAATTTTGATATTGCTGTTATCAGAACCATAACATATATATTTGGGGACTTATGATGCAGAAAATAGGATTGACGTTCACAATTAGTGTCACTCACTGTCAAACACTTACGTTCCTAATATATCTCAGTTCCGGTACTTGAATTGCAAAATGCAATATGTTGCAATTCAGTTTATTTGCCAGTAGATGGCTCTAGTTGTTATGAAATGATAAAAGGTTTCTCAATTGAATATTTTTTTCTGATATCTGTTTTAGGTGAAGTTGCTGATGCATATTATTGTATACTGTAAACATAGACAATATTTTAAAGGTTGTGCCTCTGAATTTTAATGGCTCATTTTTTTTTACATGTTGACCTGAAAGCTATGATTGGCAAGTATACAAATATGCAAATTATGCTGTCAGCTGCTTATGTTAACTTAATACTGATAAAACATTATCCACTTATGATAACAGATGCAGATATTCTCCGTTAGCAGTGCCAATACATTAAGTTGATTTTCACGGCATGAAGTAGTTAAGATGGAAAAGATAATCAGAATGATCATTGGAAGGAAGACATATTTGTGATAACTGATTTGGAACTTTTGTCATTGATTACATTAATAAATTATTGTGACGAACTAATGTTTCAGTATACCAAAACCGATTTCTTATTGTTCCTTGTAGAAGACAGAAGGGCACTGTTTCATCATCAGCATGAAATGTTGACAAAGTAATCTATTTTTTTCAGTGGTGTGAAACACCTTGTTGATTGCACAGGTCTTCAAACTGTCCTACCTAGTTATAATCACACCTGGATATATTGGCATATTTTCTACTGGACAAAACAGTGGCATGGTAATTTGTAATATAACCGGGGTATACAATTGTTTTCTTTCAGAGCATTTTACGTATTGGTTGTGTATTAAGTTAACATGCTGAAGAAAAGTTTTTCCCCTGACAAAATAAACCATTACTTTTTTAGGGGGCCTATTTGCTCAAAGTTACGTCTCTAATGTTTCTTGTTAAATAATCAATGTGTTGCTGATAATTATCGATCTTTCTGATCTTTATTGACAACCTGCCCTGCTTTTAAGTTTTATCGTTATGGTTAGGTGTCACCATTGTGAAGCAGTGCCTTTTCCAATACCAACATGCTATTGACGTACTGACAGAAACAAACCCTTGCTTGAAGCGTCCCGTAAGCAGGCTAGAGGAGCTTACTGTTTCCCAACTGTGCAAGAACTGTAATGCATTCATTGTGTAAGTAATACTTCTGAAGGACACTTGAGCATACAGCTGACCAAACTGTTGTATGGACTGTATTGGTGGAAGGAAATCTTAGCAATTGATTCTGTCCATGGGGCCAAAAGTTTTTCTGTATGGTGGAATGTTTGTCTGGGGTGGGGATGTTAGAGTGCAGAGAGCTTTGTTGGCTCTGGCTTGAAATGACATCAGTGGGAAATATACTGAACAGAAAAAGAAGGCTAGTTTCCAAAAAATGAAATCACATGAAAGTAAGGATTCATGTTTATGTCTTCTGTTTACAAACTCGACAAAAACAGCTCCGTTTCTTTTGTTGTTCAGTATAGCTGTGCTGGTTTTGTACCTTTAACATGCTCTTATAAGCATGGCATTTGAAGAATGCACTTTGGAGCACAGCCTGCATGAAACATAAATAAAAAATGCATGTGTAGGTTACAGTAATTGTTGAGATAGCAGGATAAAAACTAAAAAAGGCAAATATGTTTACTTCAGGAAACTGTTAGGGAACATCTGCCAAAGTCATTTTCACGTGCTGTTAAGTAATGAAGTAAATTGGTTGATGTCAACCTCCACAATGTGTTGAACATGATGTTGCAGAGTATATTCTTATTCTATCACCTGATAAATATGTAAGTACAATAACACTAAATGTATAATACAAGTACTGGGGTTTTACCTCTACTTAACTTTTACAAGAAACCCCCAATTATTAGTTATAGCTTGTCCATGCACATCTATATCATGTATGTGGGGACCGGGTGATGAAACAGACTTTTTCTCATTCACAAGGACAGCTCTGTGTATAATGTGTATAAGGTGGTCACTAGAGGTATGACGATGCAGAAAATTCACGGTACGATATGTATCACGATATCTTGGAACGATACGATTCGATTCACATCACGATATGCTATCTTTAGTTATTTTCTTTAAAAAACATATATTTTTGTATCAGGACCGATACGATACGATTCGATTCACATCATGAAATGCTATCTTTAGTTATTTTCTTTAAAGAACTTATATTTTTGTACCAAGTACCAGTGTAAATGTTGACATAACAATTTCTAATGAAAATTAACAATTTCATGTAAATTTTGACATAACTGTCAATTTCTAGTGAAAAATAACAATTTCAAAGTCAACGATATGTATCACGATACAAAAAAAAAGTATCGATATATGTATCGTCTGATAAAGTATCACGATTATCGATATATCATCACAGCTCTAGTGGTCTCTTCTAGGTAATCACATATCGCTTTACAGAACAATCTCCAATTAGCTGAAAGAGCAATTTACAGCAGCTTGATGATATAATTGCAGGGACTGTGAATTGCTTGTGGAATCAAGTGAGGAAGTGCTTCCCACACCCTGCAGATGGACAATATGACACTCGCTGGGGGGTGTCAGGTGTTGGTGTGATTTAATGATTTTGTTGCATGGCTGTTGATCTAACAGTTGAGTGATTGCTGGTTCTCATCCAGACAGATACTGGAGGGCAAAATGGGTGACTTCAGGGAAAAGTGTATGGCTATCATTCCCTATAGCCTTCAACAGTATAAGTTGGGTTTTGTTTTAGTCTAACTCACAGTCCCTGAACTGCATTCATGGAGTTGAAAAAAAAAATACCATTGCCCGATGCCTGGGTTGAGTGGAATTCTCCACCTGTTAAAGTAAATGTCTGCATTAAACTTTACCTTGGTACAGTAGTGCCTAACTGCTGAAATGTTTTAATATACATGTATGTATTTTGATGATTAAATGAAAATACAATTGCTACCAACTGATAAAGATTATTTGCAAAAGAAATCAAATTGTGGTCGAGTGAAATTATTATTTGGTCAAGTGAATTTTGAAAGTTTACTGGAGCTGTATCCAATTTGAAAAACTTATTATTATCATTATTATTATTCATCGGGTGACAGAATGCTAATGAGGTAGAAAGCATGTCTTTTACATTAAGAACAACAAAAGGAATTCACAGATGAAAAATTCAGTGATGGTAAAATACCTTTTTGGACTACCTGAACAGTTTGATGCTCTTTCCAAATAGTCAAACCCATGTAGATCCGGGCTAGAATTGGTCTTCAGTGACCCATGCTTGTAAGAGGTGACTGACAGGATCGGGTGATCAGGTTCACTGACTTAGTGGACATGTCATCGGTTCCCAGTTTCGTAGATCGATGTTCATGCTGTTGATCACTGGATTGTCAGGTCTAGGCTTGATTATTTGCAGAATGCCAGTGTGCCACCATATAGTCCAGAAATATTGGAGTAAAACTAAACTCACTCCATCATTCCAAATACAAAATCGAAAAGTCAGCTGATAAATTACAAATACATGCTTTTGAAAATCAGGATGGACTTAATAAATGCTTCATCAAAGCAAATTGTCTGAGGCCTGATTAATACAACTGTCAATGACAGCTTGAACCTGTTATTGGTTCATGGATGGTGAACTGTTTCTGCCCAATCATGGTTACCAGTCAGTGATCAAAACTGAAATCAAGGGGACCCATGGACACTATAAATTGGAGAATATCTCTTGAATGCCAGGACCCCTGGACCTACTTAATGTAGGACACCAACACTGCAGCTGGTGATGCTGCCATCTTGTACAGTGAGGGTCCTGTTGGGTGCACTGCTTTTGGTAAAACTAGTAATGATAAATGAGGTACATGTTACTGTTAGTTGTTAAAAAGTAGCATTAGTGAAAACTTAACTGTTTAGTGATCAAAACGTTTCTGTGTATCTTACTTGTGCTGAAGTCTTGCACATTATATGTAGCATTCATTTATTACAATCTAACATAACACAATTTGCTATTTCAAAAAACAGGAATTGCCTCAATTAGAAACAAAAGCAGAACTAATGGTAGCATTGTTTCTATCCGAAAGGTTGATGATCCAACACAAAGACTCAGGCAGTAGCATAGATGCTTAAGCGTATGCTCTTCACACTGATGGCCAGGGTTTGATTCCCTACATGGGTATAATGTGCCCATTTCTGGTGTCCCCCAAATATTGCTGGAATATTGCTGCAAAGTGGTGTAAACAGGGATTTACTTTAAGTCCTGTATTTGATGGTCCTTGGGACTCATGTTTATAATTTTCAGTTATCTTGGACAATAACTTTGGGGTCTCAGACACTTAAATATTATCATTAGTACCAGGACTCTACATTGCGAATGAAACAGTCACATATGCGAGTGAATTTTCGAAGTGGCGACTAAAAACAATAAAACAGTTATGAAATGGTGACTACTACATTTGGTGCCATTAACTTCCATCCTTAAACTATTTGCCTCAGATAATAACAACACATTATTCTTAAAACGATTGCAGTTTTCATTCATCATGATAATCAGTTCATTTCCACGTTTCCAAAAATAGACATCTAGGTCACACAAAGGGAGGTAAGCGAATGCAAATGAGATCCCAAGATTCATTGCTCGAGCATGTGCAAAACTGCTAACCTAGTTTTTACACTCTATATATAGACATATTTTGTCAAAAATACGCTAAGGGCGTAAACCATATGCAAATTAGGTTTCCCAAAACTGAATTCGTCTTGGTGAACAAGCGCAAAGCTGCAACCTTATACTTCCATGTTTAACCATGGCAATGAAGAAAACAAACTCTAGACCGATATCGGCCTATTTTTCAAAACCCCAAACAACAAAAATCTTGAATGAACAAACTCAAGCTGACAGTGAAAAAGAAACAAAATGATAACCAGACTAATGTTGAAACACAGAAAGAAAGTAAGCCATCAGTTAATGTGCGTGAATTCAGACCACTTTGGCTGTCAATTTTTTCATGGCTTCGTTATGACAAAGAACAAAATACAATGCACTGTGACTTTTGTTGACAGGCCGGTCGTCATTTGGCAGGCAACACAGACTTTGTAGATGGAACTAACAAGTTCAAACGGGAAAACATTCTCGCTCACAGCAATAGCATGAGACATGGAAAGTGCCTTGATGATATTGTTAATAAATCGGGCAAACTATCGTTTGAAACCTCAGCCATTGCAAAACAATTTTTGGAGGCTGAAGTGAAGTCTAATTAAAAGGATCTCACAGATCTAACAATAAAGTTTAACACTGTGTATTGCATAGGGAAGGAAGAGATGTCTTTTACTAAACTTAAACCTTTGCTGTTGCTTCAGCATAAAAATGTGCTCCTGGTGACACCTGCTTACAGTAATGATGTTAGGTGTGGAGAAATGTTGGCAACCAATGCTAGTACAATCAGAGATGAGACAATGGACCTTATCAATGACTCACATTACTTATCAGTTATGATTGATGGTGCCACAGACACGTCTGTGTCAGAAAATGAAGTGATCTATGTAAGAACAGTATTGAATGGCAAAGCAGAAAACAAACATTTTGAAGTTATTGCCGTCGAACATGGTCATGCTGAGGGTGTTATCTCTGCTACTAAATCAGCTCTTTCGAGAGTAGGAATCAGTGATGAAACATTGACATCTAGAATTGTTGGGTTTTGTGCAGATGGAGCGAATGTCAATATGGGCCACAGGATCTATTTAATAGATTTCCACTGCATGGCACACAGGCTTGAGTTGGCCCTTTTGAAGCTTCAGAAGCAATCCCCAGTTATGCAGTCAGTCAATGACTGCCTACATCTCATTTAGAAGACTTAACACTTCAGTCCCAAAAGCAAAAGAGAACTCAGAATGATAGGAGAGGAAGCCAGGATATATTCACCAGCCCCAGTGAAGGGTACCAGATGGGTTCCCACTTAAACAGGGCAATGAGGGTCTTTCTACAAGGAAAGAAGGATGAAGATTTGGCCACAGGTCATGGACAGTATACAGCAGTCTATACACATATGGAAAGTCTGGCTGCATCATCATCTAATGCAGACATTGCAGGAAGAGGAAAGAAAATACACAAACAAATGAAAGATTTGGTGTTCACAGGGTTTTGTCATTTCATGTCTGATCTCTTTGGTGAGGTGGCTTTGTTGAGCCTGAAACTACAGTCTACTACTCTGATTCTTCCTACAGCAGTTGCATCCATCCAGGATTGTCTGGAAACCATCACAAGCATGAAACAGGATTACATTCCAGGGGGACTGTATGAGAAATTTGGGCTGTGTATTGAAAGCCAAGAAAATCTCCCGGGTCCAATCAAATTTCAAGGCATTGAAATGACTGGTAGTGTCGATGTGGCCAAAGAAGAACTGAAGAAACATGTGGCATCTACAGTTGACATCACCATCAAGGAGCCGGAGTCCAGGTTTGAGAATCTGCTTGGTTCAAATACAAACGAAGGGGTCCAAGGTGCTGTGAAGAGCTTCAAGGTGTTTAATCATGACACCTGGCCAGAGTGTAAAAGGGAACTTGTACACTTTGGAAATCATGAAATAGATGTTCAGTGTGATTGGTTCAGAGTCCCCCTTGTCTCTGCTGAATGCAATGTGGAGGCAGTTCAGACAGAGTGGAGGCAGATGAAAGTCTTCGTGGCAAACACCTTCAAGGATATATCTTACTCTGATCTCTGGCAAATCCTACTCAGCAAGGATCCATACAAAACAGATTTCTGCAATATACTTCATCTTGTGAGGATCATGTTAACCCTGCTGATTAGCTCTGCTGAATGTGAACGGGCTTTCTCAGCTCAGAAAAGAATTAAATGTGATGTTAGGAGCTGCTTGTCTGTGCAAAGGCTGTCTGATTTGATTTTGATTTCATCAGAAGGCCCTGAACTTGCTGAGTTTAACTAAGAGAAGTCAGTTAATAAATGGATGTCTAATGGCAAGAGAAGGATTGCTGGTGGCCCTGGACAAACAGATTGGTCAAAGAACATTGTGACTGTGAAACCAAAGTGTGAAGACAAAATCTGAGCTCTCAGTGGCAGTTACAGAAAAGCAGGAAACTTTAGTCAGTAGTTAAATATGTCTGCATTTAATTGAAGTTTCTTTGATACAGTGACACTTGACAAGGTTAAAATTTTTCTGAAACAGGATTTCATTCTGAAGCTTAAGATCTGGAATACCCAGTCCTGCAAAAGTAATCATTTTTCTTATCATTGTGATGTTATATGTTCAATGTTTATAACTCAAAGTAGGCCAGTTACTATATGTGTTGATACCTCATAAAGTAGCTTCCAGATGGCATATTTCTTTTGAAACAGTTTGTTTTTGAATCACTGGACAGAATGAGGAAATAAAACAAAACGTTGGTTGGAATTGTAGTAGTTTATTCACAGAATACTAGGTGTAATACCACTACATGTGTCTGGCTAGTAAATTTTCTATTTGGCTAGTAAAAGAAAATATTTGCTAGTCAAAGGTCAACTAAATAAAATTATGTCCGTAGAGCCCTGAGTACATTTATTGTATTGTGTATCATGATACCAGGTAGTAGAAAACTAAGTGGTGACTTAGTATTACATGCTTGGAATTTTTACAAGAGTGATTTGACATTTCTGCGTCCCTGTGGATGCACTAATACATTTTGTTGCGTTCACTGTCAATTTTTATGGGTATAGGACACAGGAATTCAGATCTGGTAAATCCATGATAAAACAAACTCTTTAACTCATTCACATTATTAAGATGTTTTGGTACTTCAAAACCAACTTTACAGCTGAAATCAATTAAAGAAATTGACTTCCATAACTTTCTACCTCTCATGTCTTCTCTTCTTAAGACCTTGACAGCTCATATTTTCAAGTCTTTGTTTTTTCTGACCCGTGACCCCTCCCATCAAGACCCTCTGTAATGTGTCTCATTTCATAATCACAGTCAGTTGCATGCATGGCATGATGTCGAACTGACGATGTGGTCATCATGATGTTTAATACTGAAGTGAGGACATCCTGTTTGATTTCCTTAGTTTGGTTCAGGATCTGTTATTTAATTATAATTCCCAAGTCTAAGTAGGTGGAATGAAAATAGTGAGTCATTATGCATGTTATGTACACTTCGCAGGAAGCGTCAGCTTAAACAATCATCTTGATGTAGAACTTTGAACAAATTCCTCCAGGATATGCACATGCAGTCCTTGACAAAAACATTTGTCTCATCTTCTATCATAAGTTTTGCAAAAAGAAATCTTTCTGGTAGACTAACGCTTAATGTCTGATAATATATAAACCAGTCAGAGATGTAACATATACGTGAGGCGGCCTTTCGTCTCCTGTATATGAGACAGGTGTGTCTCATGGTACCAACTGAAGTGCTTCACCCTAATTAATTCAGTCATCGTTGTAACAAACAAGCCCATTTTGATTGGAAAGGAGCCCCAGGGACACATGAGGAAATCTAGACTTGCTTCATGCACAGGTTTAACACTGCAGAGAGGACTAAGGGCAGCAGTAAGAAAAATAATGTGGTTCAGGGACAATGAGACAGTCAATCTTTCTGGGTGTTATACTTAAGTAATAGCTTAGGATGTCTAGGCCATCAAGTGAAATTAATGCATGAACATGTTGTTTAAAAAAAGGCATAGCGCCTTAGTATCATATATATTGGGATATAATTAAATGTACAGGAATTTATTACTTTGACGGTGTAGTAGGAAATTTCATCACAATACAGATACAATTTTGAATCAGATGTTCCGCATACCTGGTAGTAAAGAGCTTCCTTTAGGAGTTTGTCTGTAAATATCAAAGGCACAGATTTAAATGCTCACCACTTACGGCTCACATGATGTAGTTTCTATCAATTGTATCGCATGTTTAATCCACAAATATGACTGTGTTGGGAATTGGTTGTCATCACACAATGAATGACTGCTTCACTACCAACAAACAGTTATGAAAAAAAAAATGGTTGGCATCATTTTTCAGATTTCCAATCCAGATTGTTATTGTAGACCACTAATATACAAACACATTCTTTGTGCTTATAATAATCTCAGTACCGAATCATTGCTACTTACTCAACTCTGACTAGCGTTCATATTAATTTACTCAATTTTCACCAGTAATTTATGTAACTGTCAGTCCTAGTGACTGGCAGGAAACGTATCTTGCAAATGTAAATGTGTGTGACCTGACATTCTAAAAGTATTAGAAAATGTTCAGCTTGCTAATGATGTTGGCGTGCAAGCTGTTATATGACTCTGTGGGGCTTTCCTGCTCTGTATTTAGCCTGGTTCTCAGGTGTTGCAGTTGTGGGGAAGAAAATGTTATTTTTACATTTTGCTAGAGGGAGGGGGAAATGGAGAAACTTTGTGGACATTTGGATGAACTGATTTCAGATTTAATGGTTTTTGCTCACAGAAAAATCTGAAATTGTACATAGGATTGGCAAGAGTTTTTGAGGGTTTGGTAATTTTTGTCGGGAGTCCATAGTGTGTAGTGTTTCATCGCAACAATTTCAGTTCCCCACATGGGTACAGTTTGTAAAGTCTGTTCGTCATGCTATGATGATATTGTAAGGATACACTGTATTACGAAAGCAGCATAAAACTATACTATCTCTCTTCCAGTATCCACCATATTTGTTGTTCATGAAATGGTGGAAGAATTCATCCAGAATTACTTGTTCAATAGAATTTGATTTCTTTTTAGTTCACAGAAGAAAAACTTGGATCTGCAGAAAAGACAGAACTTGATGCACACTTCGAGAACCTCCTCCAGAGGTCAGACAAGACAAGAATATGGACAGAGAAAGTCCTCAAGGGCACAGAGTGTGTCATACAACCAAACCCCAGTAAGTGGATAGTCTCCAGTATCCATATGATAATATGAAGCATATGAAGTTTTTATAGGTATTCAGAAGACAGTAGTCAGGTATTTTATCTCCATATCAGCATCCAGAGTCAGAGACTGAACAGAATTTAATTGCACTCGGGGCTTCGGATTGTTGTGTTGAGGAGGCTGTGATGTTGACAGGATTGTGAATGTGATGTTGTGGGGATTGTGATGTTGAAAGGATTGTGAATGTGATGTTGTGGGGGATTGTGTTGTTGTTTGCGGGATTGTGATGTTGTGGGGATTGTGATGATCAGGTGATTATGAAAATATGATGTTGAAAGGATTGTGATGTTGATGGGACGGTGATGCTAAAGGGTTTTTTGATGTTTAGAGGGTGGTAATGTTGAAAGGATTGTGACTTTGAGATGATAGTGATATTGTGGGTATTGTGATGTTCTGGGGATTGTGATGATGAGGTGGTGGTGATATTGTGGGGATGGTGATGTTGGAGTGGTTGTTATGTTAAGAATGTTGTGATGTTACAGATCAGAGGATGGAGGACATGATGTATGAGAAGCTGGAGAAGAAGAAGAAGGACAGGATGACATCAAGCGAGTCGCTTGGCCAGCACATGGTGGATGCCGGCAATGACTTTGGCCCAGGAACATCTTATGGTGAGTTCACCTGACATGAATGTATTAGGGACAGCTTTCATAGGAAGGGAATATTTTTGAAGGTCACAAGAAACTCATTGCTTCATCACTGGAGGAATTCAACAGGAACTGCTTAGCACAAAAAAGCGTCTGTTGTATTGTGTGAACACAAAATCTCATGAGCTCATGGAAGTAGTGGTTTGTGCAGTGGTTACCTTCGGAGGTCAGCCCACTATACATACTGCAGCTGTTACAACATGGACAGCTGTGAGTACCTTAAGGTCAGCCATCTACAATAACTACACTTAAGGAAAGATACTCTCTGTATTGTGAACAGCTTGTCACATCCTGCTATACTGGGCCAATCAGTCTTAGTAGGTTTTGTGCTAGAGCTCAACTAGTTTAATACAGCATAAGATTTGACTAGCGTGTGTTCCAGGGAAGAGAATTTGCTGCGAATCCAAGTATTTGATGGCACTGCTGTCGTTTATGATATATGGTACATTGTTTCAGTTAACAGCTCCAAATCCAAACAGGGCTAGCCCATTTTCCTCTTTTTTTCACTCACACCCATTCTCATCGCTGGTATTCACTTTGATGGTCTGTGTGTTCAGCACATTGAAGTGTTTTCTTTATTCTGAACCACATATTTTCAATTATAAATGTGTTTTGTTATGTTGTTGTCAAATACAAAGCTGTTTCCAATTTTTGGTGGTGGGGTAGCCTTGTGGTTAAAGTGTTTGCTCGTTAACTCTGATGACCAGGGTCAGGCCCCCCTAAGTAATTGAAGGAATTACAGCAAATTTGAAGGAATTGCATCTCAAATGTAAACAAACGCAGCCCCCTCGCGAAACAATTGTAGCGATATCGGTAATTTAGTGGTAATAACAGAAATACATCGGCCCTATCGGAAGCAATGTCGGTAATACTGGAAACACGCTCGGACATCTTCGGAGATTTTTCGGTTGCGAGCGGAAACTCACGCAGCAAAACATGGTGTCGTTGGAAGAAGCACCTGTCTCGGTGAGTTTTGTTTTTAGTTCCTACTATTACATTTTTATAGTTATCCATCTTTGACCACCCGTGTTGAATGCGTTTAGGTATGAGGTGTTGTCGGGGCAATAGCTTATGTTTTTAGGAAAAGACAGTCAATCTAGGAGAGTGTCACAAGTCATGCCCCTGGAGGTTGTTTACATCTAAACATCGAAGTCATGCCGATGATTACGAACGTGCGCTAGATATGACATCATTATTTTTGTAAACTGTGTTTAAATTTGTCAATTGCACTTCATAGCAAGAAAAATTATGGCTCATAAACTTCTTCATGGCGCATGTTCATGATGTTCGTAATCATCGGCATGACTTCGATGTTCAGATGTAAACAATCTCCAGGGGCATGACTTGTGACACTCTTCTGCAGTGACAATCTTTTCCTAAAACCATAAGCTATTGCCCCGACAACACTTCATACCTAAACGCATTCAACACGGGTGGTCAAAGATGGATAACTATAAAAATGTAATAGTAGGAACTAAAAACAAAACTCACCGAGACAGGTGCTTCTTCCAACGACGCCATGTTTTGCTGCGTGAGTTTCTGTTCGCGACCGAAAAATCTCCAAAGATGTCCGAGCGTGTTTCCAGTATTACCGACATTGCTTCCGATAGGGCCGATGTATTTCTGTTATTACCGCTAAATTACCGATATCGCTGCTATTGTTCTGCGAGTGGGCTGCGTTTGTTTACATTTGAGATGCAATTCCTTCAAATTTGCTGTAATTCCTTCAATTACTTAGGGGGGCCTGAGGGTTGTTTCTCCACATGGGTGCAATGAGTGAAGCCTATTAGTAAGTATTATAAGTAACAAGAGACTGACCATATTTCTCTGGAGTGTTTTTTATCTAAGCAAGATATACAAAATGGAATGCCTGTATATCTAAGCCAGGTAGTATACTAGTCATCATTAATGCATGTTTCATTTAGGAGATAAACATCATGTGTTGGCCAATTTCTGGGTGTTATTTAGTATTTGAAGCCCGGAATTAGATTTGGAATATTCCTGGGCTTCAAATACTCAAAAACACCCGGAAATTGGCCAACACATGATGTTTATCGACATCGTAAACCAAAAAGTAAACCAAAGGGTTTTACTGTCTGCACTCATTTACATCGAGTATGGGTACAGCAGTGAAGTGTCATCAGCTGGTCATGTCATCTGGTTCCCATGGTAGCATCTGGAGCTGCACATTTGTGACGTCATTCGGACTTTAGGTCACAATATGATCTGAATGACGTCACCACTGTGGATGACGCAACAAAACAATTGTTCACATTGTTTCTACATGTCTATACGCAGCGAATAGTCTTGCAATTTCCAGGAATCAAATCCCATTTGATCATGTTTTTCGACCAATCAGATTACAGAACACAGTGATTTTGGTTTACAATTGACAGTAATGTGGGCACTGGTCGCTGATATATCAACACTGTTAATAGTCAAATCATCTCAAAGACTGTATTTGGCTTTTGTTTCGCAGAAAACAATCAGTGCATCAGCTGCTGACAGTAATTACCAACACATGTTATTACCCAGAAAAAAGCACCGTGAGAACATGAAGTATTAACTGTTTGTGTTTCATCTTGCATATATTGCTGATCATATACGATGAAGAATGTTGAAATGATCAAGTTTCTGAGAAAAAAAAGACATTGGGGCTTCACAAGTATATCTTGTTTGTTTGTTTTTTTTCAAATTACCTGACATGAGTCATGTTGATAATGATTAATGACAGAGTACAACTAGTTATGGATTCAGCTATCATTGCTATCTTGTTACCCTGCATATTTAGTCTGTCAGTGAAAAGGAGATGCAATTTTGGTCATTAGGTAATTTGTTGGTTACTTGTGGACCAGTGCCCACAAGAAGAAGTTGAAGAAAAAGTTGGTCAGAAAATAATGGCATACATAGAAATCACCTGTTTTCATTTGCTTTCATGCTAATAGCTGCGTCGTAGCAACTGTTTGACATGGTGCCACCATTGGCACCAACGCCTCAGCAGATCTTCTGTTAAGTCTGAAGGGTACAGCAAAGTCTGCATTCCAAAGACAGGGGAAAGAACCCTAAGATCTATTAGGTAGTAACCAGTCAGAATGTTGGGCAAAATATGAAATTCAGATTGAACATCATTTTTGATAAATTTTGAAAACAGTTTAAGCACCAACTATGTCCAGAGGTTAGTGTATGTATCTGATTTTTCCTTTAATGATAAAAATGAAGTTGTTGATATGACATACATGACAAAATAATTATTTGCCTCAGTTACACTTTCGATCATTCCAGTAAATGTTGTTCCCCAAAACCAGACATAATGGTTCCTAAAATGCATTATTGATAACTTCTCCAGTTGATCTATGTACGAAAAATGTCAGGCTTCCCATAGTCTGAAATGTGAAATAATCAATAGCCCTTTCCCCGTATGACATGGAGGTGTAACTAACGACCACCTGTTCCAGGTGTACTGCTGAGGCTGGACAGGTAATCAATAGTGGCATCACGATGTGCTGGCTGCCAGCTCATGACATCACAGCTGTCATGCTGAGTAGCTTCTCATGACGCTTCAGTTAACATGTGTCTAGCATGTCACATTGATGACTGACTGTTTCCAGGACCATGTTCATCATGATATAGGGCAGGAAATGAGATGTCCAGCCAAGAAAGTGTAATCCTAGATAGAACTGTTACATGTTAAAACAATTTCAAGCGCATGAAAAATTTTGAGGGGGAGGGGGCTATTTAACTCACTCTTTTTCTCATTCATGGTTCACTCACTCCTTTGCGCTCTCATTCACTCTTTTGCTCAGACACTATCTCCTTTGCTTGCTCCTTGGTGTGCTCACTCACTCCTTTGTCTCATTCATGGCTCGCTGACTCCTTTGCTCTCATTCACTCTTTTGCTCAGACACTATCCCCTTTGCTTGCTCCTTAGTGTGCTCACTCACTCCTTTGTCTCATTCCTTTGCTCACTCCTTTGCTTGCTCACAGCTCACTCTTTTGATTACTCACTGCTCTCTCCTTTGCTCACTCTCTCCCTCTTGGCTTACTCACTCCTTTGACTCCTTTGCTCGCTCACAGCTCACTCACTTCTTTGCTCGCTCACTCACCACTTTGTTCACTCACTCACTTCTTGGCTAGCTCACTCACTTCTTTGCTCACTCACTCACATGTCAAGATGACTTCCAGTGTACATGCTAAAGCATTATGACCTAGATCGGTGCATGTTAAACCAACATAGGCCGACACTGTGACAACATTATCTGCAGTTATTCTTGGGTTTGCTCAGGAGTATATGTCAGAGCTCTGTCAATATGTAATTGGAATGTCTCATTTGACAGGCCATTGTTGGGCGTGACATTGAGAAATTATCAATAAATATTGCTTCATTCAATTATGCCAAATGGTAGTGCATAACTACATGTTATGTGGAGACAGCTGTTTCAACAATTTCAGTTTCCTGCAACAATATTTGGATAATTGCATAGTATCACATACAGGCCAGTGTGCATGTGTGGCGAAACTTTGTTGGAGTCGATGTTGACAGAACCAAACTGTTCAGCTATCCTTTATTAGAGAGGCAGCTTAATCAAAGAGTATAGGAATCAATTGTTAGAGACGGATAAAGCATTAGAATCAATCATTAGATAGAGAGAAATCATTAGAATCAGTCATTAGAGAGATATAAATCATTAGAATCAATTACTAGAGACAGATAAATCATTTGAATCGATCATTAGAGACAGATAAATTTCCAGAATCAGTCATGGGAGACAGATAAATCAAAGAGTTTACGAATCAGCCAGGAGAGACAGATAAAACAAACTGTACAGTAGTTAGTCATTGGAGACAGCTGAAGAAAACCGTACAGTTATCAGTCATTTGATGCAACTAAATCATGAGAATCAATCATTAGCTAATTCAAACTGTACAGTTATCAGTTATCAGAGGCAACTAAATCATGAGAATCAATCGATAGCTAATTCAAACTGTACAGTTATCAGTCATTAGAGGCAACTAAATCGTTAGAATCAACCGTTAGCTGATTCAAACTGTACAGTTATCAGTCATTAGAGGCAACTAAATCATTAAAATCAATCGTTAGAGAGCTCAATCCAACTGTACAGTAATCAGGCGGGAGAAACAACTTAATCATCAATTGTTAGCAAAATCAAACTCTGTAGTAATCAATCAGGAGAATCAATAGAATCAATCACTAGAGAGAGCTGAATGAAGCTGTACAGTAATCATTCAGGTGAGACAGACACATCTGTAGAATAAGTCATTAGAGAGAGCTAAGTTAAGCTATATAAATCATTTTGGAAAGACAGCTAAATCAGATCTGTCATAATTCAAACATGATAGACAGTTAAAACAAACATTGAAAACTGCTATGAAAAGAAAACAGAGCAAGAATAATTAATGCTGAGTTTCACATTTTTGATTCTCACAACAGGAGTTCCAGGCTATATGCAAACAATTCATGCCAAATAGCTCTATTACTGTATTGATCGCAGCAAAATTCAAATTCTGTTGTCCTCCAAGGTCAGTAATTCTGTAGACCAGAGGAAAAATCTACATAAATACTGAATGTCTGGTCCAGGACAGTGACTTCAGTCTGACCCAAACCCATCCCGCAGCTTGAACCAAAATACATGAACACAATGAAAATAAGCTGAAAAAATATAAAAAGGAATTCTGCTATGGATTTGGTATTATTCTGGTTGAAGTCCTCGATCATTAATGCCCCATCTCATGTATCAAAGCAGATCACTTACTCTGTCTCTTGTCAGGCTTTACTCTTTATTCTGATTGGTTCATATAACCTTTTCCTTCAAAGAAGTATGCATTTTATTATTTTGCTTTCAGAATAATGTATTTTTTTTATGATTATATTTATTATTTGATATTGACCGAAAGGCTGATGTGAAACTGTAATTCCAGCATTTTTAATCCTTAGCAATAAAAAAAATAATCATGTAAAGTTATCCTTGATGAATTAAAGGATCTAAATAGTGAGATTAGAAAATTGTATGGATCAGAAATTTGTTTTCTAAACCAGGTTTCAAGCAATATTTCTTATACTTTCATTTCAACCTGCTGAAGGTCTTTTTCATTTGAATGATCTGAAAAACAAAAGCTGGGTTTGAGAGTATATTACATGACCTCAGCTGAACCTTTTATCTCTCTGTATTCATCTTGAAAGAAAACTCAGTTGATATGTTTAGTGGTCATTTGGGTTCATTCAGTGGTCAAAAATGGATGTAGAAAATCACTTCTGTCTAAAATTCTGTATGTTTAGAGTCGCTGATCCTGTTCTCAAGAAAACCGTACAGAATCAAAATAACCTCTAATTCTTGTTTTTACAATATTGAGCTAACAAATTTGCTTCAGATTTCAAGAAGTGTTTTTTCAGTCGATTCATGCAAAATCAGTTGAAAGTAGCTCATGAACCTGGACGCGAAAGTGAGAACAATTCGCCTTAGAAATGTTCTCTTATCCGCCACTTAACCTGCACCGTCGGAATTTATTTAACTTGACTGCCATTGCAGTGATCGCTGATCAGGCCTCAGAAACCAAAACTCTCAATATTGATTGGCCAGTTTCACAGTTTCTCACGAAGCAATGCAAGGAAAGTCCGAACCATGCGACATAGCCAGGCAGATGCCCACAGTGGATTAATCACAACCTGTTGGGAATGGCTCAGTTCCGATTGTAATTAAATAGCTTTTCCTATGCACTGGCTGTTTGGGTTGGTTCACATTCGGGAGAAGAAAACTGTTTGCATGGCTAATACTGTTATTAGGCAGAAATGTGTTTTTTGATATGCCAGCAATTACCTGATCGAGAGTCCCGGAGCGTTCATTGAACCTCTCGTCTACTAATATGTGGCTGAGATTTTTTTTTTTTTAAATGAATGGTTTTGTAGTAAATAGATGATGCTCCTTAAATGTATATTTTCATCAGTAGCCCTTAACAAATGTCTCACTCTAATTTTATTTGTTACTGTCTGTAAATGGATCATCAATAACCACTCATGTTGTGGTTGATGCTTCCTTCATAACCATACACATAATAATATATTCTTCAAAACATTAGACACAACTGTACATTTTATTTTAAACACTGAACATAACTGCATATGTTGTTCACTTACTCACTCAGAAGATTTTTTTCTACAAAACATTAAATATGTATTTGCATTTTCCTATTGGTCAAATTGTTATTTCTTCACAACCCTAGGCAGTCTGTGGTTTTTCAATGGTCGTTATATGTTCACATTCGGTGTTCTTGTGAAGAAGCTGTCATTCCCTTGGGTTGCCTGAAACCAGTGTTTGTGTGTTCAAATCACAAACTCATATGACATTTATAGGTTAAAAAATATGCCAGCACCATGCATACCACAACAGTTCACAGATCCAGAGTCGCATTCACTGACATGACAAGAAATGTCTTTGTTAAAATCATACCACTATATTACTGCAGAATTGTTGTTTGTGCAGTTGACTTTGATTCACTCTCCCTGCTTTCATCATCATTTTGGAAACAGTCATACTGAGATGACGCATCATGTGAGCACCAAGTTTACAGTATTCATAATGCTGTAACAGCTGCCTCATTGTGTTCAGGAACAAGGAGCAAGGGTTCACACTGAAACTTCATATTCCTAGCCATTGACTGAATTGTTTTGTTCAACAAGCTGGAGAAGTGGGTTATCTGACACTATGATCTTTTCTTAAATGCTGCAACCTTTGAGAATATTGAGAATTGTAACATCTATGTTTGATCGCACACTTATGTATGGATTATCTAAATTAATATCTGATACCACCTTTGAGTTATTGAACACCATCTACGACACATCCTACTCTATATCTGGGTTATCCTGAGCTATGTACAAGTCATCCTACTCTATATCTGGGTTATCCTGAGCTATGTACAAGTCATCCAACTCTATATCTGGGTTATCCTGAGCCATGTACAAGTCATCCTACTCTATATCTGGGTTATCCTGAGCCATGTACAAGTCATCCTACTCTATATCTGGGTTATCCTGAGCCATGTACAAGTCATCCAACTCTATATCTGGGTTATCCTGAGCCATGTACAAGTCATCCAACTCTATATCTGGGTTATCCTGAGCTATGTACAAGTCATCCTACTCTATATCTGGGTTATCCTGAGCCATGTACAAGTCATCCAACTCTATATCTGGGTTATCCTGAGCCATGTACAAGTCATCCTACTCTATATCTGGGTTATCCTGAGCCATGTACAAGTCATCCTACTCTATATCTGGGTTATCCTGAGCCATGTACAAGTCATCCTACTCTATATCTGGGTTATCCTGAGCTATGTACAAGTCATCCAACTCTATATCTGGGTTATCCTGAGCCATGTACAAGTCATCCTACTCTATATCTGGGTTATCCTGAGCCATGTCCAAGTCATCCTACTCTATATCTGGGTTATCCTGAGCCATGTACAAGTCATCCAACTCTATATCTGGGTTATCCTGAGCCATGTACAAGTCATCCAACTCTATGTCTGGGTTATCCTGAGCCATGTACAAGTCATCCTACTCTATATCTGGGTTATCCTGAGCCATGGACAAGTCATCCAACTCTATATCTGGGTTATCCTGAGCCATGTACAAGTCATCCAGTTCTATATCTGGGTTATCCTGAGCCATGTACAAGTCATCCAACTCTATATCTGGGTTATCCTGAGCCATGTACAAGTCATCCAACTCTATATCTGGGTTATCCTGAGCCATGTACAAGTCATCCTACTCTATATCTGGGTTATCCTGAGCCATGTACAAGTCATCCTACTCTATATCTGGGTTATCCTGAGCCATGTACAAGTCATCCAACTCTATATCTGGGTTATCCTGAGCCATGTGCAAGTCATCCAACTCTATATCTGGGTTATCCTGAGCTATGTACAAGTCATCCAACTCTATATCTGGGTTATCCTGAGCCATGTACAAGTCATCCTACTCTATATCTGGGTTATCCTGAGCTATGTACAAGTCATCCTACTCTATATCTGGGTTATCCTGAGCCATGTACAAGTCATCCAACTCTATATCTGGGTTATCCTGAGCCATGTACAAGTCATCCAACTCTATATTTGGGTTATCCTGAGCCATGTACAAGTCATCCTACTCTATATCTGGGTTATCCTGAGCCATGTACAAGTCATCCTACTCTATATTTGGGTTATCCTGAGCCATGTACAAGTCATCCAACTCTATATCTGGGTTATCCTGAGCCATGTGCAAGTCATCCTACTCTATATCTGGGTTATCCTGAGCTATGTACAAGTCATCCAACTCTATATCTGGGTTATCCTGAGCCATGTACAAGTCATCCTACTCTATATCTGGGTTATCCTGAGCCATGTACAAGTCATCCTACTCTATATCTGGGTTATCCTGAGCCATGTACAAGTCATCCAACTCTATATCTGGGTTATCCTGAGCTATGTACAAGTCATCCAACTCTATATCTGGGTTATCCTGAGCCATGTACAAGTCATCCAACTCTATATCTGGGTTATCCTGAGCCATCTACGACTCATCCTACTCTATATCTGGGTTATCCTGAGCTATGTACAAGTCATCCAACTCTATATCTGGGTTATCCTGAGCCATGTACAAGTCATCCTACTCTATATCTGGGTTATCCTGAGCCATGTACAAGTCATCCTACTCTATATCTGGGTTATCCTGAGCCATGTACAAGTCATCCAACTCTATATCTGGGTTATCCTGAGCCATGTACAAGTCATCCTCTATATCTGGGTTATCCTGAGCCATATACAAGTCATCCTACTCTATATCTGGGTTATCCTGAGCCATGTACAAGTCATCCTACTCTGTATCTGGGTTATCCTGAGCCATGTACAAGTCATCCTACTCTATATCTGGGTTATCCTGAGCTATGTACAAGTCATCCAACTCTATATCTGGGTTATCCTGAGCCATGTACAAGTCATCCTACTCTATATCTGGGTTATCCTGAGCCATGTACAAGTCATCCAACTCTATATCTGGGTTATCCTGAGCCATGTACAAGTCATCCAACTCTATATCTGGGTTATCCTGAGCCATGTACAAGTCATCCAGTTCTATATCTGGGTTATCCTGAGCCATGTACAAGTCGTCCAACTCTATATCTGGGTTATCCTGAGCCATGTACAAGTCATCCAACTCTATATCTGGGTTATCCTGAGCCATGTACAAGTCATCCAGTTCTATATCTATACCATCTATAGTGTGATGGTTTATTGCTCTGGTACTGGTGTACATGACCGTTGTGATGACTAAACCTCTCCAGGCTCACTGTTAAACCCAGCAAAATAAAAAGGTTTCAGGAAACTAACCATGGAAAGAATACAGTCAAAGTAAACTTTGTCTCAGTACTTTTCGTTACACTCCCCTACTGAGTCTAACAAAACCTAGTAGGAGGTTGCTTTAGGTAACCTTTGAGTGACCTATGGTCGTCCAATCAAACGCGAGATGGTCGAACTCATTTAACTAATCAGACAACAGTTACTGTTTAGCATTTGGTGGGACTTACAAAATTCCCCAGTCACTGACACTGATCCCTCAATAAACAAAAATCCACATAAAACAGATATTTCACCTGCAGTATATATATATATATGTTTAGGGCTTTCTAATGACATGGTTACCATGAAAAATATTTCTGTAAGCTGACATCCTTGAATATTGACGAAAATGCTATTTTCGGCAACTGTTTAGGTATCACCCTGAAAGGATCGTACAGATAATAGCATTTGGAATCGTTCATGTACAAACCTTTTCTAGGTTTACAGGCAGTAAAGAGAGAGTACTTTCCCTTAGATAATTACTGGTGATGACATGGTAGGCAGGTAGATATGAAAATTGTTTTCTCATTCATCAGCCTTCTTGTTCAGGTGATGTTCATGAAGAATAACCAGTATGCGTGACATCCCAAGGGCTGTAAATGTCATCAATAGGAAAAAAAATAGTAATGATTATTGATATGAAAATTCAGTCATCGATGAAATCACATACAAACTTTAGCGATAAATTAAGTTTGAATTTGCTCACACAATACACAAAGTTAGGTCTTAATTCATAGGCATCTTTTGAAATATGTTCACGATGCTGTTTTTCTTGGTAATTCATGCTAATACATCTCACCGCTTACCAGTGAAATATATTCATTTCTGTCAGATGTTCTTAGCATTTTTACTCAAATTTATTTCTCCGATATTTATTGATGATCAGTATTTTGTTGATGATTATTTATCCTTATGAGCTGTATCGATAACCAGTCTACCAATCACAGGTGGATCTTTGGTAGCTTCTGGACAGTTACTGCTGGAGTGAGTGAGTGATTATTGTTTAGGGGGGGTGTCTATAGGTATTTTTTAGCAATATTCCAACAATATCATGACAGGGAACCCCAGAAATGGGCTTCACACATTGTACCCATGTGTGGAATCTTTAGCATGACAAGTGATAGGCGACCCCACCACACCATACTGTGCTGTAAATAATGGCCATTTTCATGATTTCATAAGCGTTTAGTTTCGATACTCGCGACATTACCAAATTTTAAGATACCTTTTTGAATGTTTGGCAAGACGGACAGTGCATATCTTAGAAATTGATGTACAATATAAAACTGTCAAAAAAACCAACCCCTTCCAAAATCTAGACCCATATCACTTATTCAGTAATTGATTCTTTTGTGCCCAAACCCCTGAATAAATAAAAATAAATGCTTACTTGTGTAATCAAAGCATGCGTGGTTGTGAGGCATAAGCAAGTCATCTTGTTAGCTTCACACAGATAACTGTCTCTAAGCTTAATTACTCGAGTTGAGGATCACAGAAGGTGAGGGCACGCTGATGTTTATGTCTAATTAAATACTGATGTAATGTTTTGGGTAGTCATGAAACTGGGTTAAGAGTCCTTAATGAGCTAATTGGCTCACTGTAAAGGCTGCCCAATCGATAGGGACATTTTTCCTTAGTATTTCATAAGATCAATGAAATACTTGGTGCTCGCAGCTTCAGAGCTGAGGGAATTGGTTTAAGGGTACTTGTGAAGTGCTGGGATTTGATAGAATTAACAACAGGCATTTTTGCCAGAATTGAGGATTTTGAAATTCAGCATAATAGGTTGAAAAGGTTCGGGATGCAAAAAGCAAAGATGTGTTCAAGATAAGCATGATCAAGCTGATATATCGTATTGATTTACCACTGATCAATAACTGGCCAAGTGTGATCAATTTGAACTTACCAATTTGTTTTAAATGCTATGTTGCAACTCTGAAAAGACTCATCAGTGACATTCTAACTATTATATATAAGTTGTATACATGATTCAGTCATGTTTTTAAGTATTTCCAAGGTGTGACTGTGTTCACTTAAGGGGACATTGATACTCATAATATCATTCACTATGGTTTGTGCCTCTTCCAGCCTCTTACAATTAGAAGTGTAGCGTTAAACAGTGGCATGCACAGACACAAGTTATTTCACTCAATGCTCTCCAGAGTTAGTTCCTTGGTCTGATGTTTGTGAAGATCGGGGATAGAGAATTCAGCAACCATGCTTACTGTAAGAGGTCAGTAACAGATAGGGTGGATAGGCTCGTTGACCTGGTTGACACATGTCATGGTATGCCAATATTGCGTAGATTGATGCCCATGCTGTTGATCTTCAGACTTGTCTTGTCCATACTGGATTATTTACATACCTCTGCCATATAACTGGAATATTGTGGCATTTTACAACTAACCAGCCAACCAACATGTTAGCACACAGCATGGTAGCTCTGGTGGTAACTGCTAGGTAGTGTAGCCTTATGGTTGAGGCACTTCCCAAAATGGTGCAGTTCGTAAACCCTTGATGTCTTGGTGTAAGTTGTATGCTTCTCTTGAGGGTAATATGGTCTGATGTACAGGTATCTTTGTAGCATTGTCAACCAATCTGTCATAAGACTGTTAGAGATAGAACTTTTGGGGGGCATTGGTGGTGCTCATGACAGCAGGTAATGTTTGTAGTTGTCACCCTCTTGCGAGAGGTAACTTGGAAACTTTAAGTGTCATTACCCAATGAAATTAAAGTGTTTTACATGAAGGTAAGATAAACAATGATATCACATGCCCTTGATTATGATAGTCACATGTAGTGTTTTTGCCTTCAGGTAATGCCTTGATCAAGTCTGGCCAGGCTCAGATGCGAATCGGCAATGCAGAGAGAGAGTATGTCCAGTCCACAGTGAACAACTTCCTTACACCACTCAAGAACTTCCTGGAGGGCGACATGAAGACCATCATGGTAGGCGTCCAGTCCGAGATTCGCTAGGACATCTGTAGGAGTTCTGTTGATGTCTGTAGATTGGTTGAAGCTCTGAAGATCTGTTAAACCTCTGTTGGAGATCCATTTGAGTTCTGTCGGAGACCTGTATCTATGGGAGGGACATCTTTTGATGTCATGTAGGAGATGTATGCAGGTTTTGAGAGATCTGTAGGTGTACATCTGGAGCTTTTTTGAGCTCTGTTGATATTTTGTAGGAGCCGTGCGTATGTTTTGTAGATTTGTAGGAGCTGCAATATTCTGTAAGACCTGAGTTGGAGCGTGTTTTGTTGGAGCCCTGTCAATCTGTAGAAAAAATCTGTGGAGACACTAAGGATCTGGGGTTTTGTAAACATGTTCAAACAGATGCCGAAACATATTTGAGAGAAGCACATGGCCTCTCATTTTTCCCTGTAGATGTATCAGTAACACTTTTTTGTTAAATTAGTATTGGAACATTCCTCAATCATGTCTGTATGCTCACCAAAATTTGAAACAGTCTGTCCTCAAACATGATCAAATCTTAAAAGCCTTTGTCAGCTGAAGGAGTCATAAGGAGTTCTTATCTTCAACTTCCATTCATTTTTTCATCCCTCACTATGCATTTTGTAGAAAGAGCGTAAGCTTCTGGAGAACAAACGCCTTGACCTTGATGCATGCAAGAGTCGACTGAGGAAAGCCAAGTCCACCACTGCCCAGCAACAGGTGAGGGTATATTGGTCATGTGACCTGATCACATGACATGTCACATGATGTATCAAGGACTGGTCAGTTTTTTATCCCACTTCTGACTTTGACAGTGAATGTATAAGCTTGGAAATGGTGTCATGGAGAATTTGGCCTGATCAGTATAATGTGTTTACAGGAATCTTTACCCAAGGTATTTGGTGACAGAATGGAGAAAAAGATAAAGCGACCAAATTTAAAGTAGCATATTTCTTGTGTATGATATGGAGGTTGTGTTGTTTTTCATAAAAAAAACTGCTTTTTCTCGCTGGAATGACTGGAATGAGACAGGTACACGCTTGGTCAGAATGTCAAGTACCGGTAACTTTAATGTATTTACTGACTGTCCCACAGAGCACTGGGGTAGCCAACTGGTTAAAGATTCACTCATCATGTTGAAGACCCAGGTTCAAGTCCTGTATGGGTACAATCTGTGAAGCCCATTTCAAGTGTCCCTGGATGTTGTAAAAGCAGCATAAAAAAAACTGCTTTTTCTCGCTGGAATGACTGGAATGAGACAGGTACACGCTTGGTCAGAATGTCAAGTACCGGTAACTTTAATGTATTTACTGACTGTCCCACAGAGCACTGGGGTAGCCAACTGGTTAAAGATTCACTCATCATGTTGAAGACCCAGGTTCAAGTCCTGTATGGGTACAATCTGTGAAGCCCATTTCAAGTGTCCCTGGATGTTGTAAAAGCAGCATAAAACTAAACATACTCACTCACTGCTCACCAATGACTATTGAAACAACTGTTTGTTTCCTTTGCATCTTGCACATGCGATGCACAGACTGGAGAAGTCAGAAAAAAAGAAACCTGGACCAACATGTTTGAAACATCATGTGACATCATTCCTTTCAGTATTCATGCATCCATGTTGCTTGCTTCAATATATATGTGATTAACTGTGTCTGATCTTCTCATGAATAATAGTCCTATTTTCAAGCATACTGTTGTCCTTTTTACACAATGGGATATTCATCTTCTATATAGCCTGTTTAGTATCATTATTGATATATCAATGGTCTAATGCAGACTGACATTGTCATCATTCATAGTTTGTTACAGCTACTGTTACTCTCTTGATAAGTGTATGTTCCACAGCATTGATCTATACAGAATAGATTCTTTGTGTTAGAGTAATGACAATTCTTTCTCCTTGTAACCCTTCTCTCTCTCATATTACGTGATAAGCATGTGATATTGCTGATATGGTCTGGTATTCTATATTACTATCCCCATGTCGTTTATTCATCCTACGCTGTAACATCTAACTCTCATTGAATTAATTATTTGATTTACAAGACTTCTCCTGAGGCCTCATATGTAAGTTGTCATCTAATTTGCATATATTTGCATAATTTATGAATATGCAACAGTTCCAGTTAAAGTGCATGTCATTGTACATGTATGTGCTTCCACTGTTTCTTTCTTGTGGAATTAAGATTTCTGGTGTAAAGAGATTCCAACTGAGTTAGGACAAGAAAATATGTATTGGGTATGGCATGTACAAAATGTAAATACTTGCGGCATTTCGTATTTTTTTTCCTGTTTATTTTCACCATATTTCAATATATTTTATGATATTGGGTACTGGAAATGCTCAAATCTGTTAGTTTTGTCTTGCAATACTGAAAAATATCAGTGGACTCGTGTTATTTTGATTTCATTTTTTTACAAGTATAACTTTCAAAATCTCATTTGTTTCCTTCTAAAATATGACTCAAGAGAAAATTTGGTGCTGCTTACAGTGTTTCCGCTGGCAATTTTTAATAGCTGGACATTGACCGGATAGCATTTCAAATTCAGGTCATTTATAAATTTTATCGTTCAAGTGATCATTGCACCCCTAACAACCAGTCAGAAATGAATAAGGTATTGCAAAGTGCCAATGCTGCTATTTTTATCTTGGGGTTTTCAAAAATGGTTATTTTGTGTTTGACAACACCTCAATGTTATTGTAAAAACATAATCTTTTGAAGAGCCTTTGAAGTTACCAGACATTTTTACTATGTACTGGTATATAACGGACAACGGACACACTGTTCTTATCTAAAAATGGAGTCTTTGCCCCCTTTAGATTTTGTTTATTGGAATTATATTTATTACTCATGTTAAACTACAGGAATTGATTCCGTTCTTCTTATTTATATTTTATCACATTTTCCCAAAATTTATTTCCTGCATTTTATTATGCATGGTTCAGATTAGTAGTGGGTTGGTCATTTTGAATAAAGTCTGATTTTTTTTTTTCATTTTGTTGATGTGTTGAAGATGGTAGGGCTGCTCCATAGAACATCATGTCAGACGAACTTTCAAATTAGTCAAACAGTGTAGGGTTATGACTTTGTTTGAATTCTGTATTCAGCTCTAGACAGTTCCTGATGTGAATAACAAAGGCTGTGCCATTTTAAAATTGAGAACATATCAAATGCTTTATCATTTCTAAGTGGTGATGGGGTAGCCCAGTGGTTAAGCATTCGCTCCATGTCATGTGGAATACCCGGGTTCAATTCCCTACATGGGTACAATGCCCAGTTCTGGTGTACCCGACCATGACATTAGTGAAATGTTGCCTAAAACAGCGTACAGCTAACCTCAGGATGATTTCAAGAGTCATAACATCAAAAGACTCCTGTCTGTGTGGGTATAGGTATGTTGAAAAAAGAATTTTGAATTCAAGGCTACAATGGATCCAAGTTATTGTACAGAGCTGATGTATAACTGGCATGAAATCCATGTATACATAATTCAGATCATCCCATCAAAGTTCACTGAAAGTTCACCTGATGTGACCTCTGGAGGGGTTGTCAGATTTCCATAGAGACGTGACTGTTGTCGAACTCAGGTACACAGTCTGATTTCATTATGTTTAAGCATGATTCCTGTTCGGACCATAGTAGGGTCACCCCTACTGTATTTGTATGTTTGTGACATTGTCACTGTTTTTCATGATCCTTTAATCTGTATATCATCCACAAAAGGATGACACTAGATGTATCAAAAATACACTGAAAATAGATGGTAAATGTACTCTGACACATATGGTTTTATATTAGCTTTCCAAAATCCAGTAAAAAACTCTTAGAAGTGCTTGTTCATTGATAATTGGCACATTTCACAAGGGGATTGCTATGCAAGTCTATGTAAACACATTGGAACTACTACAATAGCCTCTGTAAAATGGGGCCCTATGGATTTCAAGACTGATGTCATTTTTTGAGAAGAAATCATGAAATTGAAACTGTTTTTCTTTTGCTAACAAGGCCAACCCGTATCAGTCGTTTGAGACTGAGGTTTGACAATTCTGTGATTCTCGTGTTTTGTGTTGTCATAGTTACAGCATGAATGCCCTGCGGGGTAAAACCCTGTAGTTTATGCCACACGTTAAGCTAGTTCAAAACTGTAGCACTTTATTTTATATCCTAGATACACATGCAATTTTTCTTAGTCAGAACATATAAGTTCTTTGATTTGGCAAATTCATTTTCTGTTTTGTTTTATAGCTGCAAATACACAAGGGCCCCATTCCACAAAGCATTTTTGGCAGTAAGACAATCATAAATCTGATACATCAAGAAAAACTTACTACAGTCATAAAACTGTATTTGCTTTTTGGAATGGGTCCAGTTTGTAGGTCATGACAACAAATGCATGTGATCTGTAGTTCAAGGTGAAAATAGTCCATGTATGTTTGTTAATTGGACATGCTGAAAGTAAAATCCATCGGAGAAAAATGTAACCTGTGAGTATGTTGCGAAAAACCTGCATGAAATTACTTCATGATAATGTTAATCCATTAGCTCCAAAATTTGCCTGAAATGACATCTGGTTTTCAAAATGGTGGCTCAACAGTCACTTGTGCACCCTTATACAAAAGTATGTCTAAAAGTGGCATAAAGCCATACTCACTGGTGTTCTGACTTGTCTGATTGGGTGTCCTCTTACCCTGGTACTCATAATTTCAGCCACTGGATTTACAGATCCACATTCACTTTTTTACAGGGTCCTGGATGTAGCTGAAATATTGCTGATCTCAGCAGAAAACAGCAATGCCTGTTGCACAGCCGTAACACAGCCATAAAACTTTTTGTCTAGAGATTTTTATATGTTGATGAAAATTGAAAATGCAAATATAAGTTGGCTGGATTCTACACAATGAGGCTACCCTTGTAATGCACCAATAGCATGATAGTTGTCAGTGTGTTAGTAGAATACGATTACATGTTTGTCAAGTTTCTGAGATAATAACAATTTGTATGATCATCATTCTTCTTGTGATGTTTCCCATGAAACTAATAATGATAAATATTTTCATAAGAACAATTAGTTTTCAAGTGAAGGTCAACATAACATGTTGGTGTTCAGTAATGCTTATAAATGTATCCTCTCTAATGAGTATGGTATTATATCAGCTCTTGAACAAATTGCGAAAATAAGAATGATGACTAATTCAATCGAGAACAGGGCAGTTTCAGTTTTTTGTCAATGGGATTCCAGGGCAGCTCAACCCTCATCCTTGTCTCCCCTCTAGAAATGAGGATTTTTAAGATAGTATGTATTTCGTGTCATTGTTCCACCACGGGTTAAACAAGCTCCTGATTTACCAGGGTCCTGTTCGAAAAGCAATTTCAGCACTAAAATTACTGTAAGCCTATGTTAGACTGGAGGAGAAATGATCACCTTTGTGCTGAGATTGTGTATGGCAATGGGGCCCTGGTCCAGACCTGATTATTTTCTCACTGTCAGGATGTAGCTGGAATATTGCTGCAGTTTAGCATTGTTCACTGTAATGAAGATATTTGTTTGACTGCATGTTCACTACTCCTCAGTGATCTCCCTTCCCAAATCCAATTCACCTCCCTACCCCAACCGCATTGACCAGCTTGTGTTATTCTGGGACAAGCCAGTTAGCGACTCTAGAAGGATTTCATATTGGAGTAGGAAGGTCAGAACTACTTCAAGCAGGAACAATAACTCTGTTCCTGTTTGACTCCTGTGGTACTTATTATCACTGAAGTACTCATACATTGTATTACTGCTTTTGTTTCTGCTTATTATTCCCTGTCACACATTCTGATGGGTTTGCCGTATTTTTGCACATTACAAGCATCGAGTGGGGGGGGACGAGTTTTTTAGGAGGTTACTAAAGGGGCAAGTGGTGACGAATGCCCCAACCAAAGCCACCCTAAACAGCTCTCAGCTTCCCTGAACATATAACTTGTCCTGAAACTTTCCTTTATGTCACAGTATAATATTTCCTAATTCATTTTTTTAATGGTTTGAGTTTTCAAAACTTTTATTTCATATTGAATGGTTTTATTTTGTTGTGAATGACAAGTTATCTCCCTTACCAAAATGGCTGACTTTGAAGTTTTAGTAACTCAGAAATTAGTCATAGAAACTAATGTATTTCCTTTATCTGCCAAATTTTGATTATGTAAGGCAAATAACTGAACATGTAAACTGTTTAAGATATGATCAGTGAAAATATCCTATTCTTCAAGTTAAACACAAACATCTCCAGAAAAAATCATGTTAATGTGATTATTTTTTTTCATATTCTTTTATCAAATTGTCATTTTTCTGTTTTATACCCTTTATTCCATTAAGATTCTTTCAAGTAATTAGGTACTTGACTTTTTTCAAAACCATCTATCTGCATGTGTTATTTGAGCAGTGACCAGTGAAGGTCTCAGTTGGAATTGATCTTCAGTAACCATGCTATAGTCACCCAAGGTGACTTATGGGATAGGGTGGTTAGGCTCACTGACTTGGTTGAGTCATGTCATTGAATCCCAGTTGCCTGGATCGATACTCATGCTGTTGATCACTGGATTGTCTGGTCCAGACTTGAATTTTTACAGGCCACTGCCATATAGCTAGAGTATTGCTGAGTGCGGCATAAAACTAAACTTAGTCACTAAGCAGTGGCTTAAGTGGTAGACATGGTTTTCAGTGTGATCTTTATGATCATATTGATGTTGCATTATTGGTACTGCAAACCTGAAATTTTGTTTCCAGTCTTGCTTTGCTTCAATAAATCATTCTGTTTTGTGAAGGGGTAAGGTTTCTGCTTGTTAGCATCTTCTCAGTTTAGTCAATCTCTAATATGACATTTGCTTTGAACCTACATGTCAATCAGAACAATCTAGAGCCATATTTTGGTGGACCCCAGCCAAAACATCAGCTTATCCAATCCTGGTTGGCCCAGGTTGTATTTCTAGGTTTGTAGGCATCATACTTACAATTGCTTGTGGATTTTTTAGAATGTGATGTGCGATCCACGTTTACAACATGTCTGGTTTTCCTGCAACAATAAGTAGGAAAGCCAGGCAATCAGGTGACTGATAATAAGAGCAGGAATATTTCTAACTACAGTTTGAAACAACTTTTACTTTTGGTCAGTTTACGTGATGAAAGTTGTGACTACAGCTTTCATGAATCCCTTTTCATGTCAGGATTTTCATTTGATGATAAAACCTTTTCAACTCGTTTTGGGGAATGTCCTTGGTCTCAGAAAGACAGCAGTACTCCCTAAATCCTGTCTTCTGACTCTTTCTAATCCAAGACCTTCTGCTAAACAAATTTACTGCTACAAGCATAGTGTATACTTGGGTTGTTGCCATCCTAGCGCTAAGACTACTTTGTGCATGAGGATAGTGATGCATAGTGAAATTCCTTTGCTTATCTGACACACATGACTTACATTTGCTTGACATTTCCAGAACATTGCTGACTGTCCTCCAAAGTGATCAGTCAAATTGACTCTTCCATTTATGTTGTTCCTTCAGTTTTTCTCCCATCCCACTTGCATGGTCCCACTGGCCTGATGGTCTATGCCAAATAATAATCTCTTTGGGCAAGCCATATCACACATTTATACTGAACATGTTTTTAGGAGGAGCATTGAATCTATGTCCATTTGAATTAGTTTATTGAGGATGAATTATGAATAACACTAAATATATTTTTTTGTGAAAATAGTAAAAGTCAGACAATGTTCTGGGCCAGTATCATATCATTGTCATGTTGTCTGCTGCTTATGAGCTTAATTTTTCTCTGTGTGTAACCTGGAATCCCATTGGTAACCATGGTAACACATGACTCAAACTAATTGTCTCAGGCTCTGATTTCTTTTTACTCTCTGCCTAACCAGGATGATGTCATCGCTAAAGTAAGTGACAGTGTCGCCTTGACATTCCTACTTTCTGTTTTGTTGTATGGGGCATATCAAAAGTTCTTATGGCATTTTACAGTGTCTCAACTTTGTATTGTTTTCATTTCATATGGTGTGTGTTTAAAATTGTTTTATGGAACAAGATTTTCATGAAGACTTGTAATACATTACACGGTTCCAAAGAAACTGAAGAATGTGTTTTACATGTGAAATCTTTCTAGTGACTTTGGTGATATTTGGTGTTTGAGACATCTATTAACATTTGATAAATTTTTTAATATAAATTCTAAGTTTTTATGAAAAAAGGTCAAAATTGTCTATAAATAATACAATATTGACTATATACAATTCATGTTTGGAAACACGCGTCTGACACATATATCTCTTGAGATGGTCCCTAAGATCTGATTACTTACTATTACAAAACAGTCATTTCTTTTGAGGGAAGATAAAGGAAAGCTCCTGAGAGATTCTAGAGACATTCAGCTCTTGAGACACACGATATGATTACAGTGCTGACAATATATTGTCTGAGCTATGAGAACTTTTGTGATGTTCTGTGTAGAATTATGCTTATTTTTCTTCTTGGTGTCTGATATAGCAGATCATAAACTATGATCAGTTGTTACATTGTGATGTGCGTCACATGGGCATGCTTCTGATTCTGTTACCGTGGTAACATATTTTGTGATGGTATCAAATCTTTTTTTCATTCTGTCTATGATACCACTTGTTCTTTCAGTCCCACCATATTCGGATGACTGATTGTGGTTTTACAATATTGTGTAGTCATAGCCAGGTATCAGGTATGACATTGTAATAAAGCAAGGCTGTTTTTCACTTGTAATATCTTTCCTACTGAGATTACCTAAACAAATGGAGTATTTTCTGTTGTAAGCTTATACCAGCTCAAATCTTCTTCGCCATATCTATACATGGTTTTCGAGCTACACTAAGGGGTCTGTGTAAGGACTGCAGTTGTGTATTTGAGCATTTTCAGAACTATTTATTACTTTTTGCCAAAGTCATCCTTGGGCCCCAAAAAGGACAAAGTAACCAACCTAAAGCCATGTGTCACACTGAATACAAGAAAGTTGCATTAATCGAAGAACACTACAGCCATGTGTCACACTGAATACAAGAAATACAAAGAAGTTGTATTAATTAAAAAACACACTAAAGCCATGTGTCACACTGAATACAAGAAAGTTGTATTAATAAAACAACACACTAAAGCCATGTGTCACACTGAATACAAGAAAGTTGTATTGATAAAAAAGCACACTAAAGCCATGTGTCACACTGAATACAAGGAAGTTGTATTAATAAAAAAACACACACTAAAGCCATGTGTCTCACTGAATACAAGGAAGTTGTATTAATCAAAAAGCACACTAAAGCCATGTGTCACACTGAATACAAGAAAGTTGTATTAATCAAAATACACTAAAGTCATGTGTCACACTGAATACAAAGAAGTTGTATTAATCAAAAAACACACTAAAGCCATGTGTCACACTGAATACAAGGAAGTTGTATTAATAAAAAAAACCCACTAAAGCCATGTGTCACACTGAATACAAGGAAGTTGTATTAATCAAAAAACACACTAAAGCCATGTGTCACACTGAATACAAGAAAGTTGTATTAATCAAAACACACTAAAGTCATGTGTCACACTGAATACAAAGAAGTTGTATTAATAAAAAAACACACTAAAGCCATGTGTCACACTGAGTACAAGAAAGTTGTATTAATAAAAAACACACTAAAGCCATGTGTCACACTGAATACAAGAAAGTTGTATTAATCAAAAAACACACTAAAGCCATGTGTCACACTGAATACAAGAAAGTTGTATTAATCGAAGAACACACCATCTCCTAGTGGTATTGGTCTTGTCTGGAGTTCATCAATATTAATGCAGAATGTTTTCCGGTTTAATGCGTGGAAAAGAGCAAGAATTTGTTTTGCCATTCCTTCTACAGCCATTGTTATATACCGTTACACATGTATGAATTATTTCATGTTGCAAGTATTGACAGAGATGTGTAGTGAATAAAATGTTGATTTGTCAAAACCATACCTATACTTATTGATTTCCCTAAGAGGGCAATATCTCTCACTTGTGAGATTTAGGGCTCTGCTACCTAATAAAGCTGATACGAAGTGGCATTACTGAAATATTATTCATAGTGTTAGTCCGAAGTCTTTCACTGATAGTAAAAACTGAAAATATTGATTGCCATTGCGAACATGCTGTCACATGGACATGGGTTTGGGGCTTATATACTACTCAACATTTCATAGGGATAAACTAAGTATCAGGACTGATTGCTGGAAGAAGTTGTCATGCAAATAGTATTGAAATTGCTTTGGAATGGCTCGTTTTTAGCACAGTGACAAATAATATGAAATTTATTTGAAAGTCCCTTTAGCTGTTTTTTTAGGTTTATAACAGAATCCATTATGTCAGTGTCCCTATCAAAGGTTGAGTTGTATAGTTGGCATGGTGAGGTAACTCTACACTGGGAGTTGCTTTAGCTTTAGGAAGAGCAGTAATATCAGTGTTGATATTCAGCTGTCAGGGTTGGTTAGCATATTCATTTCATTCTTTTTGTAATAGTGTTCTGCTTTTGTATATCTATATCTGTTAATGCTATGTTCATCACAGATGACATTATGGTTGATATTCTAATGAGGAATAAGCTGCTTCCAGCTTTGATACAGAAGTTTAATGTTTGTTTATATGTCTGTAGTATTAATGAATTGAGCAACATCGTCATGAGCGTTTACCATTATTCTGTTTTAAATTAGATCATTTAGAACATGACCACAATAGTTATCTGAAAATTCTGTTATTCGTTTGGTGCCATGGCTGCATGCTGCTCTGTCATGTAATCTGATTCTGTTATTGTTTTTTTTATGAACATCGAACAATGGGAACATTGCTTGGTTTAGTTGCAATAATTGTTTCATTTTTCACTCTCCTGTCATATATGTCTATATATTATTCATTTAAAAAAATAAGCTTGTAACACGTGTTTGCAGATTGTTAAGATTTAGCATCCAAGTCAGCAATGTAATTTTTGGTATGTTTTAATGTTTTATGTTCATCATAATAAACAGTATTGTGTCTGAGCATGAGAAGCATGACATGTCTATGAGATCATTCTCATTCTTAACTTTGAATAATCCTGAATAGTGAGTAAGGTACAGAGTAAGGTATTGTTGGTCAAAGGGAGGCAACTCTGCAGCTCTTGCTCGGTAACCTGTCAATTTCAGCTTTAGTACTCTCAGTGTGTGACATATGACTGTATATCTGCGGAAAATGTTTTAAAATAAGGGAGCAAGCTGGTGATACATGTATTTGAGTCATGGAATTTTCCTGGTGATAAGTTTCTTCTGGACATTTTGACAATTTTATCTCCATTAAGGAACAAAATTTAGCTAAATAGCAACTTTTTGTGACAGCCACTACCCCAGAAAAGTGGTTGATCCAAAAACTTTGGGTTAAAAAAAAATAATGTTGACAATGTCATATTTTAACATTTACATGCTAGCACAGCTGACCCTGGATTTCGATCTGTGCCCTCTTCCTTGTTTACAAAGCTAATATAGAGCAGGGGCATTCTCCTACTTGTGATAGTCTCACAACAACATCAGTACTAATATGAGCAGGCCTGATCCACATTGCACAACGTGGAACCTAGCCCTTGACCTTCCCAGTCAGGTGTTTATGTGTGCTTCTATCGTTAGTGTTGGGAATCCACAACCAAATCTACTATGTGTTATCAGATGAATTGTGATGAATGATTATGCATTCTATTTGAAATCTATAATTTTTAATGTAATCACCAATTTTAAGGATTTTTACCCAAGTTTATTTTTAATTGATGTTATTTTTTTAGATCTCATATTGTCATGCAGTGAAACTCCTACATGCAAGAAAGATGCTAGAATTATAATTAAACAAAAGTGATGAAATTTTTACAGTACTTACTGTTAAGTATTCATTACTTGATTATTTTATTCTGTATTATTAAATATGTATGCCATCATTCACTTGCCTGAATATTTGTCAAATTTAATGGATAGTTTACTTTAATCAAGTTAATTATTTTTAATGCTTCTTTCGATTGATTTTGGGGTTATTTTCAATTATTGGAACACCACTACCTACAGTACCCACCTGTGCCCAGTCTGTGTCTGTTACAGTATTAAGCCAAGATGGCCGACACTGATTTGTGTTTCTTTGTATTCCAGGCTGAGGCTGACTTACGTGTTGCCCAGTCCGAGTTTGACAGACAAGCTGAGATCACCAAGATTCTCCTTGAGGGTGTCAACAGCACCCATGTAAGTGAATAATAAATGGATATTCATATTTTCGCTCATTCATCTACTGTGCCATCACTGTTTTATTGACTTAACATATCCAAAATTACAAATATCAGTTGTGGTAAGAGTTATCAGTGGTTATTGACATGAAAACTGATTTCTAATTTACACACACAATACACAAGGTTATGTCATTATTCATGGGCTGGTAAATTTTGTTCAGAATACTGTTTTTGTTTGGTTTTTTTTCTCTTGAGACTTTTTTACTTATGTTTGCTGAAAGCTGCTCCGACAACCTTATGTTTTCAGGTTGTCAACACCATACCAATGCTTTCGGTTTCTCGATTCCATGATTCAATCATTTTTTATTTGATTCTTTATACAAGTAAATAACATCAGCTTTTTCTGTCAATGTAACACTTAAGATACGACAGGAGTAACCTCTGAGGGAAGAGAATGGGCTAGAAACTGCTCGAGTTGGATTAAAAATCACATTATCACTGTGTGGAAACAGCTGAAATAGATATTCAAATATTGAACCCAAATAGTGATAATGGTCATGGAACTTAAGATGTCAGATTCAGTGAATTGAATCGAATCGTTGCAGCCCTAAATATTGCCCTGTGGAATTGAATCTTTGACCCTGTGATAGGCTAACCATCCCATTATCAGCTCATGAATATTTCCTCCATACATGCAGGCCCATCATCTCCGGTGTCTGAATGACTTCATCGAGGCCCAGGGCAACTACTACGCCCAGTGCTCCCAGTACATCAGGGACCTTCAGAGCCAGCTTGGGAGGTAGGTGTCACATTGTATCCTAACATTCTTGCTTGGGGGTGGGGTTGGTTGCCGTTAAGCACCCTCAGTGCTGTAGCTAGTTTATAGACAAGCCAACTGTCTCGCAAAGATGATGCCGAAAGCTAAGTTTGGTTAAGTAAGCTCAAATGCTTTTGACACAGACTGTGAATGCTCAAAGAAAGTCAGAAATGCTTAAAGAGAAGCAAAGAGTAAAGAATGGCTCCCAAGCTGTGGCCCAGAGACAGTAGACTTGTGTGTGGTAAGGGAGAGGACTAGAAACTGTATGTGGGTGTGTTGTGGTAAGGGAGATGACTAGAAATTGTATGTGGGTGTGTTGTGGTAAGGGAGATGACTAGAAATTGTATGTGGGTGTGTTGTGGTAAGGGAGAGGACTAGAAACTGTACATGGGTGTGTTGTGGTAAGGTAAGTGGTAAGATGTACAGACCTATCTACTGCTCCTTTCACTCAGAACAGTGTCAGTAGCATGGGAGAAAAACAATGACATTCTTAAATTGTTACTACAAATCTGCAGACTTTAAAAATCAGTATATGATTCGAGAAAAAAACCTTGTTTGCCAGATATGAAGCTTGTTCCGTATGCTTCTGAATTGTCTTCACAGCTTCACTACAAATGTCTTTCTTGTTGAAAATGCTTGTTACTGCTTTATGTTCAAGTCGCTTTTCACAATGAAGCCAAGTGAAAAATGGAAACTTTATTTCAAAAGAAAAGTTTATTTATTTTGAACTTTGAGTGTTATTGTTTGCACCAAAAAGGTTTTGAGACAATATTCTGTAAACTAACAAGGAATAGAGATGGTCCTTAGTGAGGTTTTATGTTCCCCAAATTGTGATGTGTCTGCTTAGTGGTGATGTGGGTGGGGGTAGGACCTAGGTGCCGTGTCGTATGACAAATATTGCTTAGTACACTATCACGTTTAAAGTGGAACAGGGATTTGATCTGGATAATTCCAGTTTTAACTTTAAGGAAGAAAAGTAAATGGTAGATTCTCTGTGTTAAAATTTGTCCAGTGAAATCTTGTGCCCAGTTTGAAGACAGGTTATTGGTACTGGCATGGAAAACAATGATTCATCTCCACAAATAGAAGCAAATGTACTGATTCTGCAGAGGCATTAACCATTCTTGCCATTTTAAGATGCAATTTTCAAGCAGCACCTGTCACTCTAAAGAACACTCCAATATAACTACATGTATTTGCCCCTGAATCTCCCAATTTTGAAAGAAAACCATATTGACTATATTTTGAAAAGTAGTGATCAAATTTTACAAAGGATTACACAATGTTTTAGATCCATCAGCCCAAAGATATGTCTGTATTACACAAACTGCTGTGTTAGGGTGTTGGTGCACCGAGCAATGCACTTGCTAATGATTCACACAAACACAGCCAATTGTGTTAGTGAATAACCAGCACCAAGCCTGTGCTGCACTGTGTATGTGACTGTACATGTTTTGCCCATGTTTTCAGTGTGTCAGCTGCCAGCCCACCTAGTGGTGACATGGAGTAAGCAGAGCTGACTTACATCTTTGCATTAATGTTATTGCCATCTTATTGGTAGGCCTGCATCAGTCAGTTACCGTCAACAGCTTTGAGTACGCAAAGAACTTCCTTCAAGAGCTCAGTTATGATAAAGGAAATTTCTAAGCTGTTTTTGAATCAGTCGATCATATGTGAACGTCATGGTGAATCATGATTGTTTTTAAAAGAAGTGACTATCAGTGTGGTTGTTGAGGTTGGTGATATTGAGCATTGAAGGACTTCTTTGATATTAGTGCTCTTTGCTAATTAAATTTTACTTCTTTTTTCCCCCTCAGTCTTGAGGTCTGAACAAAGGCCCAGCCTCTGCTTGCTTGTGTTGTCTTAGATTAGAAACCTGTCATTTGCATAGTGGGTCAGATTTCTGACATATGTTCCAGAACACTTCAACTATGATTGCAACTTGCAAACTGCTCTTCAGGAACAGTTCTTGATAAATCTGGACGAGTCTTTAGCTGCATTGAAGAAAATTTACCATGTGTACAATTGGAGACATTAACAACTAGCCCCAAACCAGAGTCTTATAAAATGTTGTACAGTAATTGGATTTTAAAGAACATACATCAGTTTGTAGGCATCAGAGATACAATTTTGCTTCATCTCTCTACATGGGGAATAACCATCACTTCAGAAACTGAGCTGCCTTAGATAAGTTTACTCAATAGAAATCCTGGAAAATTGCCTAACATCTGAAAAAGATATCCAACAATCAGCTGTGCATAAATGTATTATGATATGTAATGCTGAAATTGAGAATAAGGCTAATCTTAGTGTACAGGCCCTTTGAGATGCCATGCTACAGATTCACATGAACACAACATACTGACACAGAGCCAAGAGTTCTTGTTTTGATCCTAAAACTTCCACTGGCCGACAGAGGTAGTCCTGAAGCAGACGACAATTTTCATGGAGATATCTGGAACATTTGTCTTCATCAGACCTCTCATGGTGTCATTTTCATTCAGCTGTCAGAAAGAAATGGCAAAGAGTAAAAAATAATTAAAACAGAAAATGAAGAAATGTCACATTGGTGAAGAGAAATGACATTTCCCTCTGACAGCCATTCATCCCTTAGTATGAACTTTTATGAATATTATATTTTTTTTGTAGAACATTTTTAAATATTGTCTAGATAATTTTTGCACCATATTTAATGTACAATTTTCTTTTTTGGTATTGTATTATTTCCTTGATTTGTAGAAATAGTTTGAACCAGAGGCAGGGACAAGGTGGATAACTCTTCTCTCTAGAGGAGCTGCAGTTGTCCCCCTTTGAATTATACAGTTTCTGCACATAGATGCATAAATTGCAGTTTTAGATCACACTGCTTAATTTCCCTGTAGAAAATGTCTGCCTTACTAACATTGGCCCACTTTGTAAAATCAAAATATTTTTTTTTATGATTGTATGTGTCATTCATTTTAAAAGATATCCAGTAAATGAAATTTCTAAGACACGATTCTCAGCATCTTGAAAGTCTCAGAAAACTACACTATTAAACTGTAAAATGAGAGTCAAATTTGACTTCAACAATTTTGGGGTGAGAAATTGTGTAACTAAAGCATAAACACATCCAAAGGGGCTGTTCTCAAGCTTACATGTTAAATGAAAATAGCCTTCCAAAATACATTTTGTTTTGGTTAAATGCTGACTGTATTGGCACACCCTGTAGCTTATCAACCTGCATAAGTCCACATAACATTTCATCTGCTAGATAAGCAACACCACCCACGCTTCTAACAGGAAAGTATAACAAGATGGTGGCACTCAGTGTATGGCTTTCTATTTTACAAGTTTATGGCATGTCCCAAATCAAAACTCATGAAAGAGTGCAAGCCTGAAAAAATCCCAGATGCTGGATTTGTACAGAAAGATCACAGTGAGTCATTGGAACTCACTTGTGGAAATAGCAGACTTTCTTTCCCTTTGGCATTCAGGACATCTAGAAAGTTCTTTCAAAGCAGCAGATTCAAAAGATGGTACAATAGGATTTGCCTAATAGGGTGTGGCTGGCCTGACAAGACAAAGATTGTTCCTTTCACAAAGTCAGCTGCTCTAGTAGGTTCTGCTGTACCATTAGGGGCACACTTCTTACAAACCGCATCCAATATTTCTACACTAACAGTAAAACAAGCATGGTTATAGGAGGTGGACTTCTATCATAGTGCTATGTTTTGATCATTTCACTGCACAATGTATGTTTCTTTAATGCATTCCTCGAGACCAAGTTTATGTTGCTCCAAACTGAATGACACACCCAATCCATCAAAATTCATCTTGCTTAACATGCGGAAATAACAACAAAACCATCAGTCATCATCCATCTTCCTGGGACTGCAGAGAATTCATCAGCCTGTCTCTGGTCTGCTTGTTATGTTTGGTTTTGTCTATCTTTCAGTTATTCTGTTGGGTCAGCCACAAGCATGGGTGGTGGGGCGCCCTCTAATATGCATTCCTCCAGTGTCCCAAATTCCAACAGCCCCTTGACGCCCTCTGCACCCCCTGCAATACAAGTCACAGCACCCACTCCAACTGAGAAAAAACAGGCCCGAGTATTATATGACTACGATGCGGCAGATAGTACTGAGTTGTCATTATTGGCAGATGAGGTATGACTGTGTGTTTGATAAGTTTCTTTTTTCGGTTATCTCCCCTTGACAGGTAGTGAACCTGGGTGAATGGGCTTGTGAGAGACCATTCAACTATGAAAGAGTTTATAAGCGATAAGAACCATTCAATGGAAACTTTGAATGTTTTCATGTTGCTATGAATCAAGAAAAAGTAATTCAAAGATTGATAGGGTCTGTGCAGTTTACCAGAGCCAAACTTTAAATTTTAAACATATCGACTTATGAGAGTCAGGCATGATCCTCATCGTGGGCAAGGATGCTGTGTGAAGGGCTGAGAATGTTTTTTAATTTCATTATCAGCTGCATATCATTATCATATCATAATATCATTATCATTATCTTATTGTTCACATGAAATTCTGTATGGAGTTTTAATTATTCTTAAGAAAAATAATGTTTTTATAAGCTGGCAGTGGTGAATACAGATTTCTACTTGATTTGTATCAGATGAGGATAATTTGTGAATTTATCATCAAACTGGAATGTTGAATGCAATTGCAATGTTTACTATGTATTTGATTGTCCGCAATTTACAGCAGAGTTGTGTGATCTAGACCTGTCTAAACCTATGATTCTGGATTCAAATGCTAGGTTTGTCCTGCCTTTGGTTTTGCCAAAGTTGGAATGTCAATTCAAGTCACGAGTCATTTCAATCTTTCCTCTCACGTTAATCTGATATGTTTCAATATACCAAGATGGTGGTTAACCAATTGCCTTTACAGCCACTATTCTTTTCATGCTGTGAATGTGTCAGAGAGCACTTTGAAAGGAGATGGTAATTCTATGGTATTTGAAGTTGGCAGTGGTTTTTGACATTCATTTCTGTACCTTAACAAGAATATCTTTTTCTTTCTAATCTCAAGTGAAAGTTTTGGACAACATTCAAAATGTCACCATACCTTTCAAGGGGAGATAACTTATCTCTGTTCAGTATCAAATTGAGTATTTCTTAATGATAAACTTCACCAAACTTCTTGACTGCTTGCTGTCAGGTGTTAGCTGTCCTGAGTGTTTATTCCACCCTTTCAGAGAATATTCCGATGTGATCAGCAAATAAATGTTAAAATCTGCATTCAGATTCTAAGAGTAAAGAAGACATGAAATAATATGTATACATGTAAATCTGAATATGTCACTCAGCTGTTGTCATTGATGTTTATCTAGTGGCTGTTTAATTTGTTTCCTTTTTTGTTTCTCTGTTTCTCGGCAGCTAGTTCATGTTGCATTGGTGTTTCTATGGCTGTCACCTCCTTTGATATTGTATTTTTCCTTCCTGCCTAAGCAATAGGGCCATTTCTCATATATTAGGGGAGATAATTAAGCATTCTCATAAAGGGAGATGACTTTTGAGATTTTGAAATTGTTATGTAACATCTCTGAAATATTTTCCATCCAGTCAATGTTAACATCTCAAGAAATGTTTTCATATGTTAGTAAATAAATTTTAACATTTTAGATAAATAATTTCTGTTTTATGGAGATACTATTTCTTTCAATTTAGTTAATGATAGGAACATTTCTATACATAACCATCTTTCGCATATCATTCTATTGTATTCTGCATAAGGTCTAATGATGTATTTTTTTTAGTTGCCAATGTTTATCTTTCTTGTTTAGAACTGATTCTAGAAATACCCTGACGGTAGTTTATAGATTAAGGTGGACAGGATCTTTATTGATAACATGTTGTACCTAATGTTGTGGGCCATTGATCATTATAGCAATCACTGGATTGTCTGGTCCATGCCCATTTAATTCTGTCTGCTGTTATTAAGTTAGAACACTGTTAAATATGGCATTACACAACAGTCGTCTATTTGAAACAATAGCCGTAAGCAGGTATAAAGCAAACAATACTGAACTGTTCATCCCACATAAATTAGGATGTCAGTCACAAGATTTTCTGCTTCAGACTTGATTATTTACAGACTGCCATCATATGGTTTGAAAATTTCTGAGTGCAAAAAAATGAACCAACATTATGATTTTTGTGTGAGCAGTGGACATAATTGTAGTGTCTATATGGATGGCAGACATTGCAGTGTGTGAAAGCCTTGAAATTCTGGGTTTGGATTTCTTCCAAGCAAAATTTCCTGGTCATATCGCTTTGTGTGATGCTAAAATATTGCTAAAATTATTATCACTCTCTTACTCCTTGTCGTAGGAGGTGACTGAAAGGGCTTGGAGGACTTTGGACGTTGTCGTTCCATTGGATTCCTGTGCATAAACCCTTCCCAGAATTGGCAGCCATAAAAAGGCAGGAATGCTGCAGAGTGCTGCCGTAAATAATAAATAATAATGAGGGTACTTATACCACGCAATACTCCACACCACAAAGGCACATGCTGAAAGCGCGGACAAACAGCACAACATTATTACCCTGGATAACCCAAGGTGTTTGTGATAGAAGGTTATCATTATATATCCCACCGAGTACCCACATTTTGCTTGGTTATAAAAACCACGCATGCACTCGCAACATTGACGTAGGATTCTTATCTTTTGCATGTAAGATCCATGTTTTCTGTTACTGTGGAAGTTGATAATCCAACCTGCATGTCTATGACCTCTAACCTCTACTTTTCCCACTTGCAGCTAATTATGGTGTACAAAGTTGCTGGTCTTGACGACGATTGGCTGATGGCGGAGCGGGGTTCTCAACGAGGGAAGGTGCCTGTCACATACCTGGAGGTGTTGGAGTGACGACGCCACACACATCTACCTTCTTCTGTGTTTAGATTTTGATCTTAGTCTTACTACTTACCAGAGTTACCATGGTTACTTGCTCTTAGCATGGATCCTTAGTGTTACCTTTGTGACACAGATCTTTAGTATTACAGTTATTACTTCCAGTAAAGTAACAAGGCTCCATAGCGTTACCATGGTTACTTCTAGTAGTGTGAGAAGGCTGCTTAGCATTACTTTAGTTACATTCAAGTAGTAAGGACACCTAATGTTGTCATGGTTACTGTCCAAATATGGATACTAAGGCTGAGTTAGCTTGGATATATTTTGAATAGACAGTAATCTGGTGCAATTGTTTTTCTGAAATACTCGGTGAGAGTGCTGGTCATCTGACCGAAGGTGGGTCAGGATCCCTGGACTGATGGTCTGCCTGTTGTTGGCTTAATACATTCATTTTCTTGTTAAGGGTCTGTTGCGGGATGGCAAAGTCTTGTTAAAGATGATCACAAATTGCATCTTGATAATGTATTTTCTCAGTGAATGGATTTTCAATGTCTCTGCTGGTAAATGCTGTCGTCCATAATGATGAATGTTTCAGGTTCAACAGTTCATGATGTGCTTGAGTTCATGAAAAGCTCACTGTGCTTTTGTAAGTGTAGAAGGCTCTGAGCTGGTTTCAGTAAAGATCAAGGGCCCAATGATTAATACAAGAACGATGAATGAGTTGTGTGTCACACACTTACAAATTAAAGAAGTAAGGGGCTTAATGGCAATATTCTCAGTTGGCCATTTAAAGTAATCACAATTTTCCAGTTAAACACATTTCTACAGTTTACATTCAAGTCAGTAAAGTAGTGTTTCATAATTTAATGTTTTCATTCCATGTGATAGTATATCAGTTGTTCTTTGTTTTTATTGCTGATAACCACATCTTTCAAAGTAATGTTTGCATTTTTGTTGAGAAATGAGTATTAGTTTGTTTGATGTAAGATTTGTTTCTAAACTCTGCAATTATTGATCCTCATATAGCTAGTAGGATGAACTTTAGATATACCTTAGGGCTGTTGTACATAGAACTTACATATACATGTGTTATGTTACCATATTTTCTGCTATGCAAAGCCAGACAGTCTTCATTGAGACAAGATATATGCATACAAGTATTTGCCTACAATTCAAATCTTGTTTCTCTCTAATAAGACCATGACAAACTTTAAAGATAGGTCATCCATACACACAATGTGGAATGAGATTGGTTTGGTATAAAATATGGTGAAACTTCAATTTGCAGGTATTTCAGGGATATCCAGGATACAGTGTAAAAGTAACCTTTCCTTGATCAATATATTTTAATTTTTTTCTCATCCATACACACCATGTGCATTGAGATTGGTTTGGTATAAAATATGGTGAAACTTCAATTTGCAGGTATTTCAGATTTCCAGGATACAGTGTAAAACTTACCTATCTTTGACCAATACATTTCAAAATTTTTCTAAAGGCTTAAAATAAAGGAAAATCCAGGTGACACAGGCTATTTTGAAAATAAGCATTTCATCAAACTCTTTTTAGTATGTCATGACCAGATGCTTCACCGGGCAGGTCCAGAGTGTTTTCTAAGAAACGGTTTTGATTATCTCAATATATATAGTAATGTTTCCTGCAGTTGTGATAAAGAGTTATAGTAGCAGAGAGGTAGTTCATATGTGGATGAATCTATTCATTGTAGATATGCATGAACCCTATGGTCACTTGTAAACACGTACTCATGCAAACAAATAAAGGAACACTCAAAATTACAGTGTTCCTTTATTCTTTTCTCCACAAGGTATATATTACACAGTGGGTGAAATTTGGGAAATAAATAAAGGAACACTTGTACTTTTATGTGTTTCCTTTGTCCATTTCTATGAGTATATATATGCATTGATATGTGTAAGACTTGAATCTATGATGATTGACTGGGGCCTTTGTCCATGGTATGGTCATAACATGCTACTTTGTTACAAGAACAGCTTAAGATTGGGATAGTCCTAATTGGCACACTTGTATCAAATGGTATCACTTGGACTATAAGAAGTGCCAGGAACGTGTGATTGTGGGCTTAAATACCATACTGTTTCAATGTTTTTCTGCATCTTTGGATGGTCATGCACTGCTCCATGTTGTTCGCACCTAAGATGTGCATGTCGCCACAATTTCTCGTGCATCAGGCAATAAGCAGGAGCAGTAGGCTAATCTACATCGTTAGCTCATTATTCCAAAGTCCCTGGTTTAATTTCTCTCATGGGTACAATATGTGAAGCCCTTTTCTTACATCCCCTGAACTTGATATTAATATTCCTAAACACAGTGTAGAACCATGCTCACCCACTCACTCACTCACTGCAGAGTTGTGGCCAACCCATTTCACTCCAAGAACATACATAAGTGAAAACAAGACAAAACCTCAAGTATGACTAACAGCATCACTTGACTTTGAATGATATTATCTACCTGACTTTGACACTGGGATAGCACATTTCTGATAAAATCGAAATCGGCTTCATACCCATCACAGATCTGAGTCTTACATCTATATGCATGTTCCTAGTTTCTCAGCCAACCCTTGTACATCATAACTGCCAAACTTGCCTTCTTCAAACACTGTAACAGGTACAATGTAATCATCGTGTTCCAAGACTGGAAGCCAGGGGTCCCTGTCATCATCCTGGTTGTGAAGACTTTGATTCCACAGCAGCCTACCCACAGGACCCCTGGACCATTAATTTCAAGCACTGTAATGCCACAATAATGTATTCTGTATACTGTGTCTGTGTATTGCCTCTTATTGTCTGGCTGAATTCAGTGTAAATTTGAAAAGACACTTCATCTAGTTTGTATATCACCACTCTGACAGACTCAAATTCTGAGACTTGGAAAAGTTCTTCAGATGCATTTTACTCCTGAGCAACTAGATTTTCAAAGCTCTTGTAACGCTGAGATAGGTGTAAGTTAATGTTAATGTATGGCACTTATGACAATCTTAGCATTAAGAGAGCTTTGAAAATTAGGCCCAGGTTCTATCCTGGAACAACTGGTCCCCTTGCATTCCTGGCTGCACTTGTGTTCAAACCCATATTTCACATACGCTGATCACAAAAGTGAAAGGTTGCCGAATTTTTATCCATAAACCACACTTGAGATATCTGGGGATGAGTCGTTGGAACCAAACTGATGTGTATTGCCAGCAAGTTTAGAAAGTCCTGTGAAGTTTGAAGGAAATGAGTACACTGGTTGACATATATTACAACCTCACATCAGTATGTCAGATCTCTTAGCAACGTTTGTAAATATTTGTAAAGTATATTGTCCACCATTAGAAACAGAAATTAGAGCCTCTGCAAATAGTCTAGATTGTACTGTATAGTTTTGAAAAAACAGGTGAGAAGACTTCACATCAAGGCTTAGCAAATATAACTTTCCAAGGAACTGAAAAGAAATCGGCAGCATCCATCCTAAATCAAGGTGTGTAGTGGGCACATGATCAGGAGAATTTCATACAGATATACCAAATAAAACCATTTTGAGACATTTTGAGGATATGGGGTCATTGCACTTATCTTCCTTAACACTGAAAAGAAAGGTGATGTTTTGTAAGTGTTGGAGTATAGTGAGCTGCTGTGAAGAAACTGTTGATATTTAGGGAAATATTTTCGTTACATATTCAAGAAAAAAAGTGTGAGAAGTAAACGAAGAATAATTAAAAGTTCATTTGTCCATAGTAAGCCTTGATTGTTGTCAAAACAGTTTAGAAGTTGGCAGTTCACAGATTTTTCTGCATGCTTTGATTGTGGATGTGTTGATCATTGAACATGCTGGGATTGCCGAAATTGTTCATCATTGAACATGCTAGGATTGCTGGGTGTGTTCATCTTTGAATATACTACGATCAGTGAATTGTAGTGCATGCTGGTATTGCAGTACCTACTCTTGGTCTCACAGTAGTAGTTCCGTCTTGTTGGTTCTGCTAGTGAAATTTGGAAAGATGGTAGTGACAGCCTGGATCTGATTTGCTGGTTGATAGCTGTGGCAAAAATGAAAACAAGCATATGACAGTCCTAGTCTGAGACATTCTTCAAAATGTTCATGTCCAACTGAAGTGACAACAGACTCAACTTCAAACGCATATCCTTCAGTATGAAGCTCACTGTTAAGAATGGCGTCAGCCATGATCCAACCTGATTAAGAACCTTGGGTTCTGTGCAAATTGTTGACCAAGGTCAAGGAGAGACCTGCATAGGTTTGACTTCTAACATCAGACTTTCTCCTCTTCCATTTGATGGTTTTCTTGTGGGACAGATGACCTACTGGGTTTCCGTCTGCCCAAGACTGGATTACCGTGGTGCTACAAACCATGCTAATACCAATAAATTGAGCATCTGACTCTGACATCTAAAAGTTCCTGGTCAACTTGCACCAGACTGTATGTTAAAAGGGGAGAATCTTCCAATGGGATGTTTCATACAAAAGAACATTTGCATTAGTAAAATGTTCATATTTATTTCTGAACATCAAACCTATTTCAAACTAATGGTCCTTGTTCTTGTCATCTCTACTCTGGCACAAACTCATGTCCTCAAAAAAAAAATGCTAGCTTCATGCTGTTGAGGTGTCAATATATAATCTACAGATATTTGGGCCACAGTTTAGATAGAAGTAATTTAAGGTCAGTAAGCAATTAACAACAGAGCCAGAGAAATGACATAATTATACAGATTTCTTTAGTAGCACCTGTAAAAGCAGTCAGGTTGTCTTGGATGTAAATAGATCTTTCTTATGCACTTCATGCCAAAACTTCCCAAATTTTGCTAAAAGAATTGTCTCATCCAGGGAATTCTTTTGTCAGAAATGATGAGAAATACTTGGCTTAAATGTCTGTGGCTTTTGTGTACCTCCACTTGAACCTTTCACCCCCTAACTGTTGTGTGTCCAGGCCCCGAGTTGCTGTAGAACCCCTGCAGATAGGGTTGTTTGGTAGTATTGTGTAATTGCTTGTATAGCTTCATGATGGTTTGCTGAAAGTATTTTTGGAGGAGGATAATGTGTGTTTTTTGTTCATTGTTTATCCAAATGTATTTTTTAGCATTCTTGTGTTTGGTTTGTGATAATAATGAAGAACATGATCACTGGGTAACAAATTTGTTAATAATAAGAAGAAAATGAAAGTACAGTTTTTGGACAGAAAGTCATCCGGGTCTCACATCACCACCTTGTCTTCACTAGTGAAATTTTATAACAAGCTCTGACTTCTGGAGCCCTTTTTTCTCTGAAGTCATAAAAGGTTTAACGTAAGAGCTCTTTTTTGAAAGAATATATTCTTTGTATGGTAGGCAAAAGCAAATTGTCCTGACTGTTCCTCTTGATGCTGTGGTCCTATTTATCGGAATAATGTTCAGGTAATTCAGTTTCTTCTCTGTTATTTCTCCATGTTGATGAGAACAAACCGTCATTCTGTTGAGCCTTCAGAACACTAACCAGGCTTAGATACAAGGAGGTTCTCTATTTTGTCTTTTGTCTTTGATTCCAGTCCTCACACTGTCTGAAAATTCTAGATCTGCTAACAGTCAAAACTGATTGCTTATTTTGCTCAACACTGCAGTTGTAGATACCATTTGTGGAAGTATTATCGCAATATGCTTTAAAGGGTTTATTGGTATTTGTGTGTTTTATAAAATGCTTGTATATAGTCCAAACTTATTTCCATGTATATTCTTTCTTTCATTTATTATGAATTTAAATATTCTATTCTTTTTTACATGATAAAAAGTAGTATCACTATAATTTGTTCACTGTGAAGGTCTCCAGATAGATACAATGTGATTTTGAGTTTATCTCTCTAAAAAGTCTCTATGCATTGAAATGTTCAATGATCATTCCACTTCATATATCACTGATGTGTTCAGGAGTGATTCAAATGGAGTTCATTTATTAATTCTGCTGAAGTTATGATGAGGCCGTGAGCATAATTCTAATTTTAGTTCAACAGCTTGGTCAGAATATACAGTCATATACCTGTGAAAATGAATTTGTTTTCAGTGATTTATCCAGTCAGTATGAACTAGATAATCGGATATCTTCCAAAAAAAGTGTCAAACCTACAATTTCAAGAGTGAAAGTGCATGATCTTTGAATTATATTTTTATTTTATTTCCATGAAATAGTGTTTTCATCTTTGTTTTCATGCCTTTTTTCATTTGTTTTTTCATTGCTTAAGTTGTTTTTGTTTTCATTTTGAATTGTCTTTTAGGTAATGTTTTCATTCATGTCTTAGAATGAATTTTATGCATTGTCAAATGTAAGTATTAAATTCATTTTTATTGCACTTGGGAAAGGAATGCTTTTAAGTGGAATGCCTTGTATATACCAGGTATGTTATCAATATTGTATGATACAGCTCACTGTATATTGCACTGCAGAACATAGCTAGTCACTTTTGACATGTCTTCACCAGGTTGTAAATTACAGCCACTACCTATTAGATATAAATGTATATAGAATATAAGTAAAGTATTCAAATTATCTTCATGTAATAGAGTATTTAGAAAAGTACAGTTAAAATTTTAGACTTCGTCAAAGAAATTTAGATACACTGTAAATCTAGTGATTTCATGCCAAGCTCAACTGCTAAAGAAATTGTTTTAAAAAGTCCTTTTTGTGATCCAGAAATATGTGTGACAAATGAATTGGGACTGCAGTTATTTTACATGGATTGACCTGAAAAATGCTTGTTTTGCATGTAAGACAATTTGACAAATTCTGACTAAACGGTTAGTGTGTAATACCATTTTGAAAGTGTTGAGCTGTTGGTATGAATGTCTGGAGCAGTGCAATGATAAATATGCTTGTCAGCACATATCTAATTGTATTAGGGGAATAAAGTCTTTCTTCATTCATGAACCATATGCTGTTTCAGTCTCTATTCTTTGACATCATCTGTTTGTTTGTGTTTTGTTGTTTATCGCTCCAGTTGGCAATATTCCAGCTATATATGATGGCTGTCTGTAGATAAAGGTTGGACCACACAATCCGGTGATTGACATCATGAGCATTGATCATGACACAATGACATGACAGCATTCATGAAATAGGTCAGACAGTCTGACAACCAAATCTGAGTTGAGTCGCAGAAGGCCAGTTCCAGCCCTCAATTGTCACTGGCTCATTGGCTTGTTTCTTAGTGGCCTGAATCCCAAGAAGCCTTTTTGATAACACCAAACTGATTATTAGCCATTCTTCTTTGTCATGGTGGTCTGTGAACATTTAAACCAAACAATGAAGTGATTGATATTTTTACCATCAGGCAGGTCACCAAATCTGAGCACCCCAACCATTTGGTCATCGCTTTTGAAAGCTTAGATAATACCATATAATTCTCACACTGAATTTGGAATCTCTTAATCCATTCTGTCTGTATGTTGAATTTCAGAAGTTACAGAGCAATTTGTCAGGCAGTGGTGATATTAGAAAAAATCATAACTTTCTTTCAAAGAACCAATTTTGTCATAGTGATGACACAACTTTATAGATGATCATCCTTATTTTAACAATGACATTTCGGTACAGGTTCTTATACCGTTTTCCAACAAATCAATTTAGTCATGTCTGTGGTAACATCTGGAAATTGGTTACAGTCAGTAAGACTGTAATTAGTTAAAGAATCCATGAACACATATCTCCAAGTATGTTCCCATAGTTGTTAGCACTGAAGTATACTAGAGTGAAAAATAGCATAAAGAAACACACATGTATTAACTAGTGACAATATATTGAGTGAGTCTGTGTAAACACAACAAAATACGAACAGATGTTTACAGCTGTTCTGAAGCTTTGAATTATTCGTCACTGCGTTTGAAAGCCAAATTCACTGTCACGATAACGATAACGTGACCTGTTAGGTCAAGGTCACCCGAATGGCGTTCGCGATAAGGCGCAGCATATCTTGCACCAGTCGACCGTTGGAAAGTAGGAAAACACAGGGTATGAAAATACGTTTGTTGAACCGAATCCCAACGTTATTATGAAACCGTAAGTGGATACCTATGTTGATAGTTTCAGCGAGAGCGGTTGGTAGATACACAAGGGGTATGAAGTAAAATCAATACCGCTCACGCAGACGCTGAGTGTTGACAGTTAAAAGTGCACTAAATATCATAGTCAAGCCTGGTTGTGTCTGTGGTAAACACGTTGTTGACTTCAGGCCTCGCCCGTGTGTCAAGTATATTTTTAATTGATTATAACCCAGAATGTTTGCGAGCGTACATGTTGCATCGGGAAGGTTTGGCTGTCTTGCTGTCAAGATGTAGTGAAAAGGCCCAGACGCAATTGATTTTCGCAATATTATTATAGGAATTTATATCAAGCGGAGTAAATTACATTATTGTTACCAGATATGAAGAGAATTGTTAATATTTGAAAAAGACACTTCACAAAGACATATCATATCTCAAGGGTTGGGGTTCTAGTGTTTGTGAGGACCTCAGTAGGTTGAATGGGAAAAAGTGATGTCGGAAATAAAATTAAAAAAACTTTTTTCACATTTATCCCTTCATTTTATGGAGTTGATGTGTGAAATGTCTGTTATACTAACTTCGGTCTAACTACGATCTCAGTGGTAGGGAAATAGGAAATGTTAACAAAGGTTTTTGCTGAGGAGAAGTGAGTGCAGAAATGAGCAATGCGTCTAAAGCGACTTATTTTACTTAATGCAAATCATTATTAGTGTGCGATGATATTTTATTACTATGCTTATTATAAAAGAACTTCCTTTTATATAGTACTAGGGTAGGGTCTATACACCTATATGCCTTTCGAAAGACATTTGTAAGTGACACAAGTCCATGTGGGCGAAAACGCGTTGACACTTTCAAATCTGAACCCCCACCAATGTTTTCTCAAGAACAAGGGGCGCTCTAAGCTAGGCACATTATTACTATGGGTGAAATTGGTTACAGGTACACGAGAATTGAGACTATAAACCTTGCTTCTGATAACGTCGTCAATCTGGGACTAAAAGAAAAGGGACACCCTTCAAGTTTGTTTTGGCTATACAACGTTATCGACAGAAATCCTGACCTAAAGTTACAAAAAACGTAATCTGGAGTCAGTTCGAGCACGATGTGCTGCAAGAGAAGCCATTAACAACCATTTCAGAGAGCAGACTAAGATATTCGAGAAACACAATCATAGGGATAAGCCACAGTCACTGTGGAACATTGATGAGAAAGGTCTGTCTAGAGATGTCGTGCCGCCCAGAGCAGTTGCTGGAAAACACTGCAAGTCACAAGCAATAACAACTGGAAAATCTCAGACTGTAACTATGCTTTGAGCTATGAGCGCACTATATATATATATATATATATATATCCCGCCGTTCTTCGTATTCCCAGGAAAGTGCATGTTGGGATGAATGGTTGGATGGATCATATAATGCATAACCTGGAGTTCGAGGTGCTGTCTCAGAAAGTGGATGGTCAAATACAAACATTTTCTCTAACTATATGAAGAACTACTCTGTTAACTGACAACCCTGTACTCGTGTTGTATGATGGACACAAAAGGCAGGTCTCCTTGAGTCTTATTGAATGGGCTAGAGAAAACCACATTATCCTGTTTGTACTTTCCCCACATACCAGTCATCTTCTACAGCCTTTAAATGTTGAGTGTTACGGACACAGGGGTTCGAATCTCTGTTTGGACAATAATTTCAAAAATATAAATCTAGACATTGCAATCGTATTATGTTTTTAGATGCTATAATTTACATTTATTTCAAACTTGAACAAGATCGATGACGAAATACACTGTATTTACTGTAATGTGTGTTGAATTTCCTAAAAAATCCATTTCTTCACCGATTTCGTTCAAATTTGTTCAAAGTTCACACTTCCACTATGACTATCTCAAACACCACATCCTCATTCAGGAAGTCAGAGATATATTCCACAGACAGTGAGATTGTTCCCGACACGTCCATCGCTCCAGCATTGAGTGAGTGAGTGCGTGAGTTTAGTTTTACGCTGCACTCAGCAGTATTTCAGTTATATGGCGGCGGTCTGTAAATAATCGAGTCTGGACCAGACAATCCAGTGATCAACGACAGGAGCATCGATCTGCGCAATTGGGAACCGATGACATGTGCCAACCAAGCCACCCGATCCATTCATTCATTCATTCATTCATTCGTTAGTCGCCTCTTACGACAAGCATAATCGCCTTTTATGGCAAGTATGGGTTGCTGAAGGACTATTCTACCCCGGGACCTTCACGGGTATCCAGCATTGTCTTTTCCAAAGCCTCAACATATGACAGATGATATGTCAGCAGCTGTTACTTTTCTAGGGATTCGTGGAGGCGAGCTGCTGAAAAACGTGCATCTAGAAAAAGCAAGAGACACTTTGAGCAAAGTTGAAGGATGCAAGGCGATCACCGATGACGATGTCATATCGCGTATATGCGAGCACCAGGAAAAGCAAATTGGAAAAAAGAAGTCAGCTGAGAGTAATCCTTGTCAAAGGAGGAGCAGCGTTTACATGGCTAAGGGGAAGCGGAAAAGGCAACGTGCATAGAAAGATGTCGTTGTTGTTGCTGCTTCTGCTGCTGCAGATATCACTGGCAGTGCCACGGACCTAAGTGATGAAAATGATGATGAAAAGTGCTACGTCTGTGGACCGAAAGACTATCGCGGATTAATGTTTATTTAATTGGAAGAGTGTTCATCCTGTGGTCATTGGGTACATTTACAGATCTGTTCTGAAGTCCGTATAGTCGGGAGCCATGCATCCTTTTATTGCCCGCACTGCACTCATACTGAAGAATAAGTTCGTGAGTGAGTGAATGAGCGGAAAATGTGATCTGAGAATGCCATAAACTTTCCCAACGTGTTACGTGTTATTGTTGGAAATTGTAGTCAAACATTGTATTAACGCATTCTATCATCCGTATTGAATTATTTCTATGAGAAGCTGATGCTAAGTATCGTTGTATTGAATGTAGTTTTAAACTGTGCGGCATCCAAATGGTTATAAGCTCTGGACACCATCTTCGAAAACCTATACAAAATCCCCGGATGTTGAGAGCGGCAGTCTTTTCGCAGAACCGATGTCATCTACGCTGTTTTGGGAGGAAACACTGAATATTTCTTTATTGAATAAACGAATACACCATTTATCACTCAAGGTTAGTAAAATACAAACTTTGAATGACATCAGATACACAAATTACGTTTTTGCCTTGCATTGTCGAAACCCCTTACACTGGAATACAGCTATGGAAAATATACTGAGTACACATGAAAACGCACCACTTGAAAAAAGTCAATATTTAAGTTTCAATAAACTTCAATATAATTTTTATACAACAACAACACTACAGTGACGTCACCCGACATGCCTGGTGCAAGTAATGCGAGAATTTCATGTTAACTGTAACGCTGGGCAATCTTTCGTAAAAACGCAACATTTTGCACGTACACCACGGGAAAAAATATTTTCACTCTGAATTTGTGCACACATTGCCTTTAAAAGCATGTGAATCCGAATAAAATTTCACTTCTTTACTGACACTTGTGAAACGCCGACCCGATGCCGTGACTTACAGCCCCTGAACGGGAACGTGCCATAGGCATGCTTCAAAATGGCGCCAGCACCAGGGAAATTGCCAGACGACTACAAGGCGCACACACAACGATCGCAAGACTCCATCAAAGGTTTCTGCAAAAGGGGAGCACTCGAGACCGTCCTCGACCGGGTCAACAACGTGTGACAACTGCACGTCATGACCGTCAGATCGTACGGGATCATGTCCGAGACCGAACATTATCAGCGACAAGAACGGCTGCTCAAGTCCAAGGACGACGTGGATTCATTCACCCCAACACCGAACGGAACCGTCTGCGAGCTGCAGGCCTGCGTGCACGACGTCCTTATTTCGGCCCCATATTGACGGATCGTCACCGAAACCAGCGTCTACAGTGGGCAAACAGGCACCAGAATTGGCGACTACGACAATGGCACGGTGTCATCTTTTCTGAGGAGTCACGATTTCACTTAAGGAACGCAGACGTGGAGACGTGGTGAACGTTATAACGCCGATTGTGTCGTTCAGACGGACCGTTGGGGTGATGGTAGTGTTATGGTGTGGGGTGCAATAAGCTACCGTCACAGAACCCCTCTCCATATCTGCAGAGGAAGGGTGAATGGCGTCTACTACCGGGACCAGGTGCTGCAGAACCATGCCGTTCTACAACAAAGACCACGATGTCCACACGTTTCAACAGGACAACGCTAGGGCACACACTGCAAGGGTGTCCATGCAGTACCTTGCACAGCAGAACATCTCCGTGCTTCAGTGGCCAGCTCTGTCACCCGACCTCTCCCCCATCGAGGATGAAATTGGACGACGTCTTTCACGTCGACGCCAGATGGACAACATCCGAGAACTGGAGGTTGCCCTTATTCAGGAGTGGAATGTTATCCCCCAGAACACAAGCCAGAGACTGATTAACTCCATGCAACGACGATGTGTCAAATTGAATGCAAATGGCGGTCACATCCGTTATTGACTTTCCTGTTTGACACTACAGCAGTTAAGCCTCTCTCGCGCATTAACATTGTCGTGAATGAAGTTTAATTATGTTTACATGTCTTCTTAAATCATTCATTATCTCAAATGCATCATAAGTATATACTTCACATATCAATCCGTGGAGTTATTCCAGATTTCGTGAGTGGTGCGTTTTCATATGGACTGAGTATATAGAAAACAGCGAACTCTTTTTAGGCTGTTACTCTGTTTTCGTTTTCACAGTTTACGTGGGTAAAGTGGCAAAGAAGTAAGTGGCTTCTGCACAAGATCACAGATATACTGATAAAAATATGTATCGATATGAATGTGTCTTGGAAATTCCCGTATTTGGAATTTGGCATTCGACTTGAAGCACACCTATAAGGACAGCACAGTTTGTGCCCAAGGTCATGACTACGTATTGCCTTAATGTCTCACCATAAAACTTTCCATGGATGTTGTCAGTATTTTCAGAAACAAACACATCCGCATGCTTCATGGATGGTGAACTCGTTGCTATGGGCTGCCTGTTGGGAAAAGCAATGAGGGGCTTGGTCCTTCTCTTAGTGTCTCCGGGGTGGAATAACTAGGGGAATTTTTTCACGCAGTAGTGACATCTATACAGAGAATTCAGTCATACGATTTTTTTCGTTTTCTTTCTTTCTTTCTTTTTCTTTTTTTTTCAAGTTCATGACGCTCACATGAATTCTGATGGTATTCTGATGTATTCTTGCTTATCTAGTCGGAAAAAATTATTTTTCATATCCTCCATTAGATGCAGTGTTGCAATAACGATGATTCAATAACAGGACTGAATCACACAGACAGATGCTCGACTGGCACGGTGGGCGAGATGGTTAAAGCGCCTTGGCGCTAGTGATCCAGCGAGGATGAAGTGTCGGGATCCAGCCCGCCTGTGACCGGATGTAAAAACCTTGGAGTCAACTTTGTGTGCAGATTCTTTGTCATAACCACTCGTGTGCAGTACACAACCCTGTGCACTTAAAAGAACCCTCGAATCCGTTGGTATATGACCAGATGGTGGCCACGTACACCTAGTTGTGCGTACAGCAACGTGCAGTGCACTTGGACAAAGCACTGTGACTATGTGTCCCAGTCCACATGGGTACCTCGTAAGGATGAGAGCGCCACAATAACCTAGGTGCGCCAAGTGGCAGCAAGAGTTGCATACTCTCCGGGGAGTTGAGACTGATAATACGATGTGACGCTGAGACGGACATCCAATGATCGAGGGAAAACAAACACCAGCGCCTTGAGCAAGCAATAGTTGCATGGATATGTGCGCTACATAAATATCCTACGAGGAAACCGGTCCCGTCGGTGTGACACACAACAATCTCATTCAGTGACAAGCTAATTGTGTACACGAAAACATTCCCCCTAGGACACTTGGTTCAGCTCACAAGGGGGAACTAAATTTGGGATCACAGTCGTACTTTGTACGTCAAATCAGGACATGCGGTCATCACGTCCTAAACAAAGCCTTCTGAATCATCATCCAGGTTCAGAATGCTCACAACCCAAACATATACAAGATAATTACAGACATGTTACCCCTGTCAAACCTTTTGGGAGGATGCAATGCATACCTGCGGGGCATTTAATGCACTCGCGCAATCTGAATCGTCTAAAGATATTAAAAACTGAAAGTGGTCCAGATAAACCCAACAAACATACCCTTTTAAAGTAATATGTGACAAGACAAGCACAAATGCTCGTCTTGTATGTCAGTGAGTGAGAGAGTTTTGTTTTACGCAGCTTTTAGCAATATTCCAGCAATATCACAGCGGGGGACACCAGAAAATGCGTCTTGTATGGGTTCCTTGTTGAATGCCCAAGAATATTTGATAGGTATGTACATCAGATTCAGAACAAAGCAGCTTTTAGCTAATTTTTTTAGTATTCTAAAATCAGCACCAGTAACCCACTCCACATCCCGTCGGACCAATCAATGCGAGATAAACAAAACACTGGGGTTATATATCAGCTAACACTGTACACACAGGCATAATATTCAGTATGTCACACATATTTCAAACGTCTTGAACTCATGAGTTATGTTGTATGACAGACAAACAACCCCAGCGCCATTTGTATGGAATATGTAATTATTAATCCTGTCATTAGCATCATCTTCAAAACCAATTGAAAAAATTGAGGCAGGATCGTTTATATTTCTGGTTTCAGATCTGTATGAGTGCGTGAATTAGTCCCATAGTCTCACATCGCTTTTAGCAAAATTCCAGCAATATCACAGCAATGGAATCGAACCCGGGTCTTCGGCGCGACGAGCGAACGCTTTAACCACTAGGCTACCCCACCGCCCCAATTCCTTTAAGGACATACATGGAATTCATGTTATGACCACTTTTTCTAAATATTTGAATACATGGAAATGTCCTATTTCATGCAAAGACACAGAGCGACCTGTAATATGTCTGACTGACATTTTAGAAGATGTTATTTGATTAACAGGGGAGATTTTTCTGGGTTACAGAATAAAAAAGAAGATGTAGTCGAGAGTAATCTCTCTGTTTGACCTGTAATATTCTGTCCCGTTTTACGTCACTTACAGTTACAGTGTAAGGCATATTTCGTAATGTATATATACAACACAACGTGTCTACATAGGAACAGCGGTACTTGATCAGTATCAATATACAATATATTTATTTCGTACTTAAGAGGCCTCAGGCCTGTACTGCCAATACAGTGGACAAATGATCACTTAATTTATGAGAATGTATATTTTTCTCTATTTAGTAGCGTAATAGATATGCATAGATACATTTTCTAAATGTACTTTACTAGGATTGGTTAAACAGGATATGAATTTGTAGATGTCAGGAAGCACGTAGTAATAGCTCATAAAATACCTATTTCCCAACATACAATAGGTTGGATATACACGTCTTCAATTACATTCAGATTACACATATTTCATATCCTCTGTTCTTTAATTGATCCTAAATGCCTGCCAGATTCTATTAGCAAATCATGATGAACGGCGGAATTGAGCATGGCTTATTCTGATTTTTTTAACGTTTAGCACAAACAGGTACTGTTCTTTGGTTACAGATTATTTAATCATATAGTAAAAACTTTTGCTACATACAGAAAAGTTTTCATTCCAGTTTAGTATACACATATCTTTAAGTCGTTGTTTACGAGATAGCAGGAATAACGAGTGAGATTTTATATGCCATTCATACCATGCATTACCAAATCCAATAGAAAATAATTATTTGCATCATATGAGTCATAGCTAGTCATGACTCATCAGGGTTAGAACTGGGTTTCAGCAACCTATGCTTGTCGTAAAAGAAGAGGTGATCGGGTGGGTCAGTCTCGTTGAATTTGACGTTTGCTTGAACCTCAGTTGCGTACATCGACGCCCATGTTGTTGATCACTGGATTGTTTGGTCCAGACTCGATTATTTACCGACCGCCGCCATATGACTGGAATAGTGCGGCGTTTAACAGCCAACCAACTCATGACTCACTTTTCCTTTTGGTATCATAAGACTTGGTCACCTCTTGCTGATCTTAACACGGATGTGGAAATTTACCCGAATATGTGCACTCGTGCGTACGTAAATCAGTGGAATAAATCCGTAGCATTATTTTCATGTAGAATAAATCAGATTTTTGTCAAGAATATTATTGTATTATCTCGTAAAAATATCAGTCACATTTACAGGGTTGATTCCAAATAAGGAGGAGATAAGTCACATGTAAGCATCATATCTTTTAAAATATGATTCAGTTTTTGGGGTTGTTTGAACGTAAACTATCTCTTTGGACAATGTGTCACAAACGCGTTATAGTGAAGCATGGTGGTAGTCTTTCTACATGTCCCGGAACGCCTCAGATTTGCGCGCATGCAAGTCATCATATACAGTAAACACACTTAAGTGCGAGTTTTAACCCCCTTTTCACCTATTCCTTAAAATGTAGCAGAGTTATTCAATGTCACATGAACATGTTTATCAGTACACAGTACAAACATTATTTAAGGATTGACTGTGTATTTCTTTCGTTGCACTGAAGTATGAAACTAAAAACCAATGTGCAAACTGTATGAATCCGCGTATATAACCATGACTAAATGCCATGCTTTGGGTGTACTTGGATGATGACCCGTGAAGATCGGGAGTAGAGTTGGCCTTCAGCAACCCGTGCTAGCAACAAAGGCGACAATGGGTTAGTTTAATTTTACGCCGCACTCAGCGATAATCCAGCTACATGGCGGCGATCTATAAATAATTGCGTTTCGACCAAACAATCCAGTGATCAACGGCATGAGCATCGATCTGCGAAATTGGGAACCGATGATATGTGTCAACCGAGCCTGACCACCCGATCCCGTTCGTCGCCTCTTACGACAAGCATTGATTGCTGAAGGCCTATTCTACTCCGGACCGTCACGGGTCAAACAATGATCAGATTTTTATTTAATTGGAAATCACTGGAAATCTATTACATGCTCATTATACATAGAGCACATTTAAATTGCACTAATATTTCCTGTCATACTCAATTGCTAATTGTCGGGTTTTTTTAAGAAAACGAATTTTATACTCAGTAAAAATGTGATAAAGTGTGAATAGGTACTTGACACGGTTGCTTAGTTTGGTTAAGATTTATAATACATACAGAGTCCTTAACTTCCCAAACAAAAGTTTATGTTTAAAGCATGTTAAGATTTTAACAATTGTGGGATATGTGAGTCATTTCTTAGTTTATCCGTCCTGTATACCAGAGTCAATAAGTCATGAAATGCTAGTCTTTAACCATTGAATCACATGTTTCTATATAATAAATAAACTTCAAAGCTGTCCAACCTAAAATGTCCATATTTTTCTGAATATTACATACCTTTTGATATGCTTACTCTTAAATGTTTTCTTTGTCATACAATTTCCAACAAGTTTAGGATTCAAACAATTTTAATCAATGACATGCGTGTTTGTTATCGGACAAGGATGAATATACATATCATAGAGTAGTAATAAACATGGCGATGATATTATTGTACGACTAATTAGTTGTGTTCATGATGAAGACCGGTTCAGTATATATTTTGAGTGAGTGAGTTCAGTTTTACGCCGCACTCAGCAATATTCCAGCTATATGGGACATCAGAAGTGGGCTTCACACACTGTACCAGGTTGGGAATGGAACCCAGGTCCTTCAGTGTAATCATTAGGCTACCAGCGGGAACTCAAAAAATGCTCTCGTTTTTATCACAGAAGAGAATCTTATTTTGCAGTGGGTGTGTTGGAGGATAAAACTATGTTACTTTGTGTAGTGTTGTTTAAACAAAAATATATATTTTATCCTGATAACTTCACTTACGAAATTTCTCGCCTCTTTCAAATAAGAACAGCGTCGCATGCAGTCATAAGAAAATGCCAGTTATTTTTCTCTTCTGATTTTTTATCACTATGTGGTTAGGCGTGGAGATTTTAAATTTATTTTACCATAAGGTCAGTACCTTAATGTGCAAATGTGTCTAACGAAAGAATGATACAATTACTAAGCAATAGAGACACCCTTGCGATGCCGATGCAACTTTTATGAAACTAAAAAAAATGCGAACAAAACCTGAGAAGCAAATGAAATTTTTAAAATCCGAAAAAAATGACAAACTTTATATAATCTTAAAAAGTGCACGGTGAAATATTACAAAATTGTATGCCTTACCCGTGCCCAAATATAGAAAAAAAACCTTCCTATTCATATTTCAAATATATATTTTTTAATATTGTTACAGCGGAAAAGAACACTGAATTTTCAAGAAAGTTGAAGAATTTATTTAAAATCATGAACAAAATAAATAGCCCACAATTATCCAATCTATTTATACTTCCTTTCCATTATTCACTGCAGGACAGTGGGGTAGTCTGGTGATTAAAGTGTTCGCTTGTCAGGCCGAATACCCGAGTTCGATTCCCCACATGGGTAGAATGTGGAAAGCCCATATCTTGTGTCACTATCATATGGCTGGAATGTAGCTAAGAAACACACTGTAATTTACAACCCGAGAAATCAGACACTGAATAACCGAGTGTGCACGTTAAATAAGTATAAACCGATTCAACAATACAATAAATGTGACAACAGTAATGCAAAGCCTAAGTGAATATCAAGGCAGGATAAGGCAGCTACCATCCCGACAGTGTTTTTCCGTTCTGGTACAGTCAGGTGTATATTTCACTTCCGTATATCTATGCCACGAGCGATGAGATCGGCCAAGTGAAATTGAGAGGTGCAGTACTGTTACTGTCATTGTCTCACATGGCTGCCACACCCCAGTGTCAACAAAGGCATGCGTTATCACGCACAGTCTAGGTAATAAGTGTCTAAGAGGGCTTCTCGGAAACCCATTCAGGTAAGTGCGCACCGGAACAGCGTCAAGTAATCTGAAGAAGAGGCCCTGTTTGGGTTTTATAGTGTTGTCGGATGTGTGAGTTCTTTTGGGTTTTTTTTTAACACAGCTGAAATATCAGTTTTCCCCGGCCCTGTTTTCGAATATAATAACTGTGCTTCAACGATCGTATCCCCTATACTTTAACAGACTTACAACTTCTGTATCATTAACAGACGTTCTATCGACGAGTATCCCAAAAAATAAAAAGGATGATGTTCATCTCAAGCCAAATTTCCTCGAAAGTTGACTTAAATGGATTGGTTGTCATAGACACGGATCGATGCTCATGCTCTCTTTCACTAGTTTAGTGGTACAGCTGGAATGTTTGTTGACTGGGACGTTTTTTCATTCACTCACTCATTCAACTCATAACCATATGATGACGCGGGGAAAAACAGCATTCAAGAATGACAAGCCATTAAAAGTATTCAGTTTAGTGCCGGTTTTCCTGTTCGGTAAAACGCAAACACTGAGCGTCTAAGAGCACGAAATACACGAACGTGTTTATCATTGCTCATCATATCAACCATTGGTTCAGCGGGTCTAAACTAGAACATTTACAGACCTAAATGTCAATGTGGTAACACTGTGGAGTGCTGCGGGTGATTACGTTACACAACCCAAAACGGGCCTCACTGATTACTTGTCCATCAGACACTCATAGTTTGTGTTGTCAAAGGAAAGGCTATGTTGAAATTCAGGATATATTAGTATCTGGCTGCATGATGTTGACAATAATTGAAATAATGACGTCACAGAGACCCGGATGGACACCAGGATGTATTGGTCTATATATACAAAGCTGTCTGTTCAATCTGCATTTATTCATAAAACGCTATCACTCAAAGATGCTTGTTTTTCAACACTCCTGGAAAGGCTTTCTTTTGTTAGCCAGTTTGTATACATGCTCAGGTAAGTTTGGTAACTTACAGATAAGTAGAAGTGGCCATTGTTTTTTTTTTCTTTTTTACTATTATTATTATTTTTTATTATTTTAGTAAATCATTTATTGTGATATGATTTCGTTTAATTCTCTACCTTTGAAGGATGAAAAGTGAGTGAGTGAGTTTAGATGTTTAGTCACTATCCTGAATAAGCAAATAATACACTGGTAACATATACAGTTATATAATAACATCTGTTAAAGAAACCAGAATATCTCAGAGATTAAATATTGGCATGTAACTTAAAAATTATATCACTATTTACTGTCAACATTAATAATCAACTTTAATAATAATTAGCTCTAGTCCTAATTTTAAAGACATAATCATATAGGAAATGAAACAATGCAAAATAATCAGTCGACAAATTTCATCTGTTTCAGTTTCAAACGTAAATTGCTAAGATTAATGCATGTATGTGCAGCTTTAAGTGCTGATCTATCAACCAAGAGTGCGTATTCAGTGTGCTATATAATTCTGACAATAGCTCTTTGTACGGTGTTTGTGCGGTTTATGATGCTCACTGTGATAAATGCAACAACATTCCTAAACTCATTGTCACGAACAATCCCTTCATTGTGATGTTTTCTATCATGTTTACCCTTTACTGCCCTATTCATCGCTTCTTTGTTATACCCAAATAATATGCACTGCCACCGAAAAATCCAATGTCGACATAAAGTAATGAAAATTAGAAATGATTGATAAAATATATTTTTATGTTAGAAGAGAAGTAAGGACTACACAATCAAAGGTAAAATATCAAACAATACATATTTTGATACAACTGTAATGTATTTTTGATGCCGTAATATTACAATGCTCTAATGGCATGATATTAAATATTTGTAAACAGGGGATGTTGGGTGTGCTCTTCCTTGTTGATAGGAGCGACCAAACAGATGAGATAGTCATTATAATCGGTATCCGAAGCATCAATACTCAGTTCCCGTGAAGAATATGCCTTCAGCAACTTATGCTTGCCCAAAAAGGCGACTATGCTTGTCGTAAGAGGCGACTAACGGGATCGGGTGGTCAGCCTCGCTGATTTAGTTGACACATGTCAACGGTTCCAAATTGCGCAGATCGATGCGCATGTTGTTGATCAATGGATTGTCTGGTCCAGACTCGATTATTTACAGACCGCCTCCTTGTAGCTGGGATATTGCTGAGTGAGGCGTAAAACTAAACTCACTCACTCACTCACTCAATACTCAATATGGCTATTAGGAGCGACTGAGTAGCCCAGTGGTTAAAGCGTTCGCTCGTCTCGCTGAAGACACGGGTTCGATTCCCCACGTGTTTGAAGCCCTACTGGTGTTCCGATACTAAAATATTGCCACAAATGCCATAAAACCATACTCACTTTCTCTTCCCATATGTGTCTGTAATTACTAATGTTTGTAATTTCCAGGTGCGCCATTGTCGTGCGACCCCGAAGGAAGCGCAGCATGTTTCTCCAGCTTTAGTCAAGAGATATTTAGGATGGCTTTGCCCCATCTGACACAGAATATCAGCGTCCAAAACGCAAACGTGTCCTTCGTCAGCCAGATATGCAGGTAAATAAACACAACAAAACGTAGACTAACGTCTTGTCCCTAAATATACCATTCCAAAACGTTGATGATGTTCCATTTTGCGAGCATACCATTAGTCAGTAGCCAATGTCAATGCGTATGGGAAAAAAATGAATTGTCACATTTTCCCTTATTTTCCCTTCGTCATCTGTTTCCTCCTTGGCTTCATCATTTGCATGTTATTAGTATCGTACATCCACTCTCCACCTTTTTAATGGCATATAATTATTGTTTTGATAGAAACAAACAGTAATATTACCGATGCCATTCAGACAGTATTACAATAATTTCTGTGAAACTGTAACATTTAATCGTGTGAAATATCTAATTTCGAGTTATTAAATCCAAATTTTCTTCTTTTTTTGAACTGAAGTGATAGTTTCCAGGAAAATATGAAACAGATGTGTTCGGAACAGTGAGATGGTATTACTGATATATGTTTCTCGGATCGCAAGTAACTTGCAAAACACAAAGTTTAAAAATTACTGTTAGACATAGCAGCGAATATTTCTATCATTCAGCGAGTACAACCGCACCTACTTGCCCTGCATTGGCCCAACCCTCGTCGGCTGCCCTGCATGGAGCTATATTACCTACGAGATGACCAGTGCTGCCGTGGAGTACATCTGTCGAATCAGTGAAACGAGTAAGCAGCACACAAGTATATACAAACTTTTAAAATACGTCACTCATTGCAATCATTGGTATTAATATCCACCATCTGTATATCATGTTCGAAATTAGATTCGAACCTGTTTTAAGGTTACGTAAACACTACAGTAGGAGTGCAACTGATCGGACATATTGGCCACCCAATATTCACAACAGTCACTCTTCAGAATCTATATATGAGTTCCAAGAAGTGTTTGTTATTGTTTTCAGTGGTACGGGATGTGCTAGCATGTCTGTCAGTGCCGTCAATCGCTCCCGCAATCATGGCCTGCAACGAGGCAGCCCTAGCGGCAACCAAACCGTGCCAGTAAGTACACCTATTCAACCCAGTCAATCAGCTTGAGAAGGTCACACGCTCCCAAATGATATCATTCAATAAGTCGAAGTTTCTTGTTGTTGTGTATTATTACTTCAAGTCTCAAGTATAATGATATATTTGATCATGCTCATGTGATATTTGGGATAACGACTCAAAATCATTGATGGGTCCGCATGCACAAAGCGATCTCAGCATTAGGATGTTCCTAACTCACATACTCTAACACTGACTTAAGATGAGCGCAGTACTAAGCTCGCTTTGTGCAAGTGGGCCCTGAACCGTTCCCCTTGGTGATTATACTCTCGTTATATACTCGAAAACAACGGAAATGTCTTTTTAACATTACCAGTTTTGGTCATTTATTGATTTAGTGTTACAGAATACTTAGTTGATCGGAAAATGTGCTGGTGATGAAGTGTACTTCACATTTACTTAAAATGTAAACAATCGTCTATTTCCCTTTAGTCTCTCCCCAACTGCGTAGATCTCGATTATTTAGACACGATATTTACAACATTGCTGAGTGCGGCGTAAAACTAAACTCAGTCACTCTCTCGCTCACCTTTCCTCTTTCCTTTCAGCCCTGCTTATACTTGGCAGAGATGCGTAGCTAACATCACATCCAACGTTTGTTCCGTATCTTCTAATGCAGCTTTAAATGACGTCATTGCTCACGGTCTGCAGCCCATGTTTGACTTGTTTCCTTGTAACGATGACGACAATACCACTGCAACGTCAGAACCTGAACCTGAGATCACGAGCGAAACAGGTACCCCTGAACCTGGACCTGAGATCACGAGCGAAACAGGTACCCCTGAACCTGAACCTGAGATCACGAGCGAAACAGGCACCTCTGAACCTGAACCTGAGATCACGAGAGTAACAGGTACCCCTGAACCTGGACCTGAGATCACGAGTGATACAGATACCTCTGGACAGGAACCGGAAGTGACAAGCGGTAAGCTGACTTATAGTTAATTATTTGTACTTACATTATGAAATGACGTTCACCCACAGCCATGCCACTGACCGGCGTGGAACAGATATGTGAGTATGGGTTTTTGTTAGCAATGTTCCAGCTATTTCACGGCATCACAGATCAGAAATGCGCATCAGATAGGGGAATCGAACCTGGGTCTTCGACCTACCACCCACCTACCATTCTGTTTAGAATACGTCCCCATCAACAGACGCTGGTGTTTAGGGAAAAATCTAAAATAATCACGACGTCAGCTCAGTACCCTTGAACCCATGACGGCGTAGACATCAGTCACTGGATTGCTTGATCCAGACTCGATGGTTTACAACCCGTAATCATAATTACGCAAGAGTGCTGTGCAAGACAACTAATATATGAGAACTGTATATAAGAACCTCTGAGCTTGCAGTGAAGCGCATGGGTATGAAAAATTGGTATGAAGGAATGTGTCCAATCATTTGTTTTTTCAAGCTAAACATATTGGAAGCTCCCTTTTTCAGCTCCAAGTGCTGGGTGTGACCTGATGTTCTTCAACACATGCAGCACAGAGCTGAACCAGGACCTTCAGTTGTGGGCGACGAAACTTATCGTCAGTGGACGCTTCAACGGCTCAGACCTCGATACACTTTGCAGGTACATATATTCTATATAATCCTTTTATTGATTCTCGTCTGTGAATCATTTACTTAAAACCAGAGTCCCGCTTCACAAAGTCATAATAGGTCTACGACAATCGTACGTCCTATGCTGGGCCTAGATTTTCGAAGCTCTCATAGCACTAAGATAGTCGTAAGTTAATCTTAATGTATGGCACTAGATTTACCACAGTCATATCGCTACGAAGGTTTGTGAAACTAGGCCCAGGACGGTGTATTTCAGCCTTTCACGGTATTTCTTAAAAATACAAAGGCATTATTTTGTGCTTCATCTGGAATTAAACAAAAGTGTGCAAACCGCCGTTAAACGCCACCTCACTATTTTGTAATTTTCTAACTTTTTCTATGTTTCAGAGTTCATTACAGAAAATACCAACAATGTGTTTTGTCGTCGACCTTGGGGTGTCGCACGGACGTGGTACTTGCTCGTGATATAATGATTGCTGCTTTCGACTTCATCTGCTCCGCCGACGTAGAAGGTACTGTCCGGCGTATTCCAACACTCAATGGAGCATTCGTAACTATTCGTCCCTTTCCGTAACCAACAACGAAACCTGGCTGGCCGGAATGGCACGAGTGGCTGCGTATGTCAACAGAGGTTACTCGTCCCTTCAGGGTACGGAAAGGGACGAGTAGTTACGAATGGAGGTGTTAAGATGATATCATTCTTATCCGTGTGACGTCAGACTGTGTGTCATAGTATTCGTTCACAAAATCGTGTCGTGGTATAATCTTATCTACTCTGCATGGATTTTATGTGTTATCAAACAAAAATCAATTTAGGAAACCTACTGCTACTAGAACATGCTGCGTAATGTGATTATGATTTGAGATGGTGAAACTAGATGGTCTATTGTTTTTTGCATAAACTTGTTTGAGGTAGTTTGCACTGTGCAAGTATTCCCAAATAGAACATATCCCATGTTTGGAAAAATAGAGGTTTTATTTGGAAACTCATCCTTCTTGTTGCAGATCTGAGTAGGATAATTCCCTGTATATCACAACCTGGCTTTGCACAGCAGCTGCGGACATGTGCTCTGACATCATCTAATTCAGGAATGTGCAGGTAAGTGACACTAGGACAGTTACTCCTGTTAAAATTCCGAGGCCGTCACAAACCCTTCAATAAATAATCACAAGTCATACACAATTCCGTGACCAGGCCTCTAGTCAAATAGTGAATATAAAAACAGTGGTTTTAAGTCGCATTTAGCAATATTAGCATTTATTTTAGCAATATTTAGCATTCCAGCAATATCACGGCTCGAGTAACCAAAAACACATATTGTTCGCATGTTGGGGCTCGAACCGGGATCTTCGACGTGACGAACGATCCCTTCAACCACGAGGCTATCCTACCGATCCATATGTGGAAAAGATACAAACTCAAAACGTGAAAACTTACAGAAACTTTGTTCCCGTCCGTTTTCAGTTTTGCAACGAACTACAAGACCTGTGTCACCAGCTTCACTTCCGGGTGCACCGATCCTGCGCAGCAGTTTATCAGTGACTTCGTGGACAGCCTACTGCAACCAGTGGAAGAGACCTCCCCCTGTGACCTCGACACCTCCACCGTCCTACCGGCGTTCTTCACCTCAACAACAGTGAAGACGACGGTGACGTCAACTTTGAAGACAACAACGTATAGTACTCCAACTCCAACTCCAACACCGGAAGTAGTCACTGGCGTTGTCGTTGGCGAAGGTGAGGAACCTTTGCTCATGTTTGGTATACAAGAAATCTGGTGTCGTTCACGACCGGTGGATGAGTGCATGGATGAATATGGTTTAACGTCGCCTTGAACAGTAGCCTATATCTGTTCGCCTAAGCTTGATGGAGGATGAAATGTTTACACGTCCACCTCTGTCGTGAAGGCACTGAAACGGGACGATGGGGTACCGAAATGGTTAAATCGACCTGAAGACCCTGGTTCGATTCCCCACATGGGTACAATGTGTGAGGCCCATTTCTGGTGTCTCCTGTCCTGATATTGCTGGAATATTGCTAAAAGCGGCGTAAAACTATACCCACTCACCCACTCTGTCATGAAACAACGAAGCAATGGTAATGACCAACCAGGAATAATGTGGCGACTCAAAGATCACATGACTCTTGTTCCCAAACCAAATTACCCAATATCTTCATGTGAATGGGAATGTGAATTACTAAGTGTTATTGTGCAACCATAGATTTACTGAACGTGCAACATTTCGCAGTTATCATTGTATCCGACTTAGAGTCGATATCTTTCCTGCCTGGGAGCAATTATCAGTTATATAATTTTAAGCAATGATTTACTGTCATTAGCTGCTAAACAATGGTTTCTCGACCCACGAATATCCGGATAAGAACCTGTCTTCAGCAGCCAATCATTGTCGTAAGAGGTGGCTGACGGGATCGGGTGGTCAAGCTCCCTGACTTCGTTAACATACATCGTATCCCAGATGCGTAGATCGATTCTCGTGGTGTTGAACACTGGCTTAGTCGGTTATTTACAGACCGCTGATATGTCGGTGAAATACTGCTGAGTGTGTCTTCAAACAACCTAAAACATGCTGATTTGTCATGAGAATTATTTTAAAAGAGTCGTGCCTCATTAGGAGTTATATCGATACTTCCAGGAACGTGTGGACGCAAGTGCCTGGATCTGCTGAGTTTGCCGATGTCACGTGTTGCCACTGCATCAATGGCTGGCAATTTTACTCTCACTATCTACACAGACGCATGCCCGTAAGTATAAAAATAAATTTCATTTTGAGGCTTATCATCGTCCAGATGAATAAATATCCGGATTAACGAACATTAGTCTCTTCGAAGGCAGGGTCGGTGTGATTTTACTGTATTTCGGCTAATTCTCTTGCCGTTTCTGTTGGTGTGAGATTTATCAACCATCATCTTCATTCACTGAGGTTCGTTCTAGAGCCTGTCGTCCTACCCTGACGCGGTGATCAGTTACTCATAACATCAATCACTGGATTTCCTGGTCCAGACTCTATTGTATCCTGGACCATTGCAGGAAGCGATATTTAACAAACGCGCATATACTAACAAATGTTTTACATAACCAGTTACACTTTAAGGAAATTTGTTCATCGGAATATTTCCATTCTGTTTTCAGTATTTTTGAAAGTTTCCGCGAGTGCATGGCCTCCCTTTCTGAGCCATGTGAAATTCCTGCTCTACAATATGGTATTGTCTCTCAGTTTGAGTACGCCTGTGGGAAAGCTTACAGTGGTAGGTATATCCTTGTTTTGGACTGGCAATGTTAACTACTGGTAAATTAGTTAAAGCACTGACTCGTCACGCACGTAGACCCGGGGTTTAATCCAAACATGGGTACAATGTTTGAAGCCCGTTGGGTGTCCACCGCCGTGATATTGATGGGACATTGCAAAAAGCGACGTAAAACTAAAATCACTCACTCACTGTAATGTCAGTCGCTTTCAGCCCGTTGGTGATGTATTGCCCTCGACATCTGGTTTAGTTTATTTTTTTTTCATTATTATACATAATGAATAAAATATTAAAATGAATCTTTTTACATGGACTTTCATCAATTTCAAAATATTTCTAAATGTGCAAAGGACAAGGATACCTTTCATCCACCTTCCAACTGGGTGAACTCAATGAGCAAATCATTATGCAGGTTAAATTAGCAAGTTAACCCATTTTCTTACCGCTAGGGTGTCTTTTAGACTCCCCAGGTTTATAGCATGAAACTGGATTCTATTCTAACAGGGTCATTGATACTTTTGTTGATGTATTGGGTCTAAAATTGTGATTGGTGTTTTCAGCCATTATAGAATACGAGGATTGCTGGGAGAGGGACGACATCCAAGCTTCATGGAATTCATGTATTACCGAGTTCACCGCAAGAATTTCCAACAGGACGCAGAATGGCATATGCAGGTAAGCACACCTTCAAATGTCGGAATGGTTTGGTTTCCATGGAAACTCAACCGAATCAGGAATCTCTGGCACTGTGAGACGCAGGTGGTTATAAAATGTCCAAAATGGCATATTTCTTTTCAAACATGAAAAGTTTTTTTTAACGATATAAACCTGAATAACTCGAATTTAGTTAAATAGATGTACGATGTACGATGGACCTGGATGAGTCAGTTGTCTGCTGACATGTCGACACATATTTCATATCTTCAAGTTAAACATGTTTATTGTTGCATTGGATGTATGAAAGGAATGGACTTTGTAAATTGACCAAACAGCCGAATTGATCACTTTCATTTGAGACAAGGATAATCAATTAAGAAAGGTCTGTAAATCGAACTCTTGAAACGCGGATGTTCAGACGAAATGTTGCTTATAAGATCAAATTCTTGTACATGATTTAATGACAAATGACAAAACACTTGTTTATTCATTGATTCTTCCTTTGGGTGTAGTTTCCTATTTAAATGTGTTAACAGTATAAGATTTGAGACCATGATGCATACATATTCTTTTCTTCAGACATCTTGACGCCTTTTCCGTCTGCATAAAGGAGAAGGTTGCAACATGTGGACAGGTTCCATTGGCTATAGTTACGGATTACCTAAACGCCTCAACGTATGGTATAAGGACTCTCTCCAACTGTACTCAGGGACAGTCGGCCACTGGACAAACCTCAGCTACCACCGCTGTCCCAAGCTCACACTCCAACTCCACCACCTCCACCCCTGCTGCAACAACAACATCGGCCTCCACGACTACCTCATTCGCCCCGACGTCCACCACATCTTCACAGCAAAATCAGACAGGTGAGTCGGAATGCTTCAAACCTGAAGGGAACGGTGCCTATCGTAGCAAATATAAATTTAGTTGGAGCTCTAGATTGAGTAATGATAGATTTGTTGATACAGAGATATGTTCAGGTGTAATTTGAAGAACCTTCTCAATCCTGAAAGACCCTTTCCCAATAAACGTGCGCATTTATCCATGCGTTTTGCATGATCAAAGCGCTGACATATTACCCCTGGCCATTTAGCAACAGAACACTCCATGTTGAGTATTCAATCTGTCGCCTGTCAGGCGCTCAACGTTCAAAGTCAGACTACCGTCGCAACCCACCATGTACCACTTTAACTGCTGGGTGAGCAGAGGCAGTTTTAAATGAACTCACTGGCCTAAGGTGGGACCACATATGCTTCGTTGTGGGGCAGGGCTGAAGTCCTTGAAATTCTCAGGAGTCAAGCTGCCGAACTCGGTCACCCACCCAAGGCCTCCAAGGCACCCAACGTTGCTTAACTTCAAATAACTGTGACTAAGTCTTAATCTCATAGCAACTACACAGCAGAGATACATGTTCATACCATCGCGCACGGGTTTAGATGTCTGTGACCATGTAACGGCATGCTTATCCTTCGTAAACGAAGACCCCGCAATACGTCCTTTCAGTGTTGGTGGTTCTCTTTCAAAGGAAACATGAGTAAGGTTCAAGATTGTAAGTTACTGTCGCCAGTCAACTAGAAAGTAGACGGATACCTATAATGGCACGGTGTACCCTCGTGGAGACCAGAATATCATCCACTCGGCTACCCATCCGGGAGCGATATGAACATAGAATCGGCGGATGCACTGATGCGTTGAAGGCACTATGTCTGATAATGTATGTGTATATTTTCTTGCAGTGATCAGTCCCAAGCGTTCTATTACCTGCTTCGACTGCAACAGTGGTCCCAAGAAATGGCCCAACACGCAATGCACCATCGACGGCCACATCGAAGAAGACCTTGTCGGCAAGACCACCTGCATGGACCGGTGTTTTGCTAAAACCAACAAATGGAATAAGGGAGGTAAGCATCGAATGTCAAGTTCAAGGTCACATTGTCACTCTATTTCCATCAATTTTACATCAGCTGCAACCACTATGCAAAATATGTACAAAACCGCATCTTTCACTACTGGTGAATGTATTCACACAGTCATTAATTATGACTATTGCAAGAAGTCCTTACTCAGCGCTCATGATATCGATCTCTTGAGTAGTAAACTATCGGTTAGTTGAAACATTCCAGCCAACAAAAAGAATACTTTGAAACAGGGGTGCATCAATTCACTTTGGAGAGTTATGTCCTTTCCACGTGCAAAGATCCGCTCAGCGATCGAATCAGAGATTTGCGAGATGGTTCTGTGTTGTTCGATATATAGTCTGGATTCCTCTCACAGCCCCGTAACGATCGCTGTTAGGAATGGCCTTCAACGGCCCCTGTTTGTTGTAATCCAGTCCGATGTGGAGACGATAAATGTCATCGTATCCCAACCGAACAGATCGATGTTCATTGTGTCAGTCACCTGATTTTCAGCTGAAATATTGCTGAGCCCATGCGGGGTTATGCTACATATACCACCATATTAACAAAACATGCTGCGACGCAACTGATTTCAATTTTTCACCTAAATGAAATTAATATCCATACTCTGTTTTCGTTGCAGTGATTTTCCGCGGTTGCTCAGCAGGATTCTGGATGCCGGAAGCCCGTCCCCTGCCTCGTTCTGGATGTCAAATGATCCGTGACGAAATGTGGTGTTTCTGTGACCATGACAACTGCAATGAAATGTCCATGGCGCGCTTTGTTTAAAACAAGGTTTTTTTCCTATACGATCTCAGCTGTCGCTTTTGTCAAACAGATGCCAAGGCTGTATTATATATCAGTATTGTACATACCAGTATGACCTTTTGGAACAATTTAGGTAATACACGTCGCAGTAGTCGTAGATGTGGTCCTCAGACAAGCTGTGATGATGTTTCCATATACTCAAATAATCCGCCTGGATATTCGTAATTTAACGAATTGAAAATTACGGAGATTAACATAATGTTGTTCTCAAAAGACGCCTCGACTGAAGCAGAGCGAGATATTACTGGCATGGCCTCTGACAGTTTACTTGTGAAGGAAATCCTCATGCATTATAAGTATGTACAAATTTTTGTATTTTCGATATTTTGTGAGATTTGTTTTTATGCATGTTTTACAATTAAACACCTGTTTCCTGTTTTACAGATATGTTTTTGTATTTACTTATTGACACGTTGCTCATTTTTTACCACCCGATTCCCATAGGACAGCTTTGTCTCTACTGACACCCTGACCGTTGCAAGGTGGTTAAAACAAACGCTAAAATAAACATGGCGATGGGTACATACTCCAAGGCCCTGATCCTCATACTAAACGTACGCTTACGAGCCATCAGCTCTTCACTTTCATGGGCTTACCAGTGTCGTTGTGCTACGAACGCTTTGCTCTTGGCAGCATTATGCAGAAATCTGCGGGAATCGGAAATTCTATAGCCGGAAAGTTCAGTTGAGATACAAACTGCTGGCTATTGTATCGACTCAATCGCGGGCAACAGGTAATATGTGAATCTTTTTAGGGCGCTTCTTCAGGTATCTTGCTGAACGATGATCTAGCTTACTAAATTTAAGCAAGAAATGGGCTTTCTTTCACACATGCGCTACTGTGCCCATAATGTGCCAGCATCTGTTACTTTGCAATTTAGATAAAGAGAAATTATAGATAAATAAACTTGAAAAAGGAGAAACTTGTCGAAACTGCGAAAATGTAATGGAACACACAAAAGCAAACGGAAACAATTAGATAACTATTGAAACAGAGAGGGTTTTGTAAGTGTGGCAGGCAGCATGACACCTTTAGACTTTTGCAGTATCACAATCAGTGTGTACAGTCATAACATGGAAGACACTGACTGGGACTTCATCTGTTTTCCCTACAGTAGTCTCTATCTACGGCCAAGTATCATTTGTCCTAAAGATCATTTGCTTCGACTTTTCTCCATGCTTCAGTCTATATATTTTGTGGCAAATGTTCGATTTCCTCATCAATTTGACTCAATTACTTAATTACTAAGAGAAATCCGACTGACAACAGGAACAGTCAGGATGATATCGACCATAGTCGAATGTTTTCACCATGGGGATGAGGAGGGGGTGGGTTATTTTCGACAAAACGATTTTTCTAAAAGCGTGTTGCCAAAGACGTCTGAACGAATTTGCAATCAAAACACTTTTCGAAATTCTGTCGTGTCGTTTCTTTTGTACATCAGTGTAAAAATAGTGATAAGGTGTGTGTTCAATGTGGAAACACACAGGACGTTTTCGTATTTTATGTGTTTTAGCGTTTCGTAAGTTTTATTTTTTGTTCTCATGTAACTGGCTATAACAGGGGAACATTAAGGGAAAGTGATACTCGTCTTGTACATGGTATCATATTGTTAACTGCAGGTGTATGAGCAAGTTAAACGCCAATCAGGTATGAACATCTGCATACAGGAAACGATTAATTTAACAAATTCAAAGGGACCACTAATTTTAGTTTGTAACATACCAAGTTGTTTTTGCACAGTTACACACAAGCCTGGTCAAAACAAATCCTACAAAGATTTACTGTTTGTGTCATTTTTTCATAAACATAGTTTACAGTAATGTCATGTAGGCATGAGTCGAATATCAGGTTGATGGATTGAGCTTTTAAGCGGATGGACCCACTATGGTTTGGTCGAATATCCCGATGCTGTATGCCGAATATTACTCGAATGGGTGGAATGTCTAAATCGGATGAACCGATACCATGTGGATCGTCTTGAACCGGGTACGATGAACCCACTCAACAATACCCCCAGTCTTCTACTTTGAAGGGATTAAATGTTTTACTACCCTACAGCTGCCTCTTTCTATTTTATCAGAACGAGTTTGTAGATCACGACGTTATCAGTGCAAACTTCACCTCTTCTCTTCCTTCTCCTCCTGCTCAATCTCTTCTTTGCCTTCTTCTTCTTCTTCTTCTTCGCCTTCTTCTTCTTCTTCTCTAGAGCAAGTAATTTCTGCTTCCGCTACTGTAACGAGGAGGGAGTGAGCAACCCCACTCCTACTCCTACCCCCAGACTCAAACGTCAAACGTTTTTTTGACCGAACAAAGAAGTTTTAGACTAATTTAAAGAAACTGGACACTTGCCTCTCCTACCTGACCTTAGTATAGGAAACTGATTGCACTAAAACCTAGACCCTATATTTTAGCTTAGTAACACCGGGAGTAGTCTGAACAAGATAAAAATCATCATTGTAATGTCTATTACAAAACTTCGACCTGGCATTAAGCGTACGACTAGGACCATCAATGCCTGACGCCAATTTGAATTGAAAAAAATATATATCAAGGTTTTTATGCACCCGACGCAAATACTGACACGCAGGGACCGTAAATGTTCTAAAGGGTTAACCAATATTATGATGGCTAAAATAAGGACGAGATTAGAAAACTAACAACTAAAGGACATACGCTTTCCAGTGGTAACTATAAACACTTACAACCAAACATGTACAATACTTAGGGTGTCAAGTTCCGTGATACTGGGCCATGGTGACACAGTTTCTTTTATGCCCGATCAAGGTCATGCCGGCGCCGAGTCGTGCTCAGTGACACATGGGGTATTGGTGAGCAACACTTCGCACTCCTATCAACAGTTTTGCACGTGCTGGAATAAATCGCCCATCTGCTGAGCACACGCATTTGTAAGTTGCTAGTAAGTCAGTTACAGTCCCTTGGCGTCCTAGTAAATGACTTGCAGGTTCAAGAATGTACAAGGACAAACTCAAGCATTAGCAGCAAGAAAATGTCAGGTTAAAACCTGTACAGATTCCTAGGTTGAAATGACAAGACAATATTCGGAAAAGTTTCGTTGCGTATCAATTCTAAGAATAGTATGTACCTTTACTAAGAGATGACCTAAATGTGTTGTAACTAGTGGTGTGACGAAGGGATCCAAGGTTGAGATGACAAGACAAAATTTTGTAAGGTTGTTTGCGTATCAGTTCTAAGAATAGTTCGTACTTTTTACTAGTTGGTCTAACATTGCTGGAACCAGTGGTATGATGACGATTTAATCATATTTTCCAGTTGCACTGAAAAGATCAATACTATAACGGATAAAATGAATAAATGAGTGAGTTCTATGCCGCTTTTAGCAATATTCCAGCAATATCAAGGTGGGGAACACCAGAAAGGAACAGTGCACATTGTACCTATGTTGGGACTCGAACCCGGGCGTTCGGTGTGACGAGCGAACGCATTAAACTCTAGGATACCCCACCACCCATTACGGAAAATGCAGACTTTATCTTTTTCTACACTCTTTGAATCTGTAAAGAGTCTAAGTATGGTATACATCAGGTTCGAAACCCAGGTTGAAATCCCTGAATTGTCGTACCGTTTCCCATGCAGTGAACAGCCTGGCCTAATTCTTTTTCTTATAAGCTGTCAATCCATATTCCATGTACAAATGAACTTTTGTTTAAATCTGTGAGTTTAGTTGTAAAAATATTCCGAGGACACCCGAAGTGGGCTTGATACATTATACTCATTTAAGGAATCGAAATTTTGTTAATTGCATCTTCAAACTCAACCAATTCGCCTCAGAACGAAAACTTTACACATTACATTTTCTCGTAGATGTTACATTTTCAACCAAGTCTGAGAACTGCTTTCTCTTACCTCACCTTTCTCTACTCACCGCCGATACAGCATTATAAATGTTTATTTGTAATACAAACACCTTTTTCGAACTTTGATGTGTCGAACTGATTTGTATTTCGTTATTCATGTAATTTCTCCATTCTGAAACTTTGTATAGAGTGAAGAATTTACGTAATTTTCTTCAACTTCGACACAAAGGTATTTGACTGACTGTACAGTGTATATGACTGTGACTTACGAGATTGGAAAAATGTTTGTCAGATATATCTCACCAGGAAATACATGTTAAACATCACATCACGTGATCCACCAATTTTCACCCAGCTCTGGTCAGGACGCTTGTTGTTTGATTCCCGTATTCCTACATTCGGTTTTAGAAGATACTTTGCTACTAACAGGCGTGGAATCTTTGCAAGGAACAATATGGTCCAATGCCCCAGAGGTGACGGCGTATTCAATGTGAAAACTGCTGGGAAGTTTGCTTACCCTGTAACGAAAATGAGCAGTGAAATATGGATGCATATAAAACAACACTTAAAACAGATTCCATTTAGACATCCTATGAACGGCCTAGTACTATTACCAGTTTTAAAACAAAAAATTAAAAAAAAACAAAACATTTTAACCCCTCTGGGCTTTCGTAGGCCTGGCAGTCATCGACGTGTTTAGTATTACATAACCAACAACTGTGATGACGTTCAGTAAGTGCCACTTGGGTACTTGTGCTCACACAGACAGTCAGCTTGTGGCAGGTGTGACGCAACTCAAAACATCTGACTGACACGTGTCATGACAAGTAACAGACACAGCAGTAAGTTAGACATGATGGCTTCATTTACCAAAGTGTGGTCACAATCACAGGTTTTCTCAACCATGAACAACGCGCTTACAAAGGAGGGATGCGAAACAAAAGCAATGTATGATCGTATCTGTAAAAATGATGGGAAAAGATGCCCCTGACTATTCCACAGTTTGACGCTGTCTCTACAATTTGAAAGTGGGAGATAATCTAAGGTCAGGGTGGCCTTCACATGTCACCCAAGCGGAAATTATCCACCCTACACATCGAACCCCTTCTACGACTAGTTCCCGTTTTGGAAAATATATTCTGCCATCAGTGGAAGACGCTTCTAGGATGACGAGGACGTAAAAGCTGCCGTGATGTATGGCTGGAGGACCAGTCTGAGGGTTTCTATAAAAGTGGTATTAAAAGTTCGAAGGTCAAATGGAGTGTATTGATGTGAATGTTAAAAAAAATGCGGAACCATTTTCTGCGACTTGGCCTCATGTTGAAATTACTAAGTATATTGAACACCTCTCGTGTTTTTCTGTCTTATCCATACCAGATTTGATTGCAACACACCTTGAAGGTGCAGTTTTCATGATTGTTATTTGTTTTTCATCTCTTGTTTCAAGAGTTAGTGAGTGAGTTCAAATTTAACATCAGCATACTGTCATATGACTAACTTCAGGAGCTATCTGTTAGCCTACATGTGTGTGTGCACGCGTGTTATAACCACGTTATAGTGTAGATCATACAGACAAATAACTTTGTTTTGGGGGTTGTTTACGGAACTTGTAATTTAATCACGTTAACATTAAATTATTTTGAGATTCCAAGTATTTTTCGAACTATGCTACGCTTTCTGTTAACCTGACATAATGAGTATAGCAAAATAACAATATATTTCCCTATACTTTCAGTATGTTTGGCTGTGATATCTACACACCTTGTACAATGAGTGCTTGTCTGTATGTATTCACCGTTGCCAGTGAGTGCGAAACAATGGTTTTAGCCCGGTTTGGAGAATACTGGAATAATCCTAACCTCGAGGTTGCCTTACCATCGTCAATCATCACCATGAAAACGACCAAAAACAAAACAAAACCAAGAAGAGAAAGAAGAAGAAAACACCCTTAAATCACTGCAAGGAAACTAGACGACGATGGAGTACAAACCAGCTGCAATTATCAACATTTTTATTGCCGTTACTACATCGCAGGTGAATCAAGATTCTGCTTATGCACACTTGATGTCCGCTGGCTTCAGCTTGTCCACCTCGTCACATTGAAGCATGTCAATGGGGCTCTCCCTGTTTTTGGGGTCACCACAGTAGGCGTTCTTGAAGCGCTGTGGACAGGAGAGTGATTGATATGAAGATCGACATTTAATCAAGGTAACCTATCGACGGGATAATACTGGGTGACTAAATGCTGTTTTATGCCGCTTTGGAAATATTCATGTCCAACTGGAACAGGATACACGATCAAGGGACTTTCTACAAATGACATGGAAAGACGATTTGGCCTACGGGCACTTCGGTGTGTTATGGACGTTTCTGATAAACTAATCTTAGGCATTAATCACACATCATTGAAATGCAACCAGTATTGGAGAGGTATGCTGAGAAGAAGCGGGAGCACTACGTTCTAACGGACAATATGTAATGACCTTCAATATCAGTCCAATACAACTAAGATTTGATTTGTAACTTAACTAGGTTCGTTCGAGAGGTACTCGCGTTATAGACCTTCGCAATAGCAAGACATGTCTATCTATTTACTGATGAACTCTGATAATTTTTTATGGATATACGGCTTCATTTGTTCTGTGAAAGGCGACGTAGATTCTTGACAACGACATTTTAATCTGTGTCACCATCCTTCATCACCTCATCTTCTACAGTAAAATTATTTACTTACGCTGTATTGCGCCATAAGGAAGTCGGCATTGGTAAAATCTGAAAAGATACCATTATACGTTTTATCCCAGTTATTCAGTTCAGTCATTTCTGAACAGAAATGTTATTGTGATGTGCATTCCACGATTGATAAATTACACTTAATCTGTAAATCAACCCCGATGAAAAAAACCACTAACACCTTCTTTAGAAAAGGAGGTTAACTGACTGTTAGGGTCAGATATCTCCCCTGCGTAGGAAAAGAGAGCCACTGACGGAAGGACACACAATTTGAAAGTTCCTCTTACTGAATGTAACGAAGTCGTCTGGAGTTGCACGGCCATCCTGGTTGACGTCAAAACTATTGTACATATATCTGCCGTACTCTTCGGAAAATCCATACCGACACGTCCACCTGTTCACGACCTCCCATTCATCCATGAGACAAAGGTCACCTGTAAGTTGAAAATGAAAAATACAATGTTTCTTGGTTCTTCAAGTTCTCCTACCACCATCTTTAACTCCACCGCTATCAACAATCCCACCAGTCTTCATATTCTCTGGATTATCAGATACATAATAAAGAAACGTTGTTTTAAATAGACATATAAAATCTTGATCTTACATCAGTCCTCAAGCTACCAACATGTGCTAAGAGGCAATCTTTTCAATGCAATATTTGTTTCAAAATGAAATGAAATGCAAAATCTAACTCTGCATATTCGTTTTTGGAAATAGATTCGCTAAACGTGGTTTATCAAATCGTTTCTTGTACATGGTCAGAAGTAAAACATAGTCTTGTCATACTCCTTTTCATGATGTTATTATGTTTTAAAGATGTTCATCTTAGCTGGTTAGAAGTTAAACTTTGATACATTCACAAGGTCTACACAGTGCAGACGATCTCTATACCAAAATCAAAATGTAGACAGTGCAGGAACACCAGGAATGGTAACTTGGGAAACTTACCAGTCCTTCCCAAAAGTTTCCAGACGAACTTTAATTTCACATTTCAGCTCAGTAATAATAAAAAGCTATTGTGCATATTTGTTTTCATATTTATTGAAATGTCCAACAAAAGAAACAATTTCATCACAGTGCTTTTGCTCCGCTTTCGTTGCTTCTTTGGTGCTACTAGAAGTAATATGATTGATAAAACATGCTATGAGACTGATTTTAGACGTTTCAAGGAAAATTCACCTGATTATTTAACATGAAGGGGTGTTTAGTTTTACTCCAGAAATGGAATTCATATTTTGTAATTATATGAGGAATCGATCCTAGGACTTCGGGATGGCAAGTGAACGCGTTTACCACTGGGCTGCCCCACCGCCCTTATTTAGCACGAGCTTCAATATAATAATATAGTTTATTGATCATGTCATAAATTACGTCATATCAGGTAACTTTTCACTTTCCGGAGGACGAAAGGTTACACTGACATAGTTATTTTAAGGAGTGTTTTAATTTAAATGAGTTCCCCTCCTCCTGTTGTATCCCTTTCGGTTTCGGTCGGTGGCTAAAGAGTGCTTACCGTCATAGTTGTATTTTAGGACATCTTTGCCGATGTCACTGCCGTCCACCCTGCCGTCACCGTTGACGTCGTTGTCTAGCACAGCAGCACAGAATTTCCCCACCAGCTCCTCGGGAGGGTCGCAGTCGTTTAACAGGTAAAACAGGAACCTTCAGTAAGAGACAGTGAATGGTGGAGTGAGCCAAAATAGGTTTCAACTTATGGGATGTTTAATATAAAATAAATTGTAACAATATGTTTTGATCGTTTGTTTGCTGTTGAAGGCTACACTTGGCAATATTGCAGCTCTGTGGTGGCGGCCTGTAAATAATCGAAATTGGACCTGCCAATCCAGTGATCAACAGCATGAACATCGATCAACGTAACTTGACTACACAAGGATCCTGACCGCCCCATTCCGTTAGCCGCCTTGAGGAACATACATGGGTGGCCCGGATCGTGTTTGGTGATGTGGTGATGTACCTGGAAAAACCACAGGTCCCACAGAAGAGGATGGCGAAAACTGCAAGTCGGAGGGCAAGCATTCTGCAAAGGAAAACCAGACTCACGTAGTTGTCATAAAAATTTCAAAATATCAAAAGTGTTATTGTGCATACGATAAACAAAAATCAGTGGTTGATGACACGACCACCAGTCATGTCAGTACACATTACACATCTGTCAGGAAGCATATTCACCTCGCACTAAGGGTGTCAATTTTTTATGCCCTAAGACTGAAAGGGAAAGGAATTAGTAATTAGTAATTAAGCAATGATAATTGATTGACTGATTGAATAATTGATTGTTGCTGATAGAGTAATTGATTGTTGTTTAACACAGCGCCCTGCAATATTCAAGACAATTCAGTGATCAACATCGTGAGCACCGATATATGGATATTTGGATACAATGACGTGTCAGTAAGCTTGACCCAATCCCGTTAGTCGCCTCTTACAACAACCATGGGCTCCTGGACGAACAATTCTACATCGAATCTTAAACGGGTTCAGCACTGATGAATAAAGATCAAATTGAATATTGTAATAACACTAGGAAGAATACAAACCTGTCTCAATGTACTGGATAACGACTTTGATGTGCTCAGGTGTGAGACGATATGTTTCCCACCGCTGAGTCTGTGTTATAGCTCCGCCCCAAGGGGAGGCTGACCCAAAGAGCTTTGGAAGGTGAGGGTGCCGACGAGGGGTAATCCAATTTTGTTAACTGAATTTTAAAATCGTCACCGTTTGTGGATATATTGCACGTGAGTAGTACAAGTAACAATATAATGAATCGGTATTTAGCCTAGATGCACAAGGTATTGCCTGACAACCACGGCCCTAAATATTGCAAATAGGTACCAGCGTACGTCCTGTCTAGAGCCCTACTTTGAGTGACAATTTGTTTGCTGACTCTGTGAGTAGTTGCAATACGGTATCAGGTATACGCTCCGAGAAACAAAGCCACCCGGCGAAGTTGTGTAGTTGAGCGGTATAAGAGAGGACAGTGAACTTCAAGGTAAGCTTTTGCCGATGGTCAGAAGGTAGGAGCGAAGCTCGAGTAAACGCCTTATTGAATGTTATCTAACATAAAATGCTATACATAATTTCTCATGTTTGGCTGTAGATGTTTGTTGACTTTTACTCTCACTTTGTAGAAAGTCCTGTTTATGAATGGTCTAAGATCCCATTCTGGGTTTATAAAATTATGTACAGATTTATTTAATTATCTATATCATCTACACCCTGACGTAAGTTTGTTCGTTGCACTAAGTATGCAATAAATGTTTATGTGGATATTCTTGTATTATTCTGTTGTGAATACTGTTTATATGTGTTTTTTGTTATTGTGCAGTTAAAGGAGCAATCATTTGGAGTGAATATCCAACATACTGTACACCTATCCACAGATGATGTACAGACCGTTGTTGTGTCTGGCCCTATTCGTGGCCTCTGCATCAGCCTTAGGAAAGAGGTTCAGCAGCAACAAGAATACAGAATGTGGTTCCTTTCAAATTCAACAGGCTGGCCGGTGAGAAATACAAAATAGTATTTCTGTCTTTCAGTCTCTGCCTCCGTTGACGTAGTCGTACACTCATAATTTAGTTTATAAGAACAACGATACCTTAATAATTTAAGTACAATTGCTTCAGCCTTTAATAATTGCAACTACGATAACCTGTAAGTAGAACACTACCATAATCAGTGCAACTACTGCTACGTGTAAGTCCAAAAATATCTCAATAATTAAAAGTAATACAACCTGCTAGTACAACAATAACTTAATAAGTACAACTACTCCAACTTTTAAGTACACCTTTAATAACTGCAACTATCACAACATGTAAGTAGAACACTACATTAATCAGTGCAACTACTGCAGACTGTAAGTCCAACAATATCTTAATAATTACAACTAATACAAAATGCATGTACAACAATGTCTTAATAAGTACATATACAGACACTTCAGCCTTGAAGTACAAACATACCGCGTCAACCTAATGGAAAAGGAACAAGGCACAAATATCAGGGCCCAGATTTTCGAAGCTCTCTTAGCGCTAAGATAGTCGTAAGTGCCATACATTAACATTAACTTACGACTATCTTAGCGCTAAGAGCGCTTCGAAAATCTGGGCCCTGATGCACATTTGGACGTAGTGGTCAACAGAGCGACTGAAACCCCGATCGTGCGTAGAAGTAGTCATGTATTTATATTTGGTGGTCGTGTATCGGTTCATTCAATAATATTCCAGCTATAAGTTATATAGGGATGGTCAGTAAATGATCAAGTAGCCAATCCGTTGATTGACATCATGTGCATCGAACTAAGAAACTGCGATACGGTAGCATCAACAACAAAACCAGCCAGCTTGACCACCCTTTCCCAAGAGTCGTCTCATACAACAGACATAGGTTGCTGAAGACCTATTCAAACCCGTGTCGAACACCGCTAATGGTGGCTTTACATCATTTTCAGACAGGCATACCTCCAACCCATAAATAAGATTTCAGGAGCAGTTTGAAGCAACAACATTCGGCATTAATTCGATATCTTATATTGTTCTATGTTTTGAGGAGACTGTTGTGCGTATTACATAGGCAATATTACACGTCACTTCTGAGCCTGTGACTCTGTATTCACTCAGACCCACCAACCAGTCCATGACTGATGTTGACACACGTCAAGTTCTGGATGACCTCAAAGCTCTGGACGCTGACAACGATGGCAGCCTGACTTCCGCCGAGATGAACGACCGTACATTTGCAGGCACATTCGACAGTTCCCTCACACGTAAATAATAGTTTTAGTATTGATACAAAAGTTATTCATAATCACCGTGTTGAAATTGTAGGACAGCTATGTTTGTGGTAAGTTCTTGTCCTTCTTAACTATCAGTTTGGTCGAGCGTTGCGTTTAACACTGGAGCGGATGGTTTCACCTACATAAAGGATGTTTTTATTGGGTATAGTTTTAGTACTGATACAGAAGTTATTCAGAATCACTGTGTTGAAATTGCTAGACAGCTGTGTTTGTGGAACGGTTTTGTCCATCACAGCTATGAGCCTGGTCGAGCGTTGCGTCTAACCCTGGAGTCGATGGTTTAACCCACATTTGGGATGTGTTTATTGGGTATTTCTTAACGTTGGAGTTGCACCTACATTTCTCATGTTCTTGTCCTGTGAGGTTAACGATGGAGTCGACGGCTGCTGTTACATTTGGCATGTTCCTGTTCTTGGCACTGAACGCCATAGTTTTTCTTGTCCTGTACCGTTAATGAGTGAGTGAGTGAGTTTAGTTTTACGCCGCCGCAAAATTCCATCTATATGGCGGCGGTCTGTAAATAATTGAGTCTGGACCAGACAATCCAGTGATCAACAACATGAGCATCGATCTGCACAATTGGGAACCGATGACATTTGTCAACCAAGTCAGCGAGCCTGACCACCCGATCCCGTTAGTCGCCTCTTACGCCAAGCATAGTCGCCCAGGCAAGCATGGGTTGCTGAAGGCCTATTCTACCCCGTGGCCTTCACGGGTTTGTACCGTTAATAGGTCCATAATTGCAAATACATTTACCATGTCCTTGTTTTGTGCAGAAAATGCCGGGGTCGACCGTTGCACCTACGCGATGCTGGAGAAGAAGCGGTATGACATCAGCAGGGGCGTAGCAGGCCGTGTCTTCGACGTTGTCGACGTCAACAACGATCTCAAACTCAGTGCAGCGGACAAGGACGATGCTGCATTCAAGTTGCTCGATAAGGATGGTGGGATATATGATGCTTTACACAGATTTTCCTGTACAAGATTACAAAACCCAAAAGCATTCAACTTCACCTGTTAGTATTATTTAACGTTATTGCGCGATCCACCAGACTGATGTGCATTAGTTCGTTGAAGAGACGATCTGTCTGTTAAAGGTACAAGAGATGCATGATCGAGGGCTCAAATTCCAGAGTCGTTATCATTTTTGGTTATCAGCACAACATCCGAACTCCTGGATTTCACAAAACAGCCTCAACCTGTATAATTCCTAAAAGTCAGTGATATGAAGCTTTCTTTCGGGTCATCATTTGTAATAACGATGTCACAACAGAATGAATGTTTCTATCTGTAGGTGATGGCAAAGTGTCTGTGTGTGAAGCCTTCCAGGAGTTCATGGCCGTGCTGCAAGATGCGGAAGAAAAGGCCTACATGCAAGAGGTATTTATGACGTTTCGACAATATCGAACACAATCGGGAAACTGTAGCTATGTACTTCTGTGCATTGGCTATTCTGTATCCACTGTAATAGATAGCAAGGATTTGTTCCACACACTGAATGGCAAAGTGTACTGAGAGGACACGGAAATCCCCAATATGGTCGTCGGTTTAAATTAGTTGACGAAAACTAAAACAGTGGATTTTGGTAGAACTGACCGGACTGACGTCAGTTTAACGTCCTTCCACATTCTGATGCTACATTTAGTGATGCTTGTTTCGACAGGTGTCGAATTTGCTTCCTCGGCAAAGAATCATAAAAGCAAACTCGACAAAAACGTACTTACAAAGTCACGTTCATTGGTCTTTTTGAATACCGGAAAAAGAATAGGGTTGACTTAATCAAAAGTACATTGTACGGTAACAGTGGGGTTTAAAATTTCACTTTCCATAAAGTTGTGTGGTTTGCTTTCTGAACTAGCTCGGACAGGAGAGTGCAATGAGTACCGAACGTGGAGCAATATTGGCCCCCGATTCCCCATGTAATTTTAGCTCTGGACCTTCTACACACTCACATCAGAATCCTTGCATCTGCAATAATCAGTGATGGTAATAATGCGGGCTGTGGTTCGGGGATGTTGGGTGTAGAATGTATGGCGTTGGGTGTTGGGTGTTGGGTGTTGGGTGTTGAGGTTTAGGATGTTGGTTACAGTGTTTACAGTATTCTGTCAGAATTTTGAAAAGCACGTGCATTTCACGATTTATTATAATATAGAGTCGCAGATGTCCCAACCATAATGGGTTTTATATAATGAGATCCCTATCACAATGGATCACTCATTCATTCAAAGCTATGTTTTCACATTTTTCGTGTGGTTTTAGTGGGGCACGTTTCTAGTGTTGTTCAGTATATATCTTTTGCATATCATTCGCATGGTAGGTAAGTAAGTATAAATTCTGTACACTAGGAGATCATCTGTATCAGTCAGTTAACGAAAAACAGAGCCAGAATTACTGGATTTCGTAGAACTGAAAACCCAACCTTTGCCTCTTTTCTCAGGTGAAGTACACGGACATCGTCTACAAGTACAGGAAACGGTCCCCCATATATTTCCCAGGGTCCGATTAAACCAACATGTTTGTCCTGGCAGGGCAAGGGGCAACGATGACCTGACTGCAGGGACGTTAACCGTAATGTTTTGTCAATAAAACAAGTGGAAAATACTGATCTTGTCTCTTTCATTGTTATTGGCTGAGCACATTGTCTAGGGTGAATTGCACAGACACGACTAGCGTTGCATTATATACTCTTCAAAAAAAGTAGGGGATCTTCATTTTTTTTATTTACGATTAACATATTTAGGAGATTTATCGGAGTCAATCAATGTTGATATGATATTATTGAATGTTTTGAGAGTACATCGCCATTTGCATATCTTTACAACCATTGTTATTTGGAATGTAGTCGCTTTTGAAAGATGATTGGTGTATGACATGTAATTTGCATGTATAGGAAACAAACACTAACAAATGTGTGATGCAAGATGGGTGTCAAAATTAAAGTTCTAAGTGATTTCTCGACCTTCTTGAAAAATGTCAAAATCAAGAATGGGACCCTATACACGTGTATAGGGCTACTGCGTTGTGTACGTGCATATAACGCGTTGTGTTTAGGGGTGGTAATAGAGGGAAATGTTGGTGCGTTCATTAGATGTTTGTCCTTGAAACGTTTGTTGACGTTTACACTTCCTATCCAAATTGAAAGTTCATTATCCCCTACATTTTTATGAGTATATATTCGTAATAAGGCCCTGTGATGGTAGGTTCGAATGCTAGTTGGTTGGTTTGTTGTTTAACGGCCCACTCGACTATATCCGTAGGCCTCCTTTCACAAAGCACCAAGGTGATAGTAGATAACCAAGGTAACCCTCGTCCAATGTTCAGAAATGGGAGTTAATCTTAGTAAAGGTTTGCGTCTTGAAACAGCGCCGGACTGCAAGGACAATAATGCTTTGTTAATCAAGTGCTACATACTGTTTGGAAGAGTCAAATATCACCTCACAAGGGTGGTCTCATATATTGTTGGATTAATTGAAAAACACACACTCAACAATTACCTCCATTCTTCAGCTTCAAATGTCAAACTACAAAATAGTTGTCTCTTTCTGTTCTGTTAGAACGAGTTTGTAGGTCATGACGTTATCAATACAGATCTCTCCTCTTTTTCCTTCTTTTTTCTTTTATCTTCTTTCCTCTTCTTCTCTTATCCTAATTCATCTCCTCCTTCTAAGGAGCAGCTAACCTCTGTTGTTGTAAGAAGGAAGAGAATTTGACTCCTGGACAACTGCATACTTCTTTGTAACATACCAGAACGTGTTTGTAGTTCATGATGTTATCAGTACAGAATTCTACTCCTCCTTGATCCTTGACTCTCAACAATGAAAAGGGAACTGTTTGTTAACACACAGCTCAAAAATAGGGTATGGGGTACTGGTGACCTACTCTTCGCAGGGATTCCTGTCAACGGTTTTCACGTGATGTAATAAATGCGCGCCATTTGCTGAGTGCACATTTGTAAGGTGATGACAAGACAGTTGCAGTCCTTTGGTATTCTAAATGACTTGCAATCTCAAGAAGGTACAAGGACAAGCTTTACTGTCATTGACAACAAGGAAATTTCAGGTCGAAAACTGTGCACACTCCAGTCTTGTGATGACAGGGCAATGTTTTGAAAAGTTTCCTTGCATCTCGTTTCTAAGAATAGTATTTAATTTTACTAAGCGCTTGACATTGATGGGACCATTCAGATCAATATCATAACGACAAAAAGAATGAGTGAGTTTAGCATTAAGCCGCGTCTTAGCAACATTCCAGCAGTATCGTGGCGGGGTACACCAGGGGTACATGCTGGGAAGAAACGAATCCGACAACAAATTCGCTTCAAAACGATGTTAAATTTACATACTATTAGCATTTATCAATATTTAATTGTATTACAAACCTCGTTGTGTCGAACTTTCAGGTGTCGAAGTTGTGCGGACGAAAAATGTGCCGTATTCTTTCGTTGTTCTTTATATTTTGTTTTCTCCAACTGTTTTCTTGAAGTTTGGATAACACGAAGTATGTACACAGTTCTCTTCAACTTCGCCACAAAGGCATGTGATTGAATTTTCGGACGTTAGAGTGTAAAGAAAAGCTTATAAAATATATCTCATTAAATACATATTGTACAAGGAGTTGTCTCGAAGCACCAGTTTACTCTCAACTCGGGTCATTTTCATCAGGACCTTTTTGAAACTTGCAAGAGCGACATAAGTAAATCATTGAGTTCAAAGTTAACTTAGAATCGACATTATGCCAACTATACAGGCACGTGACCAAATGTAAGTATGTTTGATTATATGTGCGCGCGCGCGCGCGTGTGTGTGTGTTTGTTTGTTTTTGGTTTATTTTTTTTGTTAATGTTTAGACTTAAAACAAGTTTCCTAAGTTTAAATTGCGAGTAACATAAATAAACTGATGGAAGATTTGTTGCCAGAAGTCAGAGAAAACTAATTGCACACCATAATTGTTCTTTGAGATATTCATAATGTCAAGACTTAACAAGGTAAGCAGTGTTATTTTTCTAGAAAGGGCAGTTCCTGATATGTCTTTGCAGCTACTTGGTATCACAAAGTTGTCAACTATACCCACAAGAAGCTTAAAGTTTGGAGGTCGTTCCTGGAGCTTGTGATTTCATCACGTTGACATTTAGAAACTTTATGGTTTAAATATCTTTCTACGCATTACGCAGCTATTGCTCTCCAGTACTGACATGACATAAACTGTCTTTGAAAAATTAGTTTTGCAACCAAATAAGAATAATGTTTTCTTTCACTTTTACTATGCTTGAATATGAACATCGTAGATCTCTGTGAATCTTCTGGTAATGGGTTTCTAGATTTACTCTTCTTTAAGGATAAGTGATCTACTGTTACCCCTGGGTGATTGAAAAACTATGTTTTTTTAATCTCTGTTGGGTTTTTCCCAGACAGGCCATTCTGTTTATTACGCCATGACCAAATTCAGGGTCCACTCCGGGACTGTTAATGGAAGTTTCTGTAAATATGTACCTTTAATTTTCTTGTTTTCCGAAGCTGTTAGCTGATTCCTGTGTAAGCTGAGGAGGAAGTGGTTGTAATAATTCATCTATATTTTTTGTGTTTATTCTCTATTGTATTTTTGCTATAAGTAGACATCTGGGTTAATGCTGGTCATATCAACCACGGCTCAAAAGGGAAAGATTGTACGTGGTCGAAAGAATGTATTTGATGTTTTGATGAAGGGATGCAGGTGTAACAAGAAGCAAAGCAGAAATGGCACATTGGCTGTGACAGGTTGCCAGACAACTATGACTAATGGTTCTCTTCACATAAGTGAGTGAATATGGTTTTACGCCATTTTAGCAGTATTCTAGCTATACAACGGCGGGGGACACCAGAAATGGGCTTCACACTTTTTAACAATTCAAACCCGGTTCTTGGCGCGACGAGCGAACGCATTATCCATTAGGCTACACACCACCTCCTCTTCATTTCAGAGGGAAGGGCCACACCCATTAGTCTGATTATTGAAATGACTGCTGCCCACGTGATCACAGCTCCTATGATGAGGATCTCATCAGCGTCCTTTAGATATATGAACACGAGGGAGAGAAACTATTTGCAGATTCAGCCGACTCAACACTACTATAGCATGTTTGCAGTGGAAACGTATCGATGAATTACGCTTTAGACAAATAAATAAATCAATTAAAGTGAAATTAAGATTATTTGTAATACAAAGTAGTAACAGCTCTTTGAAACGATGATTCTTCCTTAAACAACTGTTCTCCTAAGTTGAATTAAAATCTGAGATTTACATGTTCAGTTAGCAAGGTAAAATTATGAGAATTCGCAATTCTAATTTCACTTTATTTGATTTACATGTGCATTTAAATTGAAATTCATCGGTATGTGAAGTCTTGGACTTGAATTTGTGATGTGTGGGAAGAAACATATATTGATATTTCTATTTCCACGTGAAATTTAAGGCTCATTTAATGAGCAAGTGTTCATTTTTAATATCATGGACATAAATAATGTAAATATATATATCGTAAAACAGTCTTTTTTGTTCTGCTTCTTTTTCATCATGGTATTCAGAGCTGTTCCAAACTACTATGCTTTCGTAATTAGTCCAGCTGCTGGTAATTCAGCCGATTGGAGAGAGAGTAGCCAGTGCGCGAACACTTAAGTGTCCATGGCGTGAAAACTCTTTGACCACAGTGGGAAAGGTAACTCTGGGCATATATCTGAGGAGGTGTATGACCCAAAACTCCAGGGTGCCTTACCATACGTTAGTCATCTTCATAAAGCGACAACACAAACAAGAAGATTTAGAGTAGGAAGAAGAAGAAGGAGGAGGAGGAGATGAAGGGGGAGGAAGAGAAGATGAAGGGGGGAAGCAGAAGGGGAGAAGAAGAAGAAAATAGCAAAATCACTGCTAAGAAACTGAGCCACGATGGTAACCAGCTTCTCCAATGAGAACAACATTATTGATATTACCAACAGGTTTATTGGCGTTTCTACATCACAGATGAATGTAGATTCTGCTTATGCACACTTGATGTCCTCTGGCTTCATTTTGTCCACCTCGTCACACTGGCGTTTGTCCACAGGATTCACCCTGTTTTTAGGGTCACCGCAGTAGGCGTTCTTGAACCGCTGTGGACAAGAGATTGTGGGAGTCAAATGGATATCCTGAGTCATTAAGGTAGTAATCAAAATATATAATACTCACAGATTGTGATGTAATAATATGTTAAAGTCACGCCGATTATCAGCGTGATTATCGGCTAAAGGGATAGAGCACAGTGAGTGAATGTTGTTTTACGCAGCTTTAAGAAAGGTCACGTTCACCCGGACGAAAACTGCCTTTTTTACAAATGAAATGGACCGATGTTATGAATGAGCACTTTAACTTTTGGCCTGTAAGAAGGTTTTTGATATGGACGTTTGTGACAGTATCACGCATCATGAAATGCAACTCTAGTACTGGAGTTGTTGGCAAGAAGCGTGAGAATAACACTGCTTTTAATATTCTACATGTAATGACTTCCGGTATCAGTTCCTAATAACTGTCACTAGATTTGTAAATTAACTCAAATTTGTTACACGTATTCGCGATATCGAATGGCAACAGTTGTCTGTCCATTTACTTACAGTGTACTGCATCATTAGGAAGTCGGCATTGCTCATATCTGAAAGAGATACAAATATATGAGAAGGCTGTTGTAAGTTTTAATCCTAGTTTACATTCCATTCTGCCTTTTCTCTATTGGAAGTTATTGTTATTGTGATAAGCATCCTATACACTGTAACTGATTCATTGATTCAAATGTCAAATGTCCCCTGCTGGATGCATCAACATTTTCTTGGGGCAAAGAGACTGATGACTGTTAAAGTGGAAACTGGGAATTTATAGTCAGTCATCATCTTGTCTCACGTACATCAAACCACCAACACCTTCCTGGGGCAAGATGGTTGACAGACTTTAAAGTGGAAACTGGGCATTTAGTCAGTCATCATCTGATCCCGGATACAACAATCTGACAACATGTTCCTGGGGCAAGAAGGTTGACTGACTTTAAAGTGGAAACAAGACAGTTATTGTTAACTCAGAAATTGAGCCACAAACAGAAGGACACCCATTTTGAAAATCTATCTTACTGAATGAAGCAAATCCGCCTTGGCTGCCAGAAAACGATGTGGCCATGTATATACCGTACTCTTCGGAGTAGCCGTACCGACACGAGAACCTGGTCACGAACTCCCACTGTTTACCGACACAAAGGTCACCTGTATATATAACATGAAAAATATATGTTTTTTTTTTTAAAAATAAACAAACAAATAAAAAACACAACAAACCGTATGCCACAGTTGTTCTCCGGGTTCACTTAACATCATCCCCATTACTATCATCATTAGTATCAACTTCACGTTTTTAACATTATCAAATATAAAATAAAGAAATGTTATAATAGATACATGATATATTCAAATTACATCTGTTCTTTAGCTATCAAGATGCGCTGTGAGTCAAGCTGTTTTCAAAATGAACTTGAACTTGATATTTATGATGTTACAATTTTTTTAGCCAAACTATGTAATGAAGTACTATGAAAATACACGTTCCCCTATAAGCGGGATACATTCACAAGGTCTGTACAATTTGAGAAAGTATAGCTATATCTTTACCAAACACAAAATGTAGTAGTAACGGTTTTCATATTTATTTCAAGGTATGTTTTCCTCATTATTTAACATGTGTGAGGAAGTGAGTGAGTGAGTTTAGTTTTACTCCAGAAATCAACTTCATACATTGTGAGGAATCAAACTGGGGTCTTCGGCATGACTTTGCCACCTTATTTAATATAATAAATAATAATAAATTGATAAGTAAAGACGGTACAAAGTAAAGGCGCATCATTAACATCGTTAGATCTCAGCTTTAACTGAATTCACCATTGTTTGAAATTCACATTTTTGGTACTTGATCACGTCATAAGTCACGTCATATCCGGCAGCTTCCTCACTTTCCGAAGGGGTAAAAGGTATAATACTGATATATAGTTATTTTATGGAATGATTTTATTGAAATGGGTCCACCTGCCCCCATAGGTTTTCCTTTCGGTTTTGGCTAAAAGGCACCTACCGTCGTAGTTGTAATTCAGAAGATCTTTGCCGATGTCACTGCCGTCCACCCTGCCGTCACCGTTGACGTCGTTGTCCATGGTCGCAGCACAGAATTTTCCCAACAGCTCCTCGGGAGGGTTGCAGCGGACAAGCAAAGGATTGAAAAAGAACCTTCAAGAAGAGACAGGCAGTGGATGAGTAAAAGTCAAAAAAGGTTTCTGAGGTTCTAACTTGAAACGTTAACACTTTGTTTTGGTTTACCTGGAGAAACCACAGGTCCCATAGACGAAGATGGCGAACACGGCAAGTCGGAGGGCAAGCATTCTGCAAAACAAAACCAGACTAATGTGATGGGGGGTTGAATGTGCCACTACAATTTCAAAATATCAAAAGTGCCATTACGCATGCGCTAAACGCCAAAGTAGCGGTTGATGTCTTACCAATGAAAACGAAAAGCGCCATTAATCAGTACTGATGAAAAAAGACCAAGTTAAATATTGAAAATATATAAAATATGGAAAATATAAATATGGAAAATTCGGAAAAGTACGCACCTGTCTGAATGTGCTGGATAACGACTCGAGCTATGACCAGATCTGTCTCCGACTATTTAGTCTGTGTTACAGCTCCGCCTCGTGTAGGTGGACGCAAGGAGCTTTGGTAGTGAGGGTGCCGACGAGGGGTAACCATATTTTGTAAACTGAATTTTAGAATCGACCACGTTTGTGGATACGGTAGTGAATGGTACAGGTATCACTATTGTCATTTCTTTGTAATATTTTTTTTGTGATTTTAAATGGCACATTCAAGATCCTATAAGTACCTGATTACATAAGGTGCGTGAGCATGTACGGGTGAGTGGGTGGGTGTTCGGACCCTGAAGTCTCCAGTCGTTGTTCATACTATCAATCAGTGGATGATTTGACCAAGACCAATCATAGGAACCGAGATTACCTCTCGTTGCCCTGATATAATCTGTTTCTAGACTGGTTCTGAATCAGATGACATCGTCCTCGTTGAGCAGTAAACACAACCACCCGCCTGTTCAGAATGATATAAATATAGTGTCCATGAAAATGGAATAAAATAAAATTCACTCTCTACCAACGTGGGATTTCGAATTTGGGTCTTGGTATGACGAACGAACGCTTCTACCCCAGCTTCCCATAAAACACACTGATAAATCACACTAACACCATAAATATATATATATATATATAGATATGTTAATTGTTGCAGATGTTTATATACTGTGAATGGCATGCAACCCAAGATTCGGTAATGCACGATGATAATAATTCGGTGTGATTAGGTAATTATTTCAAATACTATTGTAATCGTAATTTATTAATTGACGATTAAGTAGACTGTGCTGGACATCAAAATCAATAGCACCAAGTGTTCTCAGAGTGCAATATATGAAAGGCACCGAATCATAATTTTGACTTTGTCGCGTCTCGATCATCCATTTGTCCGCTATAAGAATGACTGTCTGTAAGAAGAGTGTGAGTGAATCTACACCTCATTAACACGTGCTAAACTTTCCAAGCTGTATTTCTGAGAGAAAAAAGACAGAAAAAAATGTGCCCGAGAAACATTGACTTGTTTTTATTCAGCCTTACATGCAGTGGTACCGACGGGGGATTCTTGTACAATTTGTCGTAGTTTTCACACATGATACACATGTGGCATCACGACATTTATGTATGCCACTAAACATGTTTACTCACAGTAAGCACATACATATTAACAGTGATAAGGAGGCGGACCCACTGTTCACGTGCCCTGAATGACTTGCAGTTTAAATTAATTAGGGCACTCGAACAGAATATACAGGTTAAAATGTGGTGACAAAACTTTTTTTCTTATTATTTTCACTTCGTTTCTAAGAATAAGATATGTTTTCACGAAGAGTGCAGCTGACCTTGCTAAGCATGACAGTTGTCTCATTAAATGTTCCTTCAGATAAGCACTGGTACAAGTCTTATGACAAGTTGAAATGTGGAATGGTAATACATGTAACCCAGAAATATATCTGCAGAAACCAAAAGCAAAAAATGTATTTTCCTTACTGTTTGAATAACTGTATTAATGGTTCAATGATGTAACAACCCTTGAATACCTACAAACTGTTACAGAAGGGTTCAAATCCGAGGACTGCATCGATTACGATCATTGATGTTTCAGCGCCTCACATGTGCAACTGGCGGGAAGGACCTGATCTAACTCTTCAGATTCAAAGCAGTTGAACCAACTTAACTCACTATGAACAAAACAATATTAATTTTCAAGCTGAATTTATTGATGATATGCATATCTTCATTTAAGCCCATAATCGTCGCCATGCTAATTTATTTTCAGCTTGACATGTGCATGTGTAGAACGTGGCATAAGTAATTGGAAGTAATTGTCAATTCATGAAGTTTGGTTCATGTGTATCCTGCGTTCATAAAGTGTGTTTTCACACAGTTTGGTTAGTGTTAGTGTTCAGTATATTTTATCCTGCACGGGCCTTGCTGGGAGTTAGTCAGTCTACCTAGCAAGAACACAGTTACAATGTTAAGGAAACATGTAAATCCCAGGCTTGATAAGAAGATGCCATGACTGCCTTCTAGACGTGTGTTTTAATCGGATTAGGTGATTATCCCTTGTTATAAGGATCATTTCAGTGTTAGGATTCTAACAGTGTTCTAAGAGTGTTCTTATCCTGTTAGCTTGTTATATTTTCACACGTTTTCAATTATTGTTGTGTTCCTGTTGGTATTAAACAGCCTAATATGTAACCTTGGCAAAATAAATGATTTTACGCAACTACACGAGAGCGTAAATAGGACACATGAACCACTAAAGATCATCACTTCAGTCGGTACACTTAACCAATGTATGTAGTTGGCTTTGTTGAGGACACATAAACCACTAAAGATCATCACTTCAGACGGTACACTTAACCAATGTATGTAGTTGGCTTAGTTGAGGACACTGGAACCACTAAAGATCATCACTTCAGTCGGTACACTTAACCAATGTATGTAGTTGGCTTAGTTGAGGACACTGGAACCACTAAAGATCATCACTTCAGTCGGTACACTTAACCAATGTATGTAGTTGGCTTAGTTGAGGACACTGGAACCACTAAAGATCATCACTTCAGTCGGTACACTTAACCAATGTATGTAGTTGGTTTGTTGAGGACGCAGAAGCCACTAAAGATCATCACTTCAGTCGGTACACTTAACCAATGTATGTAGTTGGCTTAGTTGAGGATACATGAACCACTAAAGATCATCACTTCAGTCGGTTCACTTAACCAATGTATGTAGTTGGTTTGTTGAGGACGCAGGAACCACTAAAGATCATCACTTCAGTCGGTACACTTAACCAATGTATGTAGTTGGTTTGTTGAGGACGCAGGAACCACTAAAGATCATCACTTCAGTCGGTTCACTTAACCAATGTATGTAGTTGGTTTGTTGAGGACGCAGGAACCACTAAAGATCATCTCTTCAGTCGGTACACTTAACCAATGTATGTAGTTGGTTTGTTGAGGACGCAGGAACCACTAAAGATCATCACTTCAGTCGGTTCACTTAACCAATGTATGTAGTTGGTTTGTTGAGGACGCAGGAACCACTAAAGATCATCACTTCAGTCGGTACACTTAACCAATGTATGTAGTTGGCGTAGTTGTACAAGACATCGCCTGACAACCACGACACTGAATATTGCAAATACGATGAGATGGGCGTCCTGTCTAGAGCCCCGATTTGAGTGACAGGCGGAGTTTGCTGACTCGGGAAGCAGTTGCAAGTAGCTTCATGTTCCGAGCAACGAAACCACCCGGAGAAGTTGTGCATTTGAGGAGTAGACGAGTCGAGAGTGAACTTCAAGGTAAGCTGTTCGCGATAATCCAAATGAATTGAAAAGTTATTCAGCGTAAAACAGTCATTGAGTTATACAAAATTTCCTATGTTTTACTGTTGATGTTTGTTGGTCGGCATTTACTTTTTTTCTCGTGGATAGTCCTCTTTGCAAACGGTATATAAACTCATTCTCATTATGTACTGTCAGAATGTATATTAGTAATTTTAAATCATCCATATCATCACCGTTTAAATGTTAAGAATTTGCTTTTTGACGAAAATAATGTGTCCTATAATAGCGTGATTACTATTTTCGCGATAGAGTTATTGTTCATATCATAGTTTGTTATTGTGCAGTAAGATATATACTAGCTATGTGGAGTAAATACGTAACTCGTGTATATCTATTCACGCCTATCTACCCGCAGATGATGTACAGAGCGTTGTTGTGTCTGGTCCTATTCGTGGCCTCTGCATCAGCCTTAGGAAAGAGATTCAGCAGCAACAAGAATACAGAATGCGGTTCCTTTCAAATTCAACAGGCTGGCCGGTGAGAACTACGAAATAGTATTTCTGTCTTTATGTCTCGACTTGCCTTGACGTGGTCGCACATGCATAATTACTTCATCTTATAAGTGCAACTATGCCTTACTAGCTATAACTACTACAACCTTTTAATGTCACACATTGTCGACAATATTATATCTATTTTCGGGCATATGCGCTTACTTTAAGTTCATGTTGATGCTATACAAGATTTACTATCTTGTCTGAGACCGATTACTGAAACGAATAGCTTCCAAACACTTGACATATATGGAACTGCTTTGTACATCAAAAGCTGTCATTTACCGAGCTGGTTTTAAATCATAGACTGGGCGTTGGACATTTGTAAAGAGCGCTCCATGGTAGCGCAACTCTATGTGATTATGGAAATCTGAACTTAGTAATGTTTAGGCCTCAGGTTGATTAAGAACAAAGTGACGTATTACATGTTTCACTCTGGAATTACACTGGAATATTCTTATTGTGCTGAGTCACCAAAGGTGATGACTGAGGGTAAGCTAGGATTCGCACCCATGATAACGAGGTCCCGACACAAACATCAGAGTGTGGGAGACATCCACTGGAAAACCACTCGAGTTCTGATTCCGCGTAGAAGTAACGGTGTATTTAGGTTTGTTGTATTTGCTCCAGTCAGCAGTACTCCAGCTATATGGCGGCCTCTGTAGATAATCGAGTTACAAATCCAGTGGTTGACATCATGAGCATCGAACTACAAAACTGGGATGCAGTGACATGTGGCCACAACCAAGTCTGACCCCCTAGTCTCGTAGTCTCTTACGACAAGCATGGGTTGCTGCAAGTAAAGTTTAACCCGTATCTCCACGTGTCCTGTCATTAATAACGATTTGTCCGTACTTTTTACTTAGGTATGGCCTAAGGGATATACCCGAAGAAAGAGAAGCATATGTTCTGGATGCTTAGCCGAATTAGAAATTATGATCTTTGGGGCGCGACCACCATGTGCGTGCTTATGGAATTCAGTAAAATTCGGCATTTATTTGATTTTGTGTTTATGTTGTACTATTATATTTATGACTGTTCTGTTCTGTCATTAGACGTGACCTCTACCTGTATGACTCTGTATTCACTCAGACCCACCAACCAGTCCATGACTGATGTTGACACACGTCAAGTTCTGGATGACCTCAAAGCTCTCGACGCTGACAAGGATGGCAGCCTGACTTCCGCCGAGATGAACGACCGTACATTTGCAGGCACATTCGATAGTTCACTCACACGTAAATGATAGTTTAAGTATTTAGTTATTCAAAATCACATTGTTGAAATTGTAGGACAGCTATGTTTTTGGTAAATTCTTGTCCTTCTTAACTATGAGTTTGGTCGAGCGGTGCGTCTAACCCTGGAGGGGATAGTTTCACCTACATAAATGATGTTTTTATTGGGTTCTTTTAACGCTGGAGTTCATTTCTCATGTCCTTGTCCTGTAACGTGTACATGGCTGCAGTTTCATTTTGGTTGTTCTTGTTCTTGGGACTAAATGTCATACTCATTTCACATGTTCTTATCCTGCACAGGTAACCTTGAAGTCGATGTTTGCACTTAATTTGGGATTTCCTTGTATTGAACAGTTTCTATGTCCTCGGTTGCAAATACATTTACAATGCCCTTCTTTTGAGCAGAAAATGCCGGGGTCGACCGTTGCACCTACGCGATGTTGGAGAAGAAGCGGTATGACATCAGCAGGGGCGTAGCAGGCCGTGTCTTCGACGTTGTCGACGTCAACAACGACCTCAAACTCAGTGCTGCGGACAAGGACGATGCTGCATTCAAGTTGCTCGATAAGGATGGTAGGATATACCTTGCATAGATATTTTTGCACAAGATCACCCAACCCGAAAAGCATTCACCTTCTGTTGCTGGTAATCATATAGTTTAGACATTATTGCACGATCCACTAGTCTGATAAGCATTAGTTCGTTGAAGAGACCATCTATCTCTTAGGGGAACTAGGGGAACGAGTTACATGAGCACGGGTATAAATCATAAAGTCGTTATTCAAACTCCTGGATTTCACAAACAGCCTCTACAGTTTCTTTCAATGAGTTTCACCAAAGATTTGAATGGAGAAAATGCATAATTCATATATATAAGTCAGTTACATTTTCTTTGTGGTCATTAATTATAATAGTTTGGAGAGTGGCGTTAAAAGCAAATCAACAAATCCAAAGATGAGAAGTCACAATATAAGGAATGATTTTTATCTGCAGGTGATGGCAAAGTGTCTGTGTGTGAAGCTTTCCAGGAGTTCATGGCCGTGCTGCAAGATGCGGAAGAAAAGGCCTACATGCAAGAGGTATTTGTGACGTTTCGCCAGTATCGAACCCTATCGGGAAACTGTAGCTATGTACTTCTATGCATTGGCTATTCTACATCCATTGATGTCTAATAGATAGCAAGGATTTATTCCACACAAGTTTATTGGTCCCATAGAATGCTAGGAAAAAGAATAAGCTTGGCTTATACAAAGTACATATTAACTGTACAAAGTAGAATAAGATTTCAACTTCCACAAAGTCTCTGTGTGGTTTGCTTTCTGACAGAGCTCTTACAGGTCGATGCAAAACTCAGTAACGGACGTACGTTGAACGATATAAGGGAATGTATCGCAGGTAAGGGCTTGGGTACTGGATGTTAGAGTGTAAAAGTGGAGCAATACTGACAGACAAGTTCCCATTTTAGCTCTAGTCCTTCAGCACACTCACAACAGAACCTCTGCATCTGCTATAATCAGTGATGGGGATGACACCAGCGGGATGAGGTGTGGGGTGTAGGGTGTAGAGTGTTGAATGTTGGGGTTGAAGATGTGGGTTACAGTGCAATAATCAGTGATGGCAATGACACCAGTGAGATGGAGTTTCGGATGTAGGATGAAGGATGCAGAGTGTTGGGTGTTGGGTGGTAGGGTTGAAGATGTGGGTTATAGTGCAATCTTCAGTGGTGGCAATGACACCAGTTGGATGAGGTTTGGAGTGTAGGTTTTTAAGGGAGGGTGCTGGTTTTGGGTGTTGGGTGTAACAGGATGTGGGTCACAGTGCGTCGACGTCGAAAAAGAAGGGTTGCTAAAGTCATCTGACAAACTGTTCAAGCACACTGCTATCTCGTGCTTTGAAGGTTTGCCTCAGGACATGGCAGTTGTTACCCTAGACTTTGTGACAAAACGTTTGGAGCTCCTTATAAAATGTTCGGGCAATGTGTATTGAAAGACTTTCTCCGAGAGGTAGTTTAAGCGCACAGACCCTTTGGCCTTGGAATATGTTTGGTATTAAACATCTTATTATTTTGCACATCATTTGCATGTAAGATATGTCGTTATGAATTCCGTGTGCAGATTGTATCACACTCGAAGATCCTCTCGAAGATCAGTCAGTCAACCAAAACCAGAATTACTGGATTTTGTAGAACTAAAACCCCAACCTTTGACTCTTTTCTCAGGTGAAGTACACGGACATCGTCTACAAGTACAGGAAACGCTCACCCATATATTTCCCTGGGTCCGACTAAACCAACATGTTTGTCCTGGAAAGGCAAGGGACAAAAGTCACTTGACCGCAAGGATGATAACTCTAATACGTTGTCAATAAAAATGTGGAAACCACTGATCTTGCCTCTTTCATAGTTAATAGTTAAGTACATTCTCTAGGGTGGATTGCACGGATACGGGTGATTTAGTCGATTAAAGTTGCGTTACACATTTGTACTAGCATCCTGCAACGGTGAGTTCGAATCCTAGCTGGTTGGTTGGTTGGTTGGTTGGTTGGTTTGGTGTTTAACGCGGCACTTGCCTATATACCCGACTTCAAGAACGATACTGATTATTTAACAAAGAGGTATGTACTGTTTGGAAGAGTCAAATATTATGTTGATGAATCGAATATTTCATCGGGTGAAACGATCACAAGGATTTTCTTATATAATGTTGGATTAACTGAAAAACATATCCCCACTCAACAATAAACTTCAGTCATGATTTTTGAAAAATTTGAAATTTGAAATTTGAAATTTACAAGACAGTTGCCTCGATCTGTTCTCTTAGAACGAGTTTGTAGTTCTCCAAGCCCCCTTCCTCCTTCAATAGAACAACTAACGTCTGCTATTGTAACGAGGAAGGAAGGAGCACCCGTAAAATATGTCTTATGGACAACTGCTTCTTTCTATTTTCCCAGAACGTGTTTGTAGTTGATGACGTTATCAGTACAAAATTCCACTCCTATTCCTACTCCCCCTTCCACCTCCCCACCCCCACCCTTGTTTTCTTCTCCGACCTTCTTCACCTTATTCTGTGGAGTTGAAGAAGTGAGCCCAAATTAGGTCTCCCGGACAATTGAGATGAGATCAAGTGAACTCGTCTAAGTAAAATCTTTGTCTGACTGACTAGAAAAAGCTTGAGCTAAACGAAGACTTTCTAGCAAAAAATACAGTTGACTCGCAACAATAAAACTGTTTGTTAACAGGTCATACATGGGGTATTGCTGACCTACTCTTCGCAGGAATACCTATCAACATTTTTGCACGTGCTATAATAAATAAATAAATAATGCACCCCATCTGCGTGAGGTGATGATAAAACAGTTGCAATCCCTTTGTGTCCTCGGTGACTTGCAGTTTCAAGATGGCACAAGGACATACTCATGTACAGGCAGCAAGGAAAGCTCAGGTTGAAAACTGTGCACAATCCAGGTTGAGATGACAGGGCAATACTTTGAAAGGTTTCGTTGCAGAGAATAGCCTGTACTTTTATCTATCGCTTGACACTGCTTGAACCTATGGTGTGATGAAGGGTTTAGTTATAGTTTTTCAGATCAATGTCATCACACCAAAGTGAGTGAGTGAGTGAAGGATTATGCCGCTCTTAGCAATATTTCAGGAATATTATGGGTGCGGAACACAAGAAATGAACTTTGCTCATTGTACCTATTATGAGAATCGAATTAAAGAAGTTAAATTTGTACGTATTTGATTGCTGACATTACATTTTCTACCTAATCTGAGAAGTGTTTTCTCTGAACTGCACGCCGTCGATAAGTATAAATATTTAATTCTAGTACAGTCTAAAACCCCTGTGTCGAACTTTGATAAGGGTTCTCAGGGCGAAAATGAGTTGTATTCTTATTTATTTAATTCATGTTTTCTCGAATTTTGGATGGCTCGAAGTATTATTTAAGTGGGTTACGAGAGGCTAAAGAAATACTTCTAAAATATATCTCATCAGAAAATACAAGCATAACAAATTGTCGTGAAGCACCAATTATCACTCCGTTCTGGTCATACTCATCGCGTGTTTATGCATAAAACCCATAGTCATCCACCACGTGTATGGTGTATTGTATAACCGAAAACTACCTGGCTGATTTCTTACGTCAGCATAAGTCCAAATCTGAAACACCTTGAGCGTGTAATTTTTATGTATGTGCTTGCGTGTTTTGTTTTTGGGGTTTTTTGGTTCATGTAAGACTAAGGTTTGATACTGAGTAACATTAAATACTGATTGCAAATTTGTTGCCAATAGTCAGTGGAGGCTAACTGAACACAATAATTGTTCTTTGGGTTATTCATAACGTCAAGACGAAAAGGTCGTTCACACACTTAACAAAGTAAGTGTTATTATTTTAGATCGACAGTTCCTGATCTGCCTGTGGTTTTGCTGCTTGGCATAACACCTTATTGCAGAACATACCGAAAAATACTTTTGTTATGGAAGTTGTATGTGATTTCGTCAAGTTGACGTTGAAAATCGTTCAGATTTAAATGCTTTCTACGAATTATGCCACGGTTTTTTCTTCCGGAATTGAGATGACATAATGTCTTGATAACTAGGTTTCGCAGCCAAATCAGAATAATGTTTTTCGAGCCACTTTCACGTTAAGTATGGTTGAAAGAACATTGTAGATCTCTTTGAACAGTCTGGTGTGAGTGTATGAGTATTAATCTGGACTTTCTGGGGCCTAGATGAGGGAGGAAGAAGGACAGCAAAACGCCCCGAAATCATTTCCTGGAAACTGGACGATGACTTGCATGGCCACTTTGTAGTGGATGACAACCATTTACAGCTTCCCAAATAAGATGACAAGAAAACACTTGTTATTACCTACATTTTTATTGCCGTGTCTTCATCACGGGTGAATGTAGATTCTACTTATGCACACTTGATGTCCGCCGGCTTCAGTTTGTCCACCTCGTCGCACTGGAGTTTGTCCACAGGACTTACCCTGTTTTGGGGATCACTGCAGTAGGTATTCTTGAAACGCTGTGGACAGGAGAGTGAGTGAGTGAAGTGGGTACTGAGCGTTATTTGGGTTGTAGTCAAATGTCTAATATATGCATATCATAATTTAGGCAAATCTGAAAGTCACATAGACCATTAGAGACTCCAACCCTCGACTAAGTGGATAAAGCAGAGTGAGTGACTATTGTTTTAAGAACGCTCTTAAAGTCACGTATATCGTGAAGGCGAACAGATACAAACGAAGTAGGCCGACGTGGGCACTTGGGAAGTTTTTGATATGGACGTTTGTCTGCGTCAAATCTGTGACAGTTTCACACTTCATGGAAATGCTAGTACTGGACAGGGACGTTGGCAAGAAGTGTCAGGATAACTCAGGTTTTAACGGGCTACACGTAATGACTTCCACTATCAGTTTCTAATAGCTATGACTTGATTGTAAATTAATTTGGTTTGTTCAAAATGTTTACGGGATATCGAAAAGCAAGAGTTGTCTGTTTACTTACAGTGTACTGCAGCATTAGGAAGTCAGCAGTACTAACATCTGAAAAGAGATACAAGATGCAAGAGATTGTTGTTGTACTCTACAGAAATGCTGTTGTCATAAGCATCATATGATTGTTTCCCCAGCGGGATCCACCAACATTAAGAAGGCTGACTGATTGTTAAAGTGGAAACTAGACATTGACAGTCAGTCATCATCTTGTCTCGGGTACATCAAACTATCAACATCTTTCTGACTGAGTGGCAAGAAGGTTAACTGCCTGCTTAGGTGGAAACTAGACATTTATAGCCAGCCATCATCTTGTCTCGGATAAACCAAACTATCAACATGTTCCTGAGGCAAGAAGATCAACTGGCTGTTAAAGTGGAAACTTGGCATTTGTCGTCAGTCATCTCGGGAAGTAAACTACAAACCGAAGGATACACATTTTGAAAATACATCTTACTGAATGAAACAAATCCGCCTGGGGTTGCGTCAAAGGATCTGGCCATAAACCTGCAGTACTCCTCGGAGAAGCCGTACCGACACATAAGTCTGGTCACGACCTCCCACTCGTCCCGAGCACAAATGTCATCTGTTGGTTAAATTGAAAAATACGTTTTTCACAAGAACGTATGCCACAATTTTTCTGTTCTGCGGGTTATCTTATCGCCTCCAAGATCATTATCGTAACCATTAATAGCATGAGTCGTCATATTCTTAAGATCATATTCAGTTATTAAAGAAAGAAATATTCAAATTTCAAACATGAACTAAATATTGCATCTGTTACAAAGCAAGATAGTAAGGAAATTAAATGAAACATTATACTTACAGGACATTTATATAGCGCATATATCCATGCATGTATCAATATCAACTCCCTGGGGAGTATACATAAGATATTTTACTTTTCTACGTGTACCTTGGGGAAATTTAAGATGTGACAATATTTTAGCCGAATTGTATTATAAACTGGTATGAAAACGCAAGCTGTTTGTTCCAACAAAAGTTTATAAATTGAGCAATATATCAAGTCTTTACTTTAACGCGGAATACGTTCACAAAGCCTGTACAATTGAGAAATCTCTGCAATATCTATACCAAACACAAAATGTAGAAGTAACAATAAAACATACTATCAAACTTATTTCAAACGTTTCGAGGAATGTTTTCTGATTATTTAACATGAGTGAGTAAGTGAGCTTAGCTTTACTGCCGAAATGAACCTGACACAATGTGCCTGGAAATTAAACCAGGGTCTTCGGAATGACTGAGCCACCGTCTCTATTTAACACGTGCTTCCATATTCCATCATACATTATTAAGAAAAGATAGTACAAAGTAAAGACAAAACATCAACATTGTTAGATATCAGCATCAAATGGCTTTACTATTTGTTTACGCCACCTTTGGTATTTGATCACGTCATAAGTCACCTTCCGGAGTGAAAAATTGACACTGACATACAGTTATTCTACGGAATGATCTATTTAAAGGTGTTCCTCTACCCTCATCGTTCCCCTTTTGGTTTAGGTCCGTGGTTGAATGGAGCTTACCGTCGTAGTTGTAATTCAGGTAATCTTTGTTCAGGTCACCGTAGTCCACTCTGCCGTCACCGTTTAGGTCATTGTCCATCGTAGCAGCACAGAATTTCCCCACCAGCTGCTCAGGAGGGTTGCAGCGGAGAAACAGATATAAAAGGTTCCTTCAAGAAGAGATGAACAGTGAATTAATGAGAGAGTCAAATTAGGTTTCTAACTTGATGTTTAGTGTCATTAAATGAAATTGTTACACTTTGCTATGCTTCTTGGTTGTTTAATGGTGCATTCAGCAATATTTCAGCTATAGGTCTGTAAATAATCGAGACAAGCCAAGCCCTGATCGTGTCTGCTAAATTGCTTGATACCTGGGTAAACCACAGGCCCCACAGAAGAGGATGGCGATCAGGGTATGTCGGAGGGAAAGCATTCTGCAAAAGAAATCCAAACGGTTCAATTTGCCATTACAATTTCAAAACTTCAAAAGTGTCATTACGCATACGCTAAACCACAAAGTAGTGATTGATAACATGATGGTAAGTCAACATCAGAAGTTACATTCAGCTGCCAGTGAGGGTCGCAAACATACATGTACACGACTGAAAACGAAAGGAATCATTAATCAGCACTGATGAATAAAGACCAAGTTAAGTATTGTAGTAAAATTCGGAGAGTACGAACCTGTCTCAATATACTGGATAACGACTCCAGATGTGGCCAGATCTGTCTCCGACTGTTCAGCCTGTGTCATAGCTCCTCCTCATGCGTAGGCGGTCTCAAGAGGCTTTGGCCGGTGAGGGTGCGCACTAGGGTTAACCATATTTTCTAAACAAAATTTTAAAAGCGTCTCCGTTTGTGGATACTGTAAATGAATGGTACAGGTAACACTATTATCAATTGCTTGCAATACTTTTTATATTGTTTAAAATGGAACATTCAAGATACTCAAACTGATTAGTTGCTGTGCGTGCGAGTGTGCGTTATGTACAAGCAGCCGCTGTACACCTGGAGTTTTGTTGAGGGAAACATTAAACCAACAATGTTCGAATATCGGTACAGCCCTGCTCGTCGTGGTTTTAAATATCTGTAAGACGTTTTAAACACATACATAGTCCGAGGAAACTAGATTTCCTGCAATGTCCTGACAAAGTCTGTAAAAGGATGACATCATCTTAATAGTGGGCTGTAATCACAACCATCTGCCTGAACAGAATTACGAATAAAATAAAATTCGTTGTGTGAGTGAGTGAGTTTAGTCTTAACGCAGTGCTTAGCAATATTTCATCAGTATCATGGCTCGGGACTCCAGAAATGTGATTCACACATTGTCTTGGCATGACAAGCCAATTCTTTAACTACACAGCTACACCATAAAATGAACTGATTAAATACATTAACACCATAGCACAAATTATACAATATTATAATATTAATGGGTTGCACGTGTTTACACACTGTAAATGACGTGACCCAAGGTTTTGTAAATGCATAGTGCTAATAACTGGACGTGGTGGGCGAGATGTCTCAGGCGCCAAGTTTGATTCTTGGGGTTCGAGCCCATCTGTGACAGGTCGTTAAAACCTTGGAGTCAACTTCGTGCACAAAGTCTTTCAGTATTGTCACAACTAGGGTTCAGTACTCAACCCTGTGCACATATAAGTACCCACGAATCCGCTGGTACATGACCAGGTACATGCACACACCTACTTGCGGGTATAGCCACTTGCTGTACAACTGGACGACGGACTTTGACTATATGTCCCAGTCCACCCAGCTGTGAATGGGCGCCTAGTAAGGATGAGAAAACCGCGATATTTCGGTGCGCCTATAGACCCTTTAATTTGTTTACATTTTCAGTGATCCTCAGTACGGATGGTTTAGTGAAGAGGAAGTTGATTTTAAAGTACAAGTGATTTCAAGTAGAACAGGCATCCCTGTGTCTACTGTTCATCGTGTTTTGAAAACTGTTGCAAGTGGATATGGCACTGAGGGAGGCGCAGGCATCCCCAGAAAATTGACTGTCTGTGACAGGATGCGGCGGCTTGGTATTCTTGATTCTAAAAACAAAAGAAGACTGGATTTACAGGTACCTGTTTGAAATCCCAGCTTAAATTAAATGAGATGTTTTTGACACTTGCTGAAAGTGGACAGACCGTAGTCCTCTTGAACCCATGCTTCTTCTGAAACCTACGATTGTCGTTTGATTCTCAACGTTTGACACTAACGAGATCGAGTGGTCAGACTCGCTGAATTGGTTGACACTAGTCAAAGTATCCAAACTGCGTTAGTCGATGCTCATGATGTCGATCACTGGGTTGTGCTTAGTGGGGCGTTAAACAACGATCAGACAATTTGTGACGGAGAAATCACTCGACGTTGTTGATTTTGTGTACGGGGACGCATGGGTAGCTTAGTGGTTAAAGCGTTCGCTCGTAACGCTGAAATCCCGGCTTCGAATAGACACGTATGTACAATGTGTGAAGCCCATTTCTGTGTGCATGTTATTGGGCTAGGCTTAACACTACATGTACGTTGATCAATGTTTTGAAGGATATCGATGTATTATGTCAGGTAATGCAGATTTCAGATGGTTGCTGTATCAAACATAACAGGGAAACCCTGGACTCGAACCCCCGTTTGGAATCCGGCATACGCAAGGGACAAAACTCTGAACAGCTAATAGCGCTCAACAGTGAGGCGTTCATTAACTAACAAACAAGGAAACAAACGTAAAAGGTTAAACAAAATAACAATTTTATCCCAATATGAACTACATAGCTTATATACTGACAGCAGGAACTTATCGCCCTTAATTCAAAATGTAATCTGTTTTGCATACTAGCCAATATGTACAGACTATTCGTGAATATTCAAGAGAATGCTTTTGGCGTTTATAAGTACTGTTATGAGAATGTTTCGTTATTTAAAAAAATGTTCTGATGGGTCACAAAAGCTTATTTTCAAAACGCTAAGTGTTATGTGAATTCACATCTTGAACTTGAGTTACCTGCCTTCTTTGATATACTCCCGCTGGAAGAATTCGTTCCAGTTATTTCTATATGATTCTGTTGTGGGGTAGAGTTTACTTGGCATCTCCAGAACTGTATTATAGGTATGGGTTTTAGATGAACGGGGCACTACTAAATTGGATTTATGCTCGTCTGTCTCCTTGCATCGACATTTTAAAGTCTCATCTACATTGATGTGATCTACCATTCCTCTACACTTATTTTAACGACTGTCAATAATCACCACGCCATCGTCATTCAACTGCTGCACATCTGTTTGTGTACCTGAAATATCCAAACTTTGGCGAATTAATATGCTAGATTTGTGTCCCAATATTTCAGTGGACGCCACCATTTATTGTGCTATCATTCGTTGTAATCTTGTTTATTGTTGCAAATCTTATTCCCTTTTTATGTTATTGAATATCATATACTTGTCTGTGGTCTGTTTTGTTCGGTTAAAGGGGAATCATAAGATAATTTCACCGTACACATATTTTACACATATATTTCACCGTAGGAGTAGACAGTGTGTATCTGAGTTTGTGAGCCCATGACTGATGTTGACACGCGTCAAGTTCTGGATGACATCACCGCTCTCGTCACCGACAAAGATGACAGCCTCACTTCCGCCAAAATGAAAAAGCGTACTTTCGCAGCCACTTCAACAGTTAACCAGCACTAAAATAGATATTTTAGTATTGATGTCGAGGTTATTAAGAATCCCCCTGTCGACCATGCATCACAACTAATTGTTCTTGTCTTGATGGTGGACCGTTGCACTCAAGGTGGGTTTGGTCGTCTACATTTGGGATGTTCTTGTCCTGAACAGTTCACGTTAAGAGTCGATGGCTGCACCTTCATTTCGGATGTTCTAGTTCTTGGCAGTTAACACTGAGGTCGATGGTGTGGTTAGTAAAGTGCTTATGGATGATCAGCGTCATGATTGTACAATTTCGGTAGATACTTACACTGCTGTCAGGCATGACAATTGCCTCTTTCTACTTCTCCAAAACGCACTGTTAGATCATGACGGTATCAACACACGTTTCTTCTTCTTCTATGGAGCAAGTAAATACGGTTATTGTAACAAGGCAGTAAAGAGCACTCTTAAAATGTCTCCTTGACACTTAAGGTCAAACGAAAGGCATAAGTAAGAGCCTAGTGTAGCTGAAGTGAACTGTACCGGAGAAAGAATTTCTAGACTTGACAAAAAAAACGATACTTGACTCGCAACACTGAAAAAGAATAACTTGATACCACACAGCTCAGACATGAGGTATTGGAGACCTACTCTTCGCAGGAATTCCTCTCAACATTTTTTGCACCTGCTCCAATAATTGTGTGTCATGTATGCGAGTACTGTGTAAACACATTATTTAAGTTGAAAGTAAGGCAGTTGCAGACCCTTGGTGTCCTAAATGACTTGCAGTTTTAAAAAACACAAGGGCAAGCCTTAGTATTGACATCAAGGTTAAAAGCTGGGCCTCCTTCCAAGGTTGCACTTGCAGGGCACTAGTGTATATGCTACATCTAACATCAAGACATTTTGGAAGGTTTCTGGGGGCGATTATTGTCAAAACACAAGAATGACACAAGGCAAAGTTGTAACCAAAATAATTTATTACAAAATTCTAAACGGAAAGAATAATCCCCCAAATACCCATTCTAACCCACATCTATGCCACATCCACAATCATACCACTGCACAGACATACCACCAATCTACTTTCATCCTCATCACAAATAACCCACTCGTAATATGTCATTGGTTCTATCCTTCTTCAAGCAGTCTGCGTTCTGCTGTTTATTTTGTTGACCGTTACATAAACAGATTCTCTCGTACAAATGCATAAAATCGGTGATTTACAATGTGATTAGGTTGTCTGACAAAACACCCACTTGCAAAATTTGAGATCGATTGGATCATTGGATGAAGAGCTATTTACAACAAAACCGGATCCACATGCATTTTATGTCAAACTATACACTCAGCAGTCCGCAGTTCAAACACACTAACATCTTGCACACAGAGTTAAACCAAATTAATGTGATCTTGACAAAAATACAGAAAACGTGTTCAAATATTTTCACTTTATTTCATGACCGAACATGCTACTATTAAGTTATATATATAGAAAGGCACAAAAGCTGATACATTTGTTCAGAATGTAATAGCCAAATAGTTATTGCAGTTGTGGTACAGATAGTCACATTAATTGTTCTATTGGTTATTCATAACGGGCCGTTCGCGTACTCCAGATATTCTCAAGTAATAAGAATAAAGAACAATAAAGAAAACAGATGTACAAAACAACCTCCATGAATGTAGGTAACCATTTAAGGTTTCACTGGGGAGTTAGTCCAGTCATCCTAACTCATATACAGCCCAACCTTGGACAAAATGCAATAAAAGCTGACTCTTCTGTTTTGTAATCCATATAATGTGTATTTTAAGATACAAAAAGTATAGGACTGTATAATGAACGAAAATTGTATTTTTCCCGCCAAAACGCACGTGCATGTTTGTTGTCACAAGACGATTGAATGAGCACACTATACAGAGATTTGTCACGAAAAAGGGCATTTATCACTGAAATTAAATTTAAGTGCACAGCCTATTTGTGATATATATATATATATATATATATATACATACACGCACGTGTAATATAAAACTTCCAATTTACCGACTGTTGTAATTGGTGAGGACACAGATCTGCTGGTACTTCTATGCTACCAATTTACCGTATTTAACATAAATACAAGCAACAAGGTCATAATTCTGTGTATAACGCACTAGTTCATAGATACATATAACAGCAGGTTGATCCATGTGTCTGTTACCGAGGGATTTCTAATCATCATTTCATTTTATGTGTATGTTGAACACCAGACAGTATGAACTAAACGTATGTAAGTATTTACCGTATTTACAATATTACCCGAACTTAAATCAGTATAATAACATTGTCAGAAAATGCAGAAGGTACAGTCACGTCACATAAACTTTGATAAGACAGGATGTAGTTAGTGAACGGAATCAAATGTTTTTAAACAAACCTCACATGATGATATGAAGCCAATAGTGATGCATCGTGTGACTCTAATATTATATTAGATGTCATCTTCAACATGCATTGAGTTGCTGCAGCTGACTCCACTACATTCACCACATCCTGGAGAGCATTCCAAACCATGTTTCTTACAGCTGCACTGTGCTGAGCCGCAGTCAGTCTTACAGTTACATCTGATAATTCTAAGCAGGTGCTCGGGGGCTGGTGGCAGATCTGTGAGAATGGGATATAGACGACCATTTCGTAGTTCCCATCCCCAGTTCTCAGGCAACATGTCCGACGACCTCTGTCCCATCCACTCCTGAACTTGATAGTAGACACGCATTGAATGATATTTTGCTGCAGCTGCAGTTGGAGGCAATTGTTTCGGCTCGACGAATGTTGAATATGCTCCCACTTTTTCACAAAAGCGGACATGGCGCAATTTGTCCAGACCTATGTCTGTGTCATCATTGAGCGGTTGTATCGAGTGTTCAAAGCCTCAATTATCAAAGGGATAATGGAGAGTGATTGACTTTTGGGTTTCGTCGCTTTAAGAATATTTATGTCCAAATGGATATGGGTACACAGCAGGCAAACTGTAGCGCAAGTCTCCTTATATGCAAGCAAAAGCGAGCAAAGATTGGCAACGTAGTTCCCTCGTTTTGATTCGAAAAATATTTTTCATGTCAAAATAAAATATATCCATCGTCAAAGGTACACCCCAATTTCCCCGCTGGTTGTGCTCTCAGATGTCCAACCCCATATGTAATAATCACTCACGTGAAATATGTTTTCTTCAACACTGTAAACGTCACTCGTGGTATTCAGATCGTTCTTCGCCTCCATTCCCCCCTGCCAGCTTCCGATTCAACAGAATAAAGGAATAGAAGGTTATTATTGCATATGGAATACCTACAGAGTTACCTCTTTTGCTTCATTCGCCCACTACGCCAGAAGTGTTTTTATTGTAGAATAAAACTTACGAAAATTCTAACAGTAACCACAACAGTTAAGACAAATAAACTCCAACAGGCCCATGATAAAATTATTCAATGTAGTATTTCTCTTTAATTTCCTCTTATTCTTGTTCCTTCACTCCTATGAACCGGAAGCTGGCAGGGGAATGGAGGTGAAGAACGATCTGAATACCACGATGTTGAAGAAAACACATTTCACGTGAGTTATTATCAGATATGGGGTTGGAAATCTGACAGCACAACCAAGTGGGGAAATTGGAGTGTCCCTTTGACGATGACAGTAGATTTTACACAATGCCCTGACAATGCAATGGTGACGTCACAATGTCATGATATCGTTGCACTGAAAATATAATACCAGTGCTGTGTCCAGAAATGTATATTTGTAATTGAAAACAAATGAAGAATGATGTTTGGATGATAAATAAAATCTCACCCTCGTGTCTATTGATATCAATTCTAGCAACACTCGTTAATAACGGTAACAATATCCTCGGCAAGCCGCTGATATTTGTTTCTTTATGAACTCGTGTTGATATATTTGATATCAGTAGACACTTGGGTGAGATTCTCTATTTATTTTGAAGAAGCATGAAATATTTAAAAAATATGTTCTAAAAGATATGTAAAACACCCATACTACATTTGTTCTTATAATATTAACATATAACGAAAGGGAACCTTTACAACGCAAGATCTTTTCCGAATTAATTGAAATAACTTGCAAAATCGAATTCATTATATTCAGTTTAGAAAACATTTGTAATAGTGTTTTTATGGAATCGTTTTTTGTACTTGGTCACAGGTACAATAGAGTCTTGTCATTTTATGACGTTATAATGTTTAAAAGCTGTTCATCTTTGTTAGTTAGAACGTAAACAAATTCTACACTTTTAAATTCTCTTGTGTTTTCTATTTTCATTTTCTATGTTACAGTCGAAATCTTGAGATAAAGTGTATGTAAGATGTGACGAATTCTGTAAACTACTATGAAAATGCACCTTGTCTGTCACAAAAGTTTTAAAATGGACCAGTAAATGAAGTACAAACAGGACAAACTGTTATGGATAACGACTTCTTTATTGCGTCAGTGCGACGTTTCGATACAGTATACGCAATAAAGAAGTCGTTATCCATAACAATTTGTCCTATTTGTACACATCAACTTCTAAATGCCACTCAAACAATAAATAAAGCCTTCAACTGAAGATTTACGGTCCCGACAAATATCTTGATATATCTGAAGAAACCACAGGTCCCACAGAAGAAGAGGACAAACATAGTAAGTCGGAGGGCAAGCATTCTGCAAATGAAAACCAGGTGATGAAGGATGAATCTGACACCAGAATTTCGAAATCTTTAACGTGTTTTTGCGCATGCGGTAAACGACAAAGTTGTGATTGACGACATAAACACCAGTCAAACCACTCACACATCATCCGGGTGCAATCATTGGATAGGGAGGGTGGCAACGTTATATATGCCCAAAGATTGAAAAGGGAAAGAGTCATTAATCAACACTGATGATGACCAAGTAAAGTACTTTAGTAAGTTCGTGCGTTCGATCCTTGGGAATGCACTACATAACGACTCGAGTTGTGGCCAGAAAGCTTTCGGACTATTCAGTCTGTGCAATAGCTCCTGTGCAGAAACGTGCATGTGTGGGTCCTATCTATAGCCCTACTTTGATTGACAGATTTAATTTGCTGACTCAAGAAACCCTTCAAATTAGTGATTTGCTCCAAAAAACAAAACCATCCGGTGAAGTTATGGAATTGAGCTGTAGAAGTAACGAACTTTGCTGTCCTTTACTGAATGGTAATCAACATAAAATATTCAGAGTCAATTACACATAATTTCTATTGGTTTGTTACTGGTATTTGTTGGCCGACCTTTAGTCTTTTATAACAGAATGCTCTGTTAATATACAATACTGCAAGAGAAACGCCAATAGAGGTTTCTTAGAGCACACACTTTAACTCATTCTAATCAACAATCAAAATTTAGGACAGAGTTCAAACTTGTTCAACACATGCTGTCAAACTCGACGTTGAGAGAGTGAGCATTCCAACAACTCGTCACCAACACTATTTTCAGAGTTGTCAAAATGTTGTTGAGAAATAAGATCGGTTTCTATTCTTGTCAACCTTTCTATAAATCTTTCGGTGTTGAAAGACTCAAGTTTGACATGTGAAGTGTTGTCAAATTCGTGTTGTTCAATAATATCCAATCGCAGTCAACGAAGCCGTCACCATCCAACAAAGGCCGGACCAACAAAGACATTTAGAAACATGTGTTGTCAAACTTTAGTTTATCGTGTGAAGGCCGCTTTAATCTGGACTTTTCTATTTAGCTCTGTTACAGAAATTATAATCAGATATACAAAAGACTATAGTTTCATCCCTGTATGGTGAATACTGGAATTACCCGAACGTGTAGGATGCCTTATAGCCCGTCAGTCATCACCATACAGAAAGTCCCTACACAAAACGAAAACCTAACGAAAAGAAGTGGAGGTAGACGGAGAAGAGAAACAAGAACAATACCAAGAAAACAGCAAAACACCCAAAAATTACAGATGATAGGTTAGGATACGATGGTAACCATTCAGTTTCCCCACTGAGAACAAAACACTTCTCATTTCAAACAGTTTTAATGCCGTTTCTGCATCACAGGTGAATGTAGATTCTGCTTATGAACACTTGATGTCCTCTGGCTTCAGCTTGTCCACCTCGTCACACTGGAGTTTGTCAAGGGGGCTCGCCCTGTTCTTTGGGTCACCACAGTAGGCGTTCTTGAAACGCTGTGGACAGGAGAGAGAATGACATAGGGTTGGGGCGTCATTTTGGGTAGCATATCGTGTGATATCACTTCGGTCAGTATCTTTATTGGAGGAATTATGAACAACCATTGACAATTTGTATGATTTCATCCTTGTTTGATGAATACTGGAATAACTCAAATGTAATTAAATCTAGACGTTACACGGGGTTTCGATGCTTAATTAGGAATTCGATCCAACGCCATAAGGGATAATGCAGAGTTAGTGAATCTTATTTTACGCCGCTTTAAGAATATTCCTGTCAGGTTAGAACACGGTACATGGCTTCCAACATATGACGTGAACTGCAGGGAAGGTGAACCATTTTACGTTTAGCCTATGGACACATGATAATGTTTTCGATATGGACGTTAGTGTTAACCAAATTTTTGGCATTGTCACATATAGCGAAAATGTAACTCTAATATTAGAGAATGGTGTTGACAAGAAGTTTGAGCATAACTCAAAGACTAGATTTAATGATTTTCATAATAGCTATTCCTGGATTTGTAAATCAGTTTGCTCGAGATGAATTCAGGATATCCACCTGACATTCGTTCTATCAAGACTTGTGTGCTTGTTTACTTACCGTGTATTGCATCATTAAGAAGTAGGCATCGCTAATATCTGAAGAGAAATTAAAATGTAAGAGAATGTTGCTGAACGTTTCGAACTTAGTTTTAATTCAATTCAGACATTTCTCTACAGATATGTCATCGTGATAAGCATTTTATGACCAGTTATCGCCTTTGCCTCTGGAAAATGAACCTCTTGTGGAAGGGCACACATTTTCAAAATTCATCTTACTGACTGGACCCAAGTCGGCTGCCGTCGCAAGGCCATCTCCGTTGAAGTCAAAGAATTGGTACATGTATCTGGCGTAACGTTCGGAGAAGCCATACCGACACGTCCATCTCGTCACTACTTCCCACTTGTTTGTGATACACAGGTCTCCTGTAGGTTAAAATACAAAAACACAATGTTTACAAGAAAAGTGTGTTAAAGCATGTTGCCTCTTCTGGTTCTGCCACTTAATGAAGTCTTCTGGTTCTCTTTATCAGCACCACGAACGTCTAAGCCATTATCATTAGCATCCAAGAGTTGCTATTCCGGTGATTACCAAGTATAAAATGCACAAAAATATGTTATAATACATATATCAAATGTCCATATTATATCTGTTCTTAAGATGTTAACATGTGGGAAGATGCAATCTGTAAAGCGTATGATCTTTCTGAAATGAATTGAAATGCAAAATGGATTTCAACAAAATCACTTCTGTAAACATTGGTAAAATAAAGTCTTGTCAAAATCCCCTCTTTGTTTAGAACTGAAAGAAATTGTAACTTGAAATTTATTACACTACGTCTTATTTGAAGTGCCGTTTTTATTCATATCAGTCTCTTTACACCCACCTTATTCCTTCCTCGGATAGGTCGGTAGCTGAACTTACCGTCGTAGTTGTAAAGCATGGTGTCTGTGGCGATGTCACTACCGTCCACTATGCCGTTACCGTTGATGTCATTGTCCAACATAGCAGCACAGAATTTCCCCACTAGCATATCAGGAGGGTTGCAGTGGTTGACCAGATTGAAAAGGGACCTTCAAGAAGAGATAGATAGGGAATGAATGAGAAAGTCAAAATAAGTTTCTGGGGTTCTAATTTTGGGATGTTTTGTATGAATTAAAGTTGTAGTGGTTTGTTGTGTTTCTTTTCTTGCTTAACGCCTCACTCATAAAAATCCAGCTATATTGCAACTGTCTGATTGATCAATAGCATGAGCACCGATCTATGCAGCTTGGATACGATGACATATGTCTACCATGTCAGGGTGCCTGACCACCCGATGTTGATGGCCAATTCCAAACCAGATCGTTACGGGTGAGTAGTAGCAGTAGTAGCAGTAGTAGTAGCAGTAGTAGTAGCAGTAGTAGCAGCAGTAGTAGTAGTAGTAGCAGCAGTAGTAGCAGCAGTAGTAGCAATAACAGTAGTAATGTTACGGTTTTAGTGAAAGTTTTTTTATATACCTGGAGAAACCATAGGTCCCACTGACGACGAGGATAAACACGATAAGTCGGAGGACAAGCATTCTGCAAAAGAATCAGACTCAGGTGAGGAAGGTTGTATTGGCCGTTAGTAGTTCAACATTTCTTGGGTGTAACAGCGCATGCGCTAAACGACAGAGTAGTGGTTGATGACACGAACTTAGGACAGATCAGTTCATACTACATTTGTCAGGAAGCATACTCGGCAGTCAGTGAGAATGACAACTTTATGTGCACTATGACTCAAAAACAGAGTCATTAATCAGCACTGATGAGTAAAAACAAATAAAATGTTGTAGGAAAATTCGGAAGCATACAAACCTATCTCAGTGCACTGGATAAACTACTCGATATGTGACCAGATCTGTCGTTCACCCTGTTATAGCTCCCCCATGGGGAGGCTGACGCAAGGAGTTTGTGAGGGTACCAAGGAGGGGTATCCATGCTTTGTAAACTGAATATCATATATAATCGTCTTCGTTTGTGGATACTGCAAGTGAATGGTATTAGTAACACTGTTTTCAATCTTTTGTAATGTTTTGTGTGATTAGAAATGAAACTCAAAATAATTTATCATGTAGGGTGCGTGCAAGTGCACTTGTGTGTGACGTTACCCTGAGGGCTGTAGTCGTTGCTCACAATATCAATCCCTCTGTGTTCTTTCGAAACACGTGGAATATTGCTGAGGGCGACATTCAACCACAATTGAAGGTAAAACATGCAAAGGCTGTTGTCCAGTAAATAGTTGTGGAATGGGTGAATGGCAGATGTAGTTACCCCATCTCAACATGTCGTTTATTACATCTTAATTTCGTTGCCCATAAAAATAGTTTACATGGGTAAATTCCTGGTATATTAATGTGTGCATGAGGCCTTAAGCATATACATAGTCGAAGGAAACGGGATTGAATGTATTGCCGCTGCCCTGGCAAAAACTGTCACTAGCAAAAACATATCTGAAAGAAGCAACGATAAATGTATTGTTTCACTGTTTCAATAGATGCATTGATGCTTCAATAGTGTATTGCCCCTGAATACTTACAAGCTACTACAACAGGGTTCTAATCCAAGGTTTGTATCGATTATAATCTTAGGTGTGTTATCCTCACACGTGCCCTGCAAGGCAGGACCAGATCTGATTCAGGCTCTTTTTAAACATCAAGCTGACACACCATTAAATTAACTAGATTAACTCACACTGAATAGAACATTTTAAATTCGCGTGGAATTTGCTAATGACTTCGCTTCTTTATGTAATCTCACGCCACCTCCAGTATATAGAAATGTTGCTAAACAGGACGCTGGAACCACAAAAGATCACCACTTCAGACGGTACACTTAAAGGAGAATATCGACGTAAAGCTGATATATGGAAAAGGGCATCCTAAAGATCACTTTCCGTATCAAAATGTCTCAAAAAGTTTGTAAAATCGCAATAAAAACATGAAAACGACCACGGATTTCCGCTTATTACGGAAACGCCCGACAGTTAATGAGCAGAGGTGGTTTCACGTGACATGACGTCAAATGTGACTATAGCCGGTGGCATCCTCTTTGGTTGTATACCAAATACCAGCTGATTTTACATCGTGCAGCAGAAACTTCCAATTTATGTAATCGGTAGTTTAATCTTGTGACCCAAAGTACAATTGATTGTGACGACATAGCCATAACACGTGACAGGAAGAACATATGTACATCTTCGTGAAAAGGAAAACACATGTTTCATGAAAATGGCGACAGAAGTTATGGTCAAAATCCTTTAACTAAGGACAAGACGTTATTCTCCTTGTTTACCAGATTTTGAACTGATTAAGACCAAGAAAGTCTATATGAAACAATAAAACCAAATAATTATAATATGTAGAAACGGCTACCTTTTGATCTCCAAGGTAACAGGATTCCTTACCGCCTTAATTTACCACCATTATATAAAGAGTAACACCTCGATTTTCTCAAAATTTACAGACAACCCCCATTCTTTACAAAACAGAAATAATACAGTGATCTTCATCGGCAGACTAATGGCAGAATCTGCTAACAAACATAAATCGTCTCCATACAGTAGCAAATACCACACTACAAACCCTTTCTCAATAAAGTAATTATTACCGTGTACATAAACTCTGGATAAGTAAATACCCCACAAGTAATTATTGCCGTGTACAACTGATAAACAAACAATGCAAATGCACTAGCACTTAAAATGCAGCCCTGCCAAACCCCACTCTAAAAATCAAACTATTCCAACACATTTAAATTATTTAACCTAACACTAGACATTGTTTATATAATATGTTTATATGTTTGTATATATACAATACACATCTCTGTTGATGTTGAACTTGGAACCATGGATACTATTTGACACCAGGACAAGCCAAAGAAGATCTCTGTTTACTGAATCAACAAACAAACAATAGAATCTACCTTCTGTTTTTGACAAATATTTCTGTATAACACTTTTGAGTGTATATGTGTTCGACCGTAGCCCTTACGGAATCCTTCTTGACACTCATGGTGTAGATCTAACACGTCAACAACCTTTCAAACGCCTGTCCTAAATGGAAGTAACACCTTTGCCACAAATATCCATGAGAGAGAGTTTTATTTTCGTTGAGGTGGAGTACCATATGGACCAGGACTTATATTAGGCTGTGCACAAGAGCAAAATCGACCTCTTCATATTATTTATATCATCATAATTACAGATTTCACTCGCTCATACTGATTTACAATGAAATCCTTTCTAAAGGTTAAAAAATCTCTATCAGTATGTGTATCTTGAAGATTTAAAACATCCTTGAAATATTTAACACACGAAAAACAGTCACTAAATACTACAGATGAAATGAAGCGCTTCTAAAATATCTTATATGAGACAAAACATTTTACCCTTTTACCCCACGAAAAATCTGATAATATTGAGTTGGTTATATATGTTGTATAGTCCTTCGTCTTCTGAAAGTCCTCTGAATTTGTTTCGTTTTTATGAAACCTTTGAAAGTAAGAAAAGTCCCAATACAGGCGACATCTATCCAAAAGATCATATTTATCATATTTTAAATGTTCGCAGTTTTATCAAGCCTTGGATGTTTATGATTCTGACTTTTGGATTATGTCAGTCAGCAGTTTGGCACCCAGAGACAGATTATCCATAGTAATCAGATGAAACACATCAAAAGGCAATTAGTGTAAGTTTACTTCTAAGGTAGAATCAAGCTTTTCTGCATGGGAAGGTCTCCACTTACTCCTCTACCGCAATTGTATTATAACACTCCGTCCTCTGTAAGAAGCATTTCAGCTGAGACACAATAGGCAAATGATCTGATGCTACTGATGTACACATACTAACCACCAACTGAATTGAATACATTAGCAGAACACAATCCATAGTCAGCTAGATTATGTCCTTTGCAGTACATTCATATGCTCTATGTGGATCACTCTTTGATCTACCATTGAGAATGTGTATTCCATATCTGAAACATAGACCAATAAGCTCCTTGCTATAAATATTTATCTCGAAGTCCCTTGAAAAGCGTGGAGTATCGAATGTATCAATGATGTCACTAGCACCGTCTACCTCTCGAATAAGGTCTGCTTTACCAGGAATGATATAATCTGCTAGGCAACCTGTCCTGTCATTAAGGTCCCCACAAATGATGATATGTGTGTCCTTATAGTGGCATTTCAGATCTTGTATAGTGCTTTCCAGGTATTCAACACCCTCCTTATCTCTAGTATCAGTCACAACAGAGGAGGCCTCGGGATGATTATAAACAAATCATAACATGACAGAAAATGTTGCATCCAAAATATGAAAAATGCAGTCTTTGTATGTAGTTATAACCTTTTCACATCTTCATACAAATAATTCATAATCACAACGAGGACTCCACCCTCTATTATTGTAAACTTTCAAGTTGCAATGACTACTGAAAGTTCCAGCTGGAAAACTGTTCTTAAGAACTCCCTGTTTGCTCAAAATCTCTAGAAATCCAATATCAAATTGTAAACAGTATGTACCAAGGTCAAGCTTGGACAGTTTAGACTGTATGATCCATGTGAAAAGGGAGGTAACTTCAGCATGATATATTACTACCTGACGCCTGTAATTTGTATTGCTTGGTGAATGTTTTCTGCCTCTGTACTGGAAAGCATAATAACAGGACTACGTAAATACACAACTGTACCCACACAGCATTCTACCTATTGGATTATTAATTGCCGTCTACATATGTCAGCTTGTCCTAATTAAAGCAGACACTGCACTCGGTGCATTAGTATTGCTATCTTGTTTGAACTGTAGTCACTCAACAATATTCCAGCTAAATGACGGCGGTCTGTTACTATCCGAGGCTGGACTAGACAATTCAGGGATAAACCGCATGAGCACCGATCTACACAATTGGGTACCGATGGCATGTGTCAACCAAGTCAGCAAGCCTGACCACCCGATCCCGTCAATCGCTTCTAACGAAAAGCATGGGTTACCGAAGGCCAGTATTCTAACCCGGACCTTCTGCTGTTCGAACCTGTAACTTCAGCATGGTGAGCCAGGCTCCTGTTCTGGGTCAGTGGGGAGTGTTCATCGCGAGGACTGCTACCACTCCTGGAGAACACATTTTAATATTTCTCGTTGTTCCAGTTCACAACCTCTCCGTCATCAACGATTCATCAAATCTATGTCTTAATCTTCGATTCTTTTCTCTTTCAGAATCCATGATAGTTTTCATCATTATCTTTTTTTTGCATGAGTCGAACTCTAAAGGAAACCTCCTCTGAGATGTAAATAGCTGTATCCATGAGTTATCGTGCATTTTGCAGACTCTCATGGTAATCCGGCAACTTAACGATAATGATTTACCACGACTGACTTTGTGCGATCTCTCAGTAGTGATAGTGAAGTCGCCAATGTCCATCACCTCACGCAGTACCTTCCGCACTGAATCTTCACAGTCACTACAGTTTTCATTAGAATAAGACTTCGGGATACCACGGATAAGGAGATTGTTTCTCCTACCTTAGTTTACCTGGTAGTCTAACCTCTCTGAGAGATGTGGAACGTTGGTCAGATGTAACATAATCTTATATTTGAGAAACGTTAGTTCAAAGTACAGTTTTCTTCGAGTTTACACATTCTGTTGATAAATCCTTGACTGACTCCTTCATTCTAAATATAGAATCTGAGAATTCATCAACTAGTTCAGAGAGATCCATCTGGACATGATCGACTTTGGTCATTATCTTGTGTAGTTCCTCCATGAGTCTCTCGAACTCAGACTTGATATCGGTGTCACTGTTGGTTGCTTCTGCTAGTTTAAGTTGTTTCTGATGCTCGTCAGGGCATGGATTTGACCCAACACCAGCACAAAACAGTGGATTAGTGATCAAAGTCATCGACACAGTGTACACAAAGCCTCCGTTGTTGTTGGTATCTGTTGATATTGTACGAATGCTTCTTCCGATCAATACGAACGGGACAAGTGACGAACACATTTCCTGCTCACGTGTCAAATTATGTATTTAGGAGATAAACATCATGTGTTGGCCAATTTCCGGGTCTTACTGAGTATTTGAAGCACGGGAATGCATTTGGAGCCGACGGCATGATGTTTATCGACATTGTAAACACAAACGTAAACCAAAGGGTTTGGCAGTGAATAAGAAATCAGAATTCTAACACGTTAACAAAATCTTACGGTTTTATTGAGGTTGTCGCATATAATGGCGGGGAAAGCTGCTTCGTTTGAGAATTAAAACATTCTCAATAATTTCAGTATTTTCTGGGAATACTTTATATTATATATCTTTTCAAATCATTTACATCGTTAATATGTCAGTTTTAGTTGGTTCGGCACGCTCTGTTCTGTACACTCGAAGATCATCTGTATCAGTGTTATGAGTAGGCATAAAACAAGAATTATGGGATTTTGCAGAACAGAAAATCCAACTCTGTGAAGAAACCTGAACAAATATAAAGGACCACGAGTTCTTTGTCTCTTTTCTCAGGTGTTTTCCCATGTATGTCCTGGCAAGACAAGGGGCAAAGGTCACCTGACTGCATAGACGATAATGCTTTGTTAATAAAGTGGCACATGTTGTTTTGAAGAGTCGAATATTTAATCGTGTGAACCCACTATCGTCTTGTTTGGTCAGTTATCATGAAGCGATGGGTCGACTATCACGCTAATGAATCGAATAACTAAACCGGGTGAAACGAATATGACCTGCATGGTCTTATATAGACTTGGATGAATGGAAACTCATGATCCATTCAACAGTTACATTCATTCCCCTGATTTGAAATGACGAATGCTTCAATGCTCAAAAACTGCAGCTTTCTAGTTTGCCAGCGTCTTTAGGTCATGACCTTATAAGCACAAACTCTCTCTTCTTGATCTTCTCCCCTTTTCTACCTTTTGTTCTTCTCCGCCTTCTACTTCTCATCTATTCCATCTCCTTCTACCCCCCCACCCCTTCTTCTCCACAGCCCTCGCCTTCTATAGAACAAGTAACCCCGGCTATTGTCAGAGTAAGGGGCACTCCCATTTGTCTCTGGACAGTTAAAGGCTGGCAAACATGTTTTAAATTAAGTAAATGCCTAGTCTCACTGAAAAAGTCGTTTGGATTGGACAAAACAATGTAGACTGAAAAAGAATAGCCTATTAGCCTAGAATTACCTATCAACACACAGCTCACATTTGTGTATTGTGACCAACTCTCTGCACTCTACTCTATCTACATTTTTGCAAGTGCTGTAATAAACGGGTGCAATCTACTGAGTACTATGGAAACACATTTTTAAGCTGATAATAAGATAGTTGGTGTTCAAGGACAAGCCTAGGTACTAGCAGTAAGGAAATACCAGGTTAAAGGCTGGTCACGTTCCAAGGTTGAGATGACAAGGCTATTCTGAAACGATCCCTTACATAGCATTTCTAAGAATAGTACTCACGTTTACTGAGACTGTGCTTGCCATTGTTGGGACCAGTGGTGTGATGATCAGTTTAATTGTTTATTCTCAGTCTCAATGAAAATATCAATATTATTACCGAAAAAGCCAAACATATTTTTCTAGATGCTTTGATTACTAAGTAAAATGTATCAGTACAGAAAAAGATTGTGCGGTTCGAATTCTTCTTCAAAATGAAGCTGACTTTCCATGTACAAAACCACTACTGTTAACTAACTCATTTGAGATGACGTTATTCCACATACTTTCTGTTGCTGTCATTGCATTTTCAATGACATTTGATAGGTGCTTTCACTGAACTACATACTGTTGAAACAACATTTATTAATATTCTGTTTATATACTGAGGGAAAAACAAAGGATCACATGAAAGCACAAATGTTCCCATATTTCCTTCCATTTTTTCTTCGTCTTTCTATGCGATACCAAGCTTGTGAAGAAACCTGAAAAAATAAAGGAACACTAGTACCTGTCTTTTCATGTGATCCCTTATATTTTTCTCTAAGTATATCTACAAACTACGTTGTGTCGCACGTTGATGTATCGAACCTGTATGGAAGAAACTGTGTCTTATTCTTCCGCTACTCATTTACTTTCTGATTTCTTGGACTTTGGATAAGTGGAACTATTTTCGCAGTCCCCTTTAACTTCGATGCAACTGTGTTTGAGTGTACATATGTGGGTTGTAAAGAAATGCTTGTCAAATATCTCACCAGGAAACCCATGCAAGAGGTGATAGTCCTCCTGAACGACCAGCTCTGATCAGGGTTTGTGGTAAGATTCCCCATTAACGTTATGCATAAGAAAACAACTCACTTCATTTATTCCATTTCAGAAACACTAAATCCAAACGTCATTCCAGGAACGCATCACATTAGGGTTGAGTCTTTTTTTAACAACAATCACAGGCCTGGTGTCTGGTAAAGATTAGTGTGGTTAAGTAACTTGAGACAATGAGACACGCCCTGGATGCATATAAAAACCAAGCGCTTGAAACAGGCTGCATTCACACATCCGCTGAAAGACCTTATCACCGACGTATGTCATGTTACGTGATCAGTAACTGTCCCGCTGGTTCTGAAGTCAGCTTTCTCTGTTCTTTGAAGATGAAGTTTTCGAGTTTTTCGAAAGTATGTATGCGTGCGTGCATGTATGTATGTGTGCGTACGTGCCGCTCGTGCGTGCGTGTTTGGTTTGTTTTTTATGTTGTTTTTACGTCTGGCAAAATTTTAAACTTAAATGCGAGTAACATAAAAATGATAACTCATGGCATAAATAGTCAGGGAAAGCTAATTGCTCTCTAATTGTTCTTTGAGTTATTCATAATGTCAGGACGAAAGGGTCATTCACAAACTCAACAAAGAACATAATGTTATTCTTTTAATTATAAAAGAAACAGCGACCCATCCTGATGTGCCGATATAACTGCTTGGTACCACAAAGATTGTATACCATACAGACAAATAGATTTGTTTTGGAAGTTGTTTACAGTCTTTGTGATTTCATTACATTGACGGTTAAATGCCTTGAGATTTAACCTCTATTTATTATGCCACGTTTGACCTGACATAATGAGTATTTGAAAATTTAGTTTTGCAAGCAAATCAGAACAAAGCTTTTCGCGACACTTTCATTTAAATTATGTGTGGATCGAGATGAACATTATGAATCTCTATGAACATTTTTGCCTCAATTCACCTTTCTTTGAATAATGATGATCAACCGTTACCAAACTATGGTTTTATCTCGGTTGAGGAATATTGTGTGCTCAACCGGAACCTTTAAGTCTTTCCGCCAGTCAGTCACCAACATTGAACAACACACAAGCAAGAAGAAGAGGAAGAGGAAGAGGAAGAAGAAGAACAACAATAACAAAACAGACAGCTACCCAAATCAGAGCAAATCACTTTTTTATTACCAACAGTTTTATTGCCGTTACTACATCACAGATGAATGTAGATTCTGCTTATGTACATTTGATATCTGCTGGCTTCAATTTGTCCACCTCGTCACACTGCATTTTGTCAACGGGGCTCTCCCTGTTCTTTGGGTCACCGCAGTAGGCGTTCTTGAAACGCTGTGGACAGACGAGTGAGTGAGTGAATTGATATCTATTCTTATTTCGGTAGCATATCGTGTGATATCACTTCGGTTATATTAATGTTTATTGTGTAATCAGATCTAAAAGTTACGACGTAACGACGTTGAATCAGAAGTTCGAACAGAACACAGAAGGGCTAATGCAGAGTAAAACAGTCGTGGTTTTCACCCCAATAAGAAAATTCATGTCAGAATAGAACGGTTTACACGAACAAAGGACGTCCAACAAATGAAGTTAATAGAAGTGGTGAGTGACCCCTTGAACTCTTGGCCCTATATGGACATGACGTGTACGCTCATGAAATATCTGACCGTATCACGTGTCATGAAAATTCAGCTCTAATACTGGAGAGGGTAGTTGACAACAATCATGAACATAACTCAGGTTTTAATGACGTCCAATATCAGGTCATATAACTATAAGTAGATGCCTTGTTTTGTTTGAGATGTACTCCGGATATCGACCTTCGTTATATCAAGATTTGTTTATTTACTAGTATGTATTTACTTACAGTGTATTGCGCCATTAGGAAGTCAGCATTGGTGAAATCTGAAAAGAGATACAAATATAAGTGATTGTTGGTATACGTTTTAATGCCAGATTCCATTCAACAATTTCCCTGCAGAAATGCTTCTGTGATAAAGATCCCATGACTGATGAATTATTCAAATTGTAAATCTCACGCTCCCCACTGCATCCACCAACATGTTCCCGAGGAAAGAAGGTAGACTGCCTGATAAATGCCAAGGTGAAACTAGACATTTATAGTCAGTCATCATCTCGTCTCGGGTAAAACAAACTATCAACATCTTCCCGAGGCAAGAAGGTTGAGTGACCGTTAAAGTAGAAATTAGTCATTTATAGTCAGCCATCATCTTGTCTTGAGATGTGAACCACAAACTGGAAGACACACATTTTGAAAATATATCTTACTCAATGTAATGAAGTCGCCTGCCGTCACACGGCCATTTTGGTTGACGTCGAACTGTTTGTACATATAAGCGCCATACTCTTTAGAGTAGCCGTACCGACACGTCCACCGAGCCACGACCTCCCACTCTTCTACGATACAAGGGTCATCTGTAGGGTAAATAGAAAAATGAAAAATGAAATGGTTTTCAAAAAAATTCATACCACAACTGTGTGGTTCTTCGGGTTGTCTTTATCACCATCATCACCACCACCACCGCTCATCATTATCATCATCATCAGCAGCAGCAGCAGCAGCATCTTCTTCATCTTAAGATTATCAAATATGAAGTAAAGAAATGTCATAGGAGATGTCCATGATGATTGTTGTCAGTTTCATTTAGGTACAGTCAAACGAATGGATGGGTTTAGAGTAATAGTAATAGTCCACACTGCCTGCTTATCGCGCTACGTACATTGCTATACAGCAGGCATAGGACATTATCTTACTTTCCGATACTTTATTTCAGCTCTCTGGTGATCATACATCCTTATTGGCTGTTAGGCGCAATGAAAAGAAGACTAACATTGCCAGGACATCCTAACGGGTACCCATCTTACGGCGTGGTGATCTAAGTATGTTGTGGACAAGTATTTTGTATCTAAGAGAGTGTGGGTCTAAATATCTTGTCAAAGGATACAACGCAGATGTGACCTAGTTGCCTCAATCGGGGATCGAACCCGGGCCTTCAGCGTGATAGGCAAACGTTGTACCATTGTACTACTGCCATCCAGTATACTATCATAGATTATTAAGAAAAGTCGGTACAAAATAAAGGCAAAACATCAACGTTGTTAGATATCGGCCTCAAATGACTTCACCATTGTTTCACATTTCCGCCATTTTCGGTACTTGATCACGTCATAAGTCATTTAATAACCGGTACATTCTCACTTTCGCAAGGGCTAAATTGTTTTATGGGGTGATTTTATTCAAAGGAATTCTCCTGCCCCATCCTTTTCCTTTCAGTCGGTGACTAAACGGAACTTACCGTCGAAGTTGTAATTCAGGAGATCTGCGCCTATGTCAGTGCCATCCACTCTGCCGTCACCGTTGACGTCGTTGTCTTCCATAGCAGCACAGAATTTCCCCACCAGCATCTCAGGGGGGTTGCAGGGGAGCCTTCAAAAGAGACATTGTGAAAGAATGGGACAGTCAAAACAGAATTCTGGGGATCTAATGTGAGTACACTCTTCCAAAAAAGAAACGGATATGTGTTCCCAGCAGTTCATTTCGATATATTTTGACAGCAATCCTCATTAAGACCATTCCTATTGAAACCCTTTAATTATGTCATGGGTGTTGTGTATTTCTCGCAAACATATTCCAAAGCAAACGTTTGCCATAAAAAATGAAATCGACAGCTGATCAGTGCATGCAGGAAACGTTTTCCACGTTTCCATGTGTTGGACAAGAGTAAAGCCGTCGACTATAAAAGGCAAACCAAATTCATTATTTCGTCACCACATTTACGACGTAAACGAAGATTTAAAAGGCTGAATGGCTACTTACTGGGCTATCGCCACTGGACGTTTGGAATCATCGGAGTCTTAGTCTGCCCTAGCAAGATACTTCAACATCAACAACAGCACCAAATCTCGATTATGACAGCGACATACCCGCTTCAGTTCGCCCAGAAATCGTCCCAAAAGTGGAAGGTCATGACTGACCACTCGTGCTCAGGGCGCATTCATCCGGGTGTTTCACCTACGTATTTCACCGATTTGCTAAAGGAACAGACACTTCCGGACAGGTGTCTGGTCTTCGAACAATTTCCGACCAAATCATCACAACGCGTCTGAGAGAAGTAGGAATTCCAGCCAAACCAAAAGCTGGGCCTCTCCTGACAACGACGTGTCTAATGGTGTAACAGAGTACAGGCATGTGCAGCACGTTTTGTTCAGAGATGAATCACGTTTCTGCGGGATGGGGGACAACGTATCTATGAACGTCAGCAAGAACGTTCTGCGCCGACCTGTGTTCCACAGTTGGACGGATTTGGTAGAGAAACACTTCCGGACAGGTGCCTGGTCTTCGAACAATTTCCGACCATATCATCACAACGCGTCTGAGAGAAGTAGGAATTCCAGCCAAACCAAAAGCTGGGCCTCTCCTGACAACGACGTGTCTAATGGTGTAACAGAGTACAGGCATGTGCAGCACGTTTGGTTCAGAGATGAATCACGTTTCTGCGGGATGGGGGACAACGTATCTATGAACGTCAGCAAGAACGTTCTGCGCCGACCTGTGTTCCACAGTTGGACGGATTTGGTAGAGAAAACGTCCTGATGTATGCAGCCATGTTCTACACGGGTAGATCAGAGCTAGTGGCAGTCTTACAGCAAATCGCAACATCGACCAAATCCTGCAACCTCTTCTCTTCCCTCTTCTTAACAACCAGAGGGAGCTATTTTTAAGAGAAAGAGGTATGTAGCAGGTGCAGATCTCAACAATGCAAACGTCTGTTTCCTTCCCAAAGGGTCTGACCTTAACCCGTTCTATTGGACGAACTTTATCAACATGTCCGTAAACGTCACTATCGTCCTCAGACACCTGACGAGCGGATGTTTTAATGTTTTAACATTAGGTCACCCCACCGCCCATAGTAGTAGTAGTAGTAGTAGTAGTAGTAGTAGTAGTAGTAGTAGTAGTAGTAGTAGTAGTAGTAGTAGTAGTAGTAGTAGTAGGAGGAGGAGGAGGAGGAGGAGTATAGTTACAATGTATGTAGAACATTTTACAAATCAGATTTACAGTCTGAGTTTCAATATACCTGGAAAAACCACAGGTCACACAGAGGAGGATGGCGAACACGACAAGTCGGATGGAATACATTCTGAAAAAGAAAATAGACTCAGGTGCCATGTGTATGCCATAAACGACAAAGTTGTGGTTGATGAAACAAACACCAGTCAATTTCAGTACACATTAGAGCTATCGGGAAACATAGTATGACAACTTTATAGGCACTTTGACTGAAAATGAAAAGTCGTTAAATCAGCACTGATGAATAAGGACCTAGTAAAGTCTTGTAGGAAAATTCGGATAAGAACGAACCTGTCTCAGTGCACTTGGTAGAGACTCTAAATGTGGCCAGATGTGTCTTCGACTATTCAGTTTGTGTTATAGCTCCGCCCCATGGAGAGGCTGACGCAAGGAGCTTTGGTAGGTGAGGGTACAGACGAGAGGTATATATGTTTTGTAAACTGAATTTTAGAATCGTCTTCGCTTGTAGATACTACAAGTGAATAGTGCGGTTAACAGTATTATCACTCTTTTATAATATTTTTGTATAATTTGAAATGTAACATTCAAAATTCAAGGTAACTGATTACGTAAGGCGATGTATGTGCGTGAGTGCATGCGTGTTATAGTACCCTGAATGCGACAATGGCTGCTCACAATATCAACCCCTGTGATGTGGATGAATTGCACATGTAGAACATTTACCCTTTGAGTTTACTTGTTCATCAGTAAATTCCTGTTCCTGTTCGTCGCGGTATACATCAGTGTGTATGAGGTTTTAAGCACATATATAGTCGGGGGAAGGGAGACTTGATTCCCTGTCCCAGGATTGGATTTCTTGCTCCTAACAAAAAATGTCAAAAGACGGCTTCCGCATCAGATGACTTCGTGAGCTGTAGCCATAACTACCTGCCTGTTCAGAATGACTTGAAGGTAGTGTCAATAAAAAAGAGTCAGGGAGTTAGTTTAATTTTAGAAAACGTTTAGCAATATTCCAGCAACAGAAGGGCCGAAGAAACAAGAATGATCTTCAGACATTGTACCCACGTGGAGAATCGAACCCGAGCGAATGCTTTAACCATTAATAATCGCCTTCCCCATCGCCCCAGAAAATGCACTGATAATATGCACTAGCACAAACACATATAGAGCATTAATAGATCCGTTGAAATGGTTTTGAAGACGTTTAAAGAATTTGGATACCAAGGTTCTGTTATGCATAGAAATAATAATTCGGTGTTACGTGATTTTCCTCAGTGCTGTTGTAATTGTAGCATATGTATTTATGTTTAAGGGGGTTGTTTGCTAAATCATCCCACAGTCGGGAGAGAATGTAAAATAAACAATTTATTCCAACGTTGTAAGAATGCGTGTGCCAAATGCTAACTGGCGTTTCAGTGACAGGTGGCCACGGTTTTATGCGATTCGGCGGTTTTCTGATGACGCCAGGACTCATTTGAAGAGCATTCGGGGCGTACTGGCTGCCTTTGTATTTTTAGTACATTCGAGCTGTATTCCAGTCTCAGTTGAAATATTTCGACTCATTCGAAGAATATTCCACCTGAGGTCCAGCAGCAATCGAAGTACATTCCGAGCATTCGAGGCGCATTCGAGACATCCTGACTGGATTTGAAGTAGCTTGTCTCTTCAGTTCTCCTTCGTACATGTTCAGAATACTTAGAATGCAGTTAGAATACACCTCAAATGTCTTTCGATATTTTTCCTTAAAGTCAGTACCGGGCGTCACCTCCGTCTTTGTATCGATGGCGGCGTTGAGTCGTCTGTAACATGAGTTAGCCGCTTGATGAAGGTCATAGGCACCTAGGCCCACACTCTGCGAAATGATAGATTGAGTCCAACCGCAGTTGCCGGCCTTGGTCGGAGGTAATTCAGTCTTCTCAATCCTGACTGAAGGCAGGCCATTGTATAGGTATGATGCCATGTTGTCTTAGGAAGTCCAGTGTTTCCCTGCTGGAGGATGTGATTTCCGTGACGTTCAAAATGTGGTGCAAAGTGGGCTCTTATGACTTGGTCAGGTTTCAAACCATTCCTCGTCCTGGACCGATCTTCTAGAACACCACGGGGCCAACTCTCTGGTTCAAACCCAATGCAACCCACACCATGATGCTTGGAGCACCTCACGAACCTCTTGCAAGAATACACTCAGGAGAAAACCATTCCCTGCGCCTTGTGTCATCAGCTGTCGGAACAAAATACTGAAAAAAGCACAGTTCTACGTATACATTGTTGAAAAAGCCAATTATGATGGTGAGTTGAACATTAACGAGCGGTGAGGATAGTACCACGATATGGCCTGTGACAGCAGAGGTTCCTTTCGCGCAAACGTCGACGCACTGTATCGGCACTATTGGGTCTCGTGTGCGTCCCAATGGTCTGGTGAGATGTTTCTGTGGCTCTAGTGAAGCGATCCTGAAGGTGGTTGTCCGGTGTGATGTTACAACAGGTAGTCTTGGGTGCTGTTAGTGGTTCCCCGTAGGAGTACGCATGTGACTGCTTGGTTGCCTGAAGAAGTACAAACGTGACTGATTGGTTGCCCGTAGAAATACAAATGTGACTGCTTAGTTGCCTGCGGAGGTGCACATGTGACTGTTTGGTTGCCTGTAGGAGTGCACATGAGACTGATTGGTTGCCTGTAGGTGTACATATGTGATCGCTTCATGTACACATCATTGTGGAATGTTCTCTATAGGAGTACAAATGTGTCTGAATGGTTCTCTGCAGGAAAACAGGGGTAACTGAATGGTTGACTGTAGGAAAGCACATGCAACTGAATAGTTATCTGTAGGAGCACGCATGTGTTTGAATGGATGTCTGCAGGAAAACACATTCAAGTGAATGGTTGTCCGTAGAATTGCACATGTGTCTGAATGGTTGTCTGCTGGGAGACACATGTAAGTGAATGTTTGACTGCAGGAAAGTACGTGTGTCTGAATGGTTGTCTGCAGCAAAACACATGTAACTGAAAGGTTGACTGTAGGAGTATGTATGTATCCGAATGGTTTTCAGCGGGAAAACACACGCAACTGAATGGCTGGTTGTGGAGTACACGTGTGTCAGAATGGTTGTATGTAAGAGAATACATGCAAGTGGACGGTTGTCTGTAGGAACACACATGTGTCCCAATGGTTGTTTGGTGGAAAACATACGCAGCTGAATGGTTGTCGGCAGTAGTACACGTGTCTCTGAATGGCTGTCTGCAGGAAAGCACATGTAGCTGAAAGGTTGACTATAGGAGTACACATGTCTCTCAATGGTTATCTGCAGAAAAAAAGCACACGCATTTGAATGCTTGATGGTAGGAGTACACATGTGTCCGATTGTTTCATTTGCAGGAAAACAAAAGCAACTGAACGGTTGTCTGCAGCAAACACATGGAACTGAATGGTTGTCTGCAGGAAAACACTCGCAACTGAATGGTTGTCTGTGGAGTACACATGTGTCAGAATGATTGTATGTAGGAGAACACACGCAAATGAACGCTTGTCTGTAGGAGTACGCATGTGTCTGAATGGTTGTTTGGAACAAAACACACGCAGCTGAATGGTTGACTGTAGGATTGGACATTTTTCTGAATGGTTGTCTGCTAGAAGACACATGTACCTGAATGGTTGCCTACAGTAAAGTACACGTGTCTGAATGGTTGTCTGCCGCAAAACACGTGTACCTGAATGGTTGACTGTAGGAAAACATATGCAACTGACTGGTTGACTCTAGGAGTGCACATGTGTCCGAATGGTTGTTTGCAGAGAAACACACGCAACTGAATAATTGTCTGTAGGAGTACACATGTGTCTGAATGGTTGTTTGCAGGAAAACATACGCAACTTAACGTTTGTCTGCAGGAAAACACATGCATCTGAATGGTTGTCTGTGGAGTACGCATGTGTCAGAATGGTGGTATGTAGGAGAACACATGCGACTTAACGGTTGTCTGTAGGAATACACATGTGTCCGAATGGTTGTTTGGAGGAAAACACTCGCAACTGAATGGTTGTATGTAGGAGAACCCATGTAACTGAATGGTTGTCTGTGGAGCACACATGTGTCAGAATGGTTGTATGTAGGAGAACCCATGTAACTGAATGGTTGTCTGTGGAGCACACATGTGTCAGAATGGTGGTATGTAGGAGAACACATGTAACTGAATGGTTGTCTGTGGAGCACACATGTGTCAGAATGGTTGTATGTAGGAGAACACATGTAACTGAATGGTTGTCTGTGGAGCACACATGTGTCAGAATGGTTGTATGTAGGAGAACACATGTAACTGAATGGTTGTCTGTGGAGTACACATGTGTCAGAATGGTGGTATGTAGGAGAACACATGTAACTGAATGGTTGTCTGTGGAGCACACATGTGTCAGAATGGTTGTATGTAGGAGAACACATGTAACTGAATGGTTGTCTGTGGAGCAAACGTGTGTCAGAATGGTTGTATGTAGGAGAACACATGTAACTGAATGGTTGTCTGTGGAGCACACATGTGTCAGAATGGTTGTATGTAGGAGAACACATGTAACTGAATGGTTGTCTGTGGAGCACACGTGTGTCAGAATGGTTGTATGTAGGAGAACACATGTAACTGAATGGTTGTCTGTGGAGTACACATGTGTCAGAATGGTTGTATGTAGGAGAACACATGTAACTGAATGGTCGTCTGTGGAGCACACATGTGTCAAAATGGTGGTATGTAGGAGAACACATGTAACTGAATGGTTGTCTGTGGAGGTACACATGTGTCAGAATGGTTGTATGTAGGAGAACACATGTAACTGAATGGTAGTCTGTGGAGGTACACATGTGTCAGAATGGTTGTATGTAGGAGAACACATGTAACTGAATGGTTTCTGTGGAGGTACACATGTGTCAAAATGGTTGTCTGTAGGAGAACACATGTAACTGAATGGTTGTCTGTGGAGCACACATGTGTCAGAATGGTTGTATGTAGGAGAACACATTAACTGAATGGTTGTCTGTGGAGGTACACATGTGTCAAAATGGTTGTATGTAGGAGAACACATGTAAATGAATGGTTGCCTGACTGCACTGTTTCTTCTTGATAGTGTGCATGGCCGTCTATAGCACTACATGTGTGTCTGCATGACTACATTGCTAATTGTGATTTCTTGTAAGACAGAATCCATGTTTATTAATGGATAACGGTCTTTGTCTGGATGGGTGGGCGGGTTATGTGACACCTAGTGACAATGTGGGAATGAATTAGCCCATGTGTAAGCGATGCGTAACGCACAAGTGATGCAATGATCAATATGGCACTACAATCATCTCAATAACACAGATCAGAATCTAGCATGACTTTCCTTAACAGTTCCGAATAGCGTGTCCTAACGTGTGTCACATATAGTGAACCGACGGAAGATTCACTACAATCTGTCGTATTTCCCGCACCCGCCACACCTTTCTCGTCACGACATTCATTCATGCAGCTACACATGTGATCAAATTTCATTTCTTATTCACATTACGTAGACATGCGCTGATAGGAAGACTGACCTCTGAATGACTTGCAGATTACAACTAACCAGGAATGTCGAACATAATACATGTTTTAAGGGTTAAGTTGACGAAACACCTATCAAAAAACTCGTTTTGCACTACATTTCTAAAGATAAGATACGTTTTCCCAAAGAGTGCAAGTCAAGTGTATTAATGTTATGTCAGACAAACAGTGGCACACGTGTTTTGAAATGATGAGAAAAAGAATGGTTAATGATTTGGCATGCCACGATACATCGATGCATAGGTACTTTTTCCAAGACGATACAATTATCGATACCTTCAATATCGATAATTTATAATGTATCGATATTTAATCGGTTTAGATATGCGTATGTCTCGTTTACTTTTTGCATTTTTATCGTGTATTTTTTATGTCATGAGAGTTATAAATGACCATGTTTAATGTACAAAGAAATTTTAACTTTTAATCTCTGAGAATAAAAAAAAAATCTTTTCATGAACAATCATAAAATATGAACTATTAATGTTCAAAATGAACTAAATTTACGCAATAATGACGCGAAATTAGATATCGTCAGACGTGTCGATTCATGAGACATGTGTATCGTGACACCCCTATTAATTATGTAATACAAACAGATGCCTGCATAAACAAAGAAAGAAAAATAAATGTATTTTCTTTACTGTTTGAATTGATGCATTAGTGGTTGAATGCTTACAAACTGCCTCTGTACAGTAACAATTACCTTGGATTTTCAACGTCAAACCTATGTCCCATGTTGGAAACGACATGATATAATTTCTGCTGTTTTTTTGGGAAATAGATCTGACATTTAACTAAATCATAGTCAAACCAGTAGAACCCAATTAAATCACTTTGACAGGAACTTGATTAATGCACGCAGATTTTATTAATGAGGTGCATAGTTTCTCAGAAACTCCTGTCTTCATGCACTATAACAGACATGTTGCTAATTAGGACAGAACACCATCAACAGATCACCCCTACGACGGTACACTAAACGAATTTCAAGCTATATGGCAGAATGTTGCAAATACGTACAGGTGTGTGTCCTGTCTAGAGCCCCATTTTGATTGACAGACTGCGTTTGCTGACTCAGCAAGTAATTAAAATTAGTGATTTGTTCCAAGAAACAAAGTCACCCGGCGAAGATTTGCAGTTGAGCGGGCGACAGTTGAGACGAGAGTGAAGTGCAAGGTAAGCTGCTCGCCATAGTCTTAATGTCAAAGGAACATATCCTGGGTAAAAGTATTATTGAATATTATCAAACACTAAATACTAATTAATGTGAGTTATACAAAATTTCTTATTGACGTTTGTTGGTTGACTTTTACTCTTTTCTAGTGGAAAGTCCTGTTTTCAAATGGCATAAGACATCATTTTGTGCATGTTTGGGAAACTTATCTACTTCTGCCAAAATATATAACTGTTACAGAAATTTTAAAAGTCTATATAATCAGCACTTTGACGTTAAGAATTTGTTTAATGGCGAAAATAATGTTATTTATTAATTTATTTAATTATATTATTCATTATGTTTTACATGATTATTTTTTTACAATTATTTATTTTATTATTTGATAATCCTTTTAATCAAATAACTAAGTTCGTGTAAATGTATTTACACCTATCCACAGATGATGTTCAGAGCATTGTTGTGTGTGGCCCTATTTGTGGCCTCTGCATCAGCCGGAGGCATCAGGTTCAGCACCAACAGGAATACAGAATGCGGCTCCTTTCAAATTAAACAAACTGGCCGGTGAGGAACAACAGATACAGTATTTCTATCTTTAAATCTCTACTGGTGTTGACGTTGTCCCACATTCAGAATTATTTCAGGTCATACCTTAATACCTAATAGCTTAATAAGAACAGCTACTACAGCCTTTAAGTACAATACCTTAGTACAGCTACTACAGCCTTAAAGTACAACAATACCTTGGTAAATGCAGCTACTACAGCATTTAAGCACAATAATGCTTTGGCATGTGCAGCTACCTCGGCTTTCAGTATACCAAACCTGATATTTAGACATCAGGCTGATTATTCGAAATGGAAGAGAGTCGTGTTTCAGATGCTTTGACTCTGGATTAACACCTTCATATCAATATAGTGCTGAAAAAAAACAATGTTGATGATTGAGGGGAAGCTGGGATTCACACCCAGGGTTAATAAGATCCCGTTACAAATATTTAAAAACATCACTAGATGTGGTAGACAACCGATCCCACGTAGATGTAGTCGTGCATTGATGTTGGCTTGTTTACCGCCCCAGCAGTATGAAGCTATTCTTATATTGCGGTCTGTGAATCATCGAGTATCCAGTGACAGACATTATGAGTATCAGGTACGAAATTCGGCTTCGGCGACATGAGTCAACCACCAAGTCAGTGAACCTGACCTCTCGATCACGTAACCGCCTCTTAAGACTAGCACTGGCTGCTGAGAATCTCCATGAGTACGTACATTGATTAGGTCATGTTATTTAAACACACAGCCGTGACAGGTTTACTTCCGTATGAAGGACCTCAAGTGCATATCTAAAGAAATGAACCTGTAAGTAACGGGTGCTTAGTCGAACCATTATTGATTGTGATTGGAGTATGATCTTTGGAGTGTAAGCACTATTTGTGTGATTGGGGAATATAGGAAACATCAGCATGAAGTCGATTTCTAGTTCCTGCTGTTTTATGATGTTTATGATGGGATTGTTGTGTGGGGTGAATAGGCAATATTACATGTGAAGTCTCACTCTGTATTCACTCAGATCATCCAACAAGTCCATGACTGATGTTGACACACGTCAAGTTCTGGATGACATCAAAGCTCTCGACGCTGACAAGGATGGCAGTCTGACTTCCGCCGAGATGGACAAGCGTACTTTTGCAGGCACATTCGACAGTTCCCTCAGAAGTAAGTAATAGTTTTAGTATTTATGCCGTAGTTATTTAGACTCACCTTGTCAACCTTGTGCGACAACTATGTTTGTGATGAGATTTTGTCTTAAACAGAGATAAGTTGGGCTGGTCATCGCACCTAACGCCGGGACAGATGGCTGCACCTCTATTTGGGATGTTCTTGCTCTCCATTGTAACACTGGGTTGTTCTACATTTGGATGTTCTTGTCCTGTATAGTTAACGCTGAAATCGAAGGATGCTCTACATTTTGATGTTCTTGTCCTGAATACTTGTCCTACATTTGGGACTTGCCCTGCATAGTTAACGTTGGACTCGATGATTGTCCTACATTTGGAATGTTCATGTTCTGTATAGATATCGCTGGGATCGATGGTTCTTGTCCTGTATAGTTAACTTTGGCGTCGATGCTGTCCTACCTTTTGATGTTCTTGTCCTGTATATTCGACTCTGGAGTCGATGGTTGCCCTACTTTTTGATGTTCTTGTCCTGTATATTCAACTCTGGAATTGATGGTTGCCCTACCTTTTGATGTTCATGTCCTGTATAGTTAACGCTAAAATCGATGACTGATCTACATTTGGCATTTTCTTGCTTTTTGCAGCCCCCACAGGATCCTATCGTTGCGACTACGCAATGATGTTGAAGACGCGGTATGACATCAGCAAGGGCGTCGCAGGCCGCCTCTTTGACACTGTCGACGTAAACCATGACTTCAAGGTCACCGCTGCGGACGAAGACGAGGCTGCATACAAGCTGCTCGATAAGGATGGTGAGTGGTGGAGAAAGGATATATAGTACGTTCCACAGATGCTGTTGCACACGATTACACAACCCAAAAGTATTCAGCCTCTGCTTTTGATAGTCATATTGTTTAAAGATTAATACACTGGATTGTCTCGTTCTTATTCATTTATTTGCATGACGTTTTAATATTGTGGAGTGTGACGTTAATAAAACAAATAAATAAACACGACAATGAGTAGTCACAACATGAATGTTTTGTGTCTAAGGTAACGGAAAAGTGTCTGTGTGTGAAGCTTTCCGGGAGTTCATGTCCGCGCTAGAAGACATGGAGGAGATGGCCTACATGCAAGAGGTATTTATGATGATTCACAAATATTTTATTCACTTGGGAAACTGTAGCCATGAACATCTGTGCAGTGGCTATCCCACACTCATTGATCACTAATGCATAGCAAGGATTTGTATGCATAGTTTATTAAGAGCACACTGAAATTCTCGATATGGGTGTAGTATTGAATCAGTATGAATCAGAATGGCGGGATAAATAACATCCTACCGCATTCCGGTGCTGCAATTCTCCTTCAGTATTTCAAAGAGATGATTATGGCCTTTGGTGGATGGTGTCGTGTTTCCTTCCTTGCCAAAGAACTATAACAATAAACTCGGCCTAAATGTAGTTACATGTCCATTGGTGTTATTGGACCCTTGAGAAAGAAAAGGACTGGCGCATTCACCATTTACATTGTACATTAACAGTGGGTGTGCAACTTCAATTTCCATAAGGTTCCTGTGTGATCTGTTTTCGGACAGAGCTCGTACTGGCTAGTGCAAAAATGAGTACCTAACTTGGCAACGCTATGCATCGTGATTAATGGATGTTGGATTTTAAACGTGGGGCAATGTGGAGTGATGGTGATGACACCAGTGGGTTGGGGTGTTGGGTTTAGGGTTTGGAGTGTATGGTGCGTGGTGTGGCATATATGGTGTAGTGTAGGGTAGGGTCGTGTAGGGTAGGGTAGGGTTGATTATACATAGGATAGGGTAGGGTATATTGTTGGGTAGGGTAAGGTATTGGGTATAAGGTAGGGTAGGGTAGGATTTACGAAGAGTAGGGTAGTGTATGGTAGGTTATATTGTAGGGTAGGGTTTAGGGTAGGGTAGGGTAGGGTATTGTAGAGTAAGGAAGGGTAGGTTATACGTAGGGTAGGGTATATTGTAGGGTAGGGTATGGGGTAGGGTATACGTAGAGTAGGGTAGGGCATTTTGTACGGTAGGGTAGGAATTAGGGGAGGGCAGGTTAGGTTAGAGTGGTGTGTAGGGTGTGAGGGCGTTTCGGATGTCGGCTACAGTACGTCGACGTGACCAAGGAAAGGTCTTCTGACAAACCTCAAACTATTCAAGGAAACTTAGCTCAGGACAGTTGTCACGCTAGGTTTTGTGACAAAATAATGTTTGAATCTCATTGTAAAATATATTGGTAATGTATGCTGAAAGAGATAGATCTCATGGAGATAGTTTAAGCGCACATACTTTTCGGCCTTTGATAATATTTGGGAATGAATCATATCTATATAACATATATATTTTATAGTGTTTATATTGTTAATTTGTCTGTGTATGTTGGCTTTGCACACTGTATCAGTGTTATACGTCAATCAAAAAAAATAGAGTCACTGCATTTTGTAGAACTAAAATCCCAACCTTTGCCTCTTTTCTCAGGTGAAGTACGCGGACATCGTCTACAAGTACAGAGCACGCTCACCCATATTTTTCCCTGGGTCCGACTAAACCAACATGTTTGTCCTGGTAGCTAGACAAGGGACAACAATTACCTGAATGCAAGGACGATATTGCTTTGTTAATAAAGTGGCACATGCTGTCGAATATCAAAGAAAGAGTCGAATATCACTTTGATGAGTCGAATATTTCATCAGCTTATTATCATTATCATTTGCATTGGAGGTATATCATGCACAGATGTGCCGAATATTACGTGGATTGGTCGAATATCGAAATCGGGTGAGACGAATATGATGTGGATGGTCTTGTATACTGTTGGATGATCCGAAAATCATGTTCCACCATTCTTCTACTTTGTCAGATAGTAAAGCCTCAAATGAGTGAAAGCCTGGTCTCACTGAAAAAGGAGTCGTTTAGACTGAACAAAGTATTTCAAGTCTTAACAAAATTTCTCTGGCTCGCAACAGTGAAATGGAATTACTCGAAGTTATAAAATCTAAAGCATTGGCCAATATAATTAGATCAATTTCACCACACGTAGTCAATAGAAGATCATAACCGCTCTTTTAATGCCAACTACAAGTAAGAGTACGACCCGTAATGGACGAGCGGTGGCTGATGTTAATTACGGTTGAGACAAAACCCAGGTAGTAAACGGCCATTGCGCACGAGCAGAAACCCTTAAGTGCCCGTTAAGATTAAACATAATTCTGTTGTCTAAACTAAGGAAACCAAGATTAGAAAACTAAGTATAAAACGATAGCATAGCACAAGCTACACAAAGGTAACTCGAATTATTTACAACCAAATGTGTACGTCAAGGTGTGTCAAGCTCAGTGATACCGTTTCATGCCAACACACAATACATCAGGGGGTATTGGTGAACAAATCTTCGCAGGAATTCTTGTCACCATTTCTCTGTAATAAATGCGTGTCATCTGCTGAGTACAATGGAAACGCATTTTAGCCTACAGTATGACAGTTGCAGGCCCTTGGTGTTCTAGATGACCTGCAGCTTGAAGAAGGTACAAAGACATGCTTAAGTACCATCAGCGGGGAAAGGTCAGGTTGGTGGGTGGCGGTGTTAAAGTCGGGTATATCCATCCGTTTGTCCGCCATCTTGGATCTAAAATTGGTCATTTGAGCGTCGGTATAGCAACAAAGGATAAACTGCGAGTGTTTTCGACAATCTCTCGCCCTCATTTATACCAGTAGGAGTTTGCTGATAATTTGTTTTCATCTGAGGCACGTCAAAGGCATGACTGTTTGGTGCTTAGATGTATTTTTAAGCATTCATTGAGCTAGCTGAAAGAAGTACCTTGTATATCCGCCAACAACGCCAGCTCGCTCGCTTTCCTCAAGTTAGAAACATTGTAACGTTAACTGATACGGACTAAAGAAATACAGCGCTGAGCGTCAACATTGCGACTGCTGTTGACGTATAAGCTGAAATGGTACAGTGTCTACAAACAGGTAAATCTTGATCACGGCATATCAAGTACCTCTATCAGTAGTCTATACGATTTCTTTCAGTCATCACCCTTCTAAGTGTTTTACCGTATCAGTCTCACCTGTACCGTATCGGTCTCAATCTCCATAGGAATTTTTGGAGGCCGACTGTAGTGATGTGTTATCAATGTCGGTTAAAGCTGTTGACATTGGTGGTTGAGTTCGCGCCTTTTATCAAACAGGCAAACAGAGTTACCTCCCTTTAATATATCCCTTTTTTCACCCGACACACATATTCTTGTGTCCAGATACAAGAATGTACGCTTTGCAATAAACTGATCTAAACTGACAGGACGCCCAGTACTTCCGATTGAAAACTATTCAGCTGAGCAGCATGAAAACATAACAAAACTGGCGGTTATTTCATCTATGCAGATAAAAGAAATCAATAAGGTGAACGTACAGCCATATTCTTTTTCCATTAAAGTTCCAATAAAATCAGCTTCTTTTTCCAAAACCACAAGTGCCATTATTTACACCATACTGCACAATCCTCAGTATGTAACTTTGGACCATAAGAATTCAACGAATGAAGGATTTCTCATTACTGGCAGTGATATGGTCCATATTAAGTGTACACGCTACTACTTTCAACAGCCACGTGACAGATACGTTTATCTAGATAGTATTGGAGCCAGTGACCTACATCGTTGCTTGCAACTGTAGTTGTATATTACCGTTTTGTCGAACTTGAGGTCTGTGTCGATGAAAATCTTTACTGTTCATTTCTTTTCTGTCTTCTCAACTTTAACTCAAAGTATTTATGTAGTTCAACTTCGACACATCTTCACCAACTGTACAGGTGTGGGATACGAGTAAAGAATACTTATAAGGTATACTAGTATTTCATCAGGAAATACGAGCAAAACAAGTTGTCGTGATCCACCAATTTTGAGCCCAGCTCTGGTCATGCTCATCTGGGTGTTTGTGATTCGATTCACCTGAAACTGTACATGTATGAGGGAAAGGAAAAAATCCACTCTCATGTTCATTTTAGGAACACCCTGCCCAATCGTCTTACCAGAAAAGCATTTCATTTGGATTGGGGTCTTGTATCTTCAGTCAGAAGTATATGCAAAGACTCGTGCTGTGCAATACATTAGAGGTCACTATGCGTCAGCGTACTCAATGTAAACAACTGCCGAGGGGTTTGATTTACCGTGTAAACAAACATGCTGTGTAGTGAAAGACGCCCTTGGTGTATGTCAACCAAACGCCTAAAATAGACTGCATTCAGACATCCTCTCTGAATGGCCTATATTAACTATGGTACAAAACCAATAACTATCTTGCTGAATTTTGAGTCAGCTTACTCTGTCCTAATTTGATTACGACACGCTTTGAAGTTTGAAGTTTTCGTGTTCCGTATAGACGTTCCCATTACTTGTTTAAATAGTTACCTGCATGAGTGAATGGGTTCAGCGTGTGCTTGTACGTGTGCGTGTGCGTGTGCGTGTGCGTGTGTGTAAAACATAGCTACCATTTACAGGTTCCCAAGTGAGAACAAAACACTTCTCATTACCAACAGTTGTATTGCCGTTACTACATCACAGATGAATGTAGATTCTGCTTATGGACACTTGATGTCCTCTGGCTTCAGTTTGTCCACCTCGTCACACTGGAGTTTGTCAACGGGGCTCACTCTGTTCTTCGGATCACTGCAGTAGACGTTCTTGAAACGCTGTGCAAGGAGGGGGAGTGGGTGAAATTGATAGGTAATTTTATTTTGGGTAGCGTGTGGTGTGATATCACGTCGATCAGTGTTTATTATATAATTAAATGGAAGAGTTAGAACTCAAGTTCAGTAACCACTTCTGAATTTGTAACCTAACTCAGCTTGTTCGAAATGAATTCGGGATATC